>NW_026929195.1:5000-380424 GCF_032062105.1 Saccostrea cuccullata | reverse complement strand
CGTCCTGTACCAATACGCTGGAAATCTGTAATTGTCTATATATTCCCAGCTTTCCGGATATATTTGTAACATATGTGGGAGCATGTTGCTAAATTATGATCAAAATCCACATATACTACGTAAATACAGCTTTTTAAATTAGCTTTATCATTGTTAAAATCTTTGATAAACCATAGATATACGGGATCATAAAACATATGTGACAGGGTGATTTCTGTAGTTTAATGTTTAGTTGTATGGAATATGAAGATTTCGAACAGTTATCAAGCTCAAAGGTCCATTAAGAAATACAAACCGGAGCAAAGCAGACGAGAACTTCTAAAAATATTCCAGAGTGGAATCAGGAAGTACAGGCGACGTCTTTTGATCGGTTACACCCATGGTGTGCCCCTTGCCAGTACAAATTCAAAAATCTGCATCCCCCCTCTGGCAAGTGGTAGAGTTTACAGGGTAAAACTAAAAAATAAACCAATCTATTCATTGTTATATTCAAAACGTTCCTATTTTTTATACTCTTTTACACTATGAAAATTCTAAAGTCTGCCAAATTTCGCGAATTTTTTTTTATGTCTGTATAGTCATATTAGCAAATAAGCTCGAGTCGTTAACTCAGAATTGGAATCCCCCTTTGTTCGATATTTAGTTATTTATATAATCATTACAATCAAACTTTATCTTCTCAAATAATGTGGCATTTCTTGTAATAATTAGTAAATTTAAATTATAATACCTAAAAATAAAATGCAGTTTTTGTACTTTGAACCATTAAAATTGTGAGGATGAAAAGACCGTAAATGGATTTATCATGACAAATAATACAAAAAATATCGTTAAGATTGAAACATTGCCGACTTGGAAATATTGACGATATTGACGAATAGGTTCTTATTGTCAAAGTTTCCACTTGTCAACATTCATCTTCCTATTAAATAGTACTGTTTAATAACTAGTATATTGTTAGTGTTTCCATTGGCCATTTTTCTAAAATACCGAAATCGTCCGACTCAAACCCTTCAATACTGCCTTAAGAGTAATCAATTATACAGCTCCCATGTTTTTTATTTATAATTATGACAATAACATTCAGACAAGGCACAGTCATATGTTTGACTCCAGTTGCATTTATATTTGCAGTCATTATCAAACAAGCATCCTGAATGAAAAAAAATATATCGCACATAAATATAAAATTCCTCTATTCTCCACCGTTAGATTCACAAGGTTTTGACTTTCCTTGTTCACCACACATTTTTAAAATCTAAGAAAACTGTACAAACATCAATTATCAAAGACCTATGTATATAATAAACAAATGCTACGTATTTCAGTTTAATGTTTTATTCGAGTTGGCAGGTATTGTCCACAGTGGTCTACACAACAGTGGGGCAGCCGGCAAAATGGCGTACCCCCAACATCAACATAAGTTGTGCCCTCCCTAACGGGAAAAGTAGCACGCTGGGTTGACCTCATTCGTGCTACGGACACATTTCAACACAAATTATCTTTTATAATTATATTATTTTGCTTTAGCTTTAAATTGTATAAGATATAATTTTCAAAGTCAACATCACATATATCAACATCAACCATCACATATATCATCATCAACCACAAAAAGTCAACAAAATCAACAGTTCAATGGTTAAATTGAAGGTGACGATTTCGCCAATACGACCACTGTGAAGTATAGTTTACTGTCTTTCCCCGAACTCCTCGAATGGATAATTCGCCAAGTTGACCCTTGTCATGCATGGTATTCGGCCAGAGATCATTCCAAAGGTCCCAGAATACGGAAATAGCAGGCAATTCAGATCAGCATCGTTAGTCTCCTTCAACGAAATCTCTAATATCTGAAAAGACAAAAACAAAAACCCACAGCAGAAAAAGATTCTCAATAACATTTGCATAACTCTAATAAATTTGGTATAGCCAAACCATGTAAAACAATGAAAAACGTTATTTAAACAAACAAAAGGAGAAAGCGTATATACTTAACACCTAGCTCAAGGGTTGAGGTGGGAGGGTATTTCATAATACAAAAACATAAATCGGATACTTTCATCACCCACTTTTCACTTTCATTGATGCATAGAAAAGGGGAGATAACCCGTAAACCTAGTGACTAAGTACCGACACTGTATGGATGGATAAATAAATTCCGGCTTATCACATTTATTAGTTTTTCCACAAAAAGGAGGTGAATGATGACATATAATAAAAGGATAGAGCTTTGATAACGGCGCATATTGTGAGATGAACTCAAATATGCGGTATTATCAAAGACCTATGTATATAATAAACAATTGCTACGTATTTAAGTTTAATGTTTTATTCGAGTTGGCAGGTATTGTCCACAGTGGTCTACACAACAGTGGGGCAGCCGGCAAAATGGCGTACCCCCAACATCAACATTAAGTTGTGCCCTCCCTAACGGGAAAAGTAGCACGCTGGGTTGACCTCATTCGTGCTACGGACACATTTCAACACAAATTATCTTTTATAATTATATTATTTTGCTTTAGCTTTAAATTGTATAAGATATAATTTTCAAAGTCAACATCACATATATCAACATCAACCATCACATATATCATCATCAACCACAAAAAGTCAACAAAATCAACAGTTCAATGGTTAAATTGAAGGTGACGATTTCGCCACATGGGCACCGTAGGTGCCCACCGCCACCTGGTGGGGGTAGGCAACTTCAATTTAACCACCCACCATGGACTCCTAGCCTACTCAAAACCCTCAGCAACCCATCCATCGTGAGCATCACTCTCTCTCATTGCCAACCCACTGTAGAACTATCCTGCATTAAAATAATTCTGGTCTCCCTTCAAATTAATTGGGCCTAGCGCCCCCCCCTCCTGAATTTATATCATTCCAATTTACTTGTATATTGCTTTTGGTCTCAGATTCCATTATTAATATCCAGCTGGCCAGAGATAACTACTACCTGGACTTATGTAAGAAAATTATGTAGAAAATGCGTTTTATTTAGATTCCCCCTCCCCCTTTTTATTTATTTGTTTATAAATTTGAGTTTTATTTCTTATTTATTTACTTTTTAGGTGATAAAATACTTTCAAGCGGAGATTAGAAACAAGATGAATGAGCACCTTACTCTTTAACCCCCCCCTTTCCCTTTCAGCATGATTATGCTATTCCTGTATTGTTGACAATAATTTTAAAAGTGTTCAAATGCCCGATTTGTAAACTACAGAACATGTTTTGTGATATTTGGTTATGTATCTTGCCAGTTCTGAGAGAATGATGTTATACCTGTACCACTTATTTTGAAAGCGAACTCTTCAAAGGACCATTTAAAATTGATTAAATCTTGTATATAATAAGTACCTTTCAAACTAAGACACACAATGGAGGACTTTGTATTTTACTGCTCATTTGTAAATGTAGTTGGACTGCAGCAGACATTGAAGGCACCTATGACTAAATCCTTTATTCTAAACCCCTTCCCAGCTGATGCTCTATCAAAAATGCATGATCTTTTCACACCTTAAGCCCCCCCCCCTGCAAAAATATGTTATGGAATAGGTTATTTAAATAATAGACTTCAAACTCTTTCTAAGGCTGTAGAAAATGGATATATGATAGAGAGCATAAAAATTAATATGCTTAGTCAGTGGAAACCTATCCTATATCTAATACCCTAAAATGCTGGAGAAGTTTATCTTATCTTAGTACTATGAATCTTTAACTCCTACACACATGTGGATTTGTATTTGTATCCCCTAGCTAACCTGTATTTGTACCCACTAGCTAATGCATGAATGTAAACTGCATGTACATATATATGCACCGATTAATGCATCTTAATCCCAAATGAGATAAATGTGTAAAGTAACCTAAAATAATTATGCTACATGTAACTGCTCAGATGAGAGATAAACACCTATCATATTACATGCAAATGACACCTGGGTTTGAACTGATATTTTCAATGGGAAAATGCCCCCTGAGATATGCATATGTGTCTTAATTTCCAACAGTAAGCACATACTATTAAAAAGAAAATATTGTAGGAAATGGTTTGGATTGTAACCTAGCCTGTGGAACAATACGTGTTAAACCCCCCCCTGCTGTTAGGTAGTTAGGTAATCTCGCCTTTAGTGCTTATTAGTGATAAAGAAAACTAGTTACCTAAACAACTTACCCTTTGCGAGTTTAAAAACTGTGAATATAGAATTTTAACTAAAGCAACTTTTATCTGTGTGAAATAGCAAATCTTAACAACTTAGAGACACAGCAGAAACCAACACTGACAAAAAGCCCCAATTTGAACCTTATAAGTCTCATTATAACCCTTTCTATTTTATTTATTTATTGATTTATTTATTATTGTTGCATGACCATTCATACAGCATATGCCATATTAGGAAAATACATAGAAAGTACCAGCACTGTGAGCTGTGTTCAAATGAGCCTGCATATGCATTGACTGTAGCACCTGAAGAACTCTGTAAATTGTCCTTCATTCCCAATGCCAAATTGAATAACGAGTAAAATTGGTAAAAGTTCAGGAAATTTGAGTTGCAATTCCTATTTTAAGGTTCACTTTCCCCAATGAGAAAGATAACTCAAAGGAATAAATGTTAATTATGTTAATTTCCTAATACTCTTGACAATTTATTTATTTCACAGTGCTTCAATTAGCCTATAAATTATTATTATATAACTTCTTTTTATAGTCTTTTATTTGTAGAATTGTATTTCAATACCCAAAGTTCTCTTCTTGTATAAATATTAAACAAGTGACTAGACCCATGTTTTTAGAACATTGTCAGGAAATAAAAGCCCATGCTGAAATTAATCTCTGTGTAAATAATCAACATTTGTGAAATAATCTACATATAATAAATTAGTAAAATAAGTTTACCTGATTTTTCATGTTAACTTAAGATGGTACAAAACTTTTCATTTACTAAACACCACTTTATAGGATACAAGGCCTTTATGCTGTTAAGGGGTGATAAGACATTAAGGAGTCTAGGGGGTCAACAATTATTAACCACCAGATATATTTTAAATTTTGGGATATGATATCTTAAGCTGTCAACTATCACTTGGCAAAGAAAAATTTCATAAATTTTAACTTTAAAATTTGATCAGTTACATCTTTATTGAGCTCTTCTTCTAAAGGAGATCCAAATAGCCTAATCATGGCCACAACCACCCAGTCCCTTTAAATATATGTTTATATTGTGTTATCATCAAACCTTCTCAATTAAGGTAAAGGCGCTGTTAGAGAAATTCATGATTATGCTCATGTACACTGGAGACGGCTTCCAAGGAACGAACAGAATGGCCTTCTTTTATTTTCTTTATGTATAATTTTAACTACACCATTGACCACAATGACAACACGGAATATATGCAAAACATGCCCTTCGCCCCATCTTACTTAATCTGAACCCTTTGATATATATTAACCAGCAAAATATTAGCTAGCCTTGCTAGACATTACATGTAGTTAATCAAAATAAAATTTGGGGAATCCTATTTATATCAACTGTTACTAATGAACCATTGAGGTCCTGAATTACTATGCCCACATTGTTATTGTTCTTGTTGAATCTGAAGTTGTCCTCCCTATCAAGCCCCTTAAGAGAAGTGATATCCGAATAGGTGAGGATGCTGCTGGTCCTAATATATTATTATTATGTGGATTTGACAGACAATGTACAATTCAACTCTGGTGCATGTTACCTATGTCGGGTATGCCTCCCAGATTTTACAGCCTGAATTGTTGATTGTAATGCTTCCATCCAACTGAATTTTTTGACTCAAAATCTATTTACTTTTTTAGTCATCATTCATATTTACTTACCTTGAGTTTTGTCATATAGCATGTGTACAACTGTAAATATGTATAATACAAATACACAACTGTAAATATGTATAATACAAATACACATCTTACTTGATGTTTGATTCATATCATAAAATGCATTATTGTAATGTTACATTCAAAAGCACCAAAACTTGTTATGTATTTTACTTCAAACTATTTTATTTCACAATTGATTACTGCCTTTGTCGCAATTGCATATCTTTCATGCCTCTCTTTGGACCCCTGTTAAAGTTGAATGGCCTTGATTGAAATTTATAAACTTTAATTAGAGTTATGTCCCTTTGTGAATCTAGCTAAATAACATTTCTAAAGATTTGTCAAACTTTTATTACTTCTCAATCTGTATTTCTTTTTTCTTTTTTTTTTAATTTATTCACTGTTTTTAGGACAAAAGGTAAACTGGTATGGCAATGCTAGGGTAACCCTTTCCTCGAACATTTATTTATTTTTTTTAAAAATCACTCAATATTTTAAATAAACTGATAAATGCACCAAACCCAAAGTTACAAAAGCATACTCATACTGTAAGAATTATAATTATGGATATTCCCATTTTTAAATCCCCTAAAGATAGGCTAAAGGAATCTAAGTAACTAAATATAGGCCACCATGTGTACGGATGTTTATTGGCAAATGACCTTGAATAACATGGACCGAATAAAGTTGAAGTTCATATCTATTTTTACATTAGCTCATTTTGTTTACAGATTATTTCACTAAGTAAGTTTTTATTCATTCAAAATCTGCTGATGAAGTTGGTTAGTACTACCACATTGTAATCTTGTACCATGTGCAAGTGCTTAAAGCATGGACGGGTGGCAAATCGATCTGTTTCAATCCAATAAAATACTTGCCATCGAGCAATATCAATGTCAATAAGATCATCTGTTTTACTTCTTTGACTGAAACTTAACTTTATAAACTGGAAATTATTATAAAATATTTCATAATACAAAAACATAAATCGGATACTTTCATCACCCACCTTTCACTTTCATTGATGCATAGAAAAGGGGAGATAACCCGTAAACCTAGTGACTAGGTACCGACACTGTATGGATGGATAAATAAATTCCGGCTTATCACATTTATTAGTTTTTCCACAAAAAGGAGGTGAATGATGACATATAATAAAAGGATAGAGCTTTGATAACGGCGCATATTGTGAGATGAACTCAAATATGCGGTATTAAATACGACCACCATGTAGTTAAAAAACCAACTTGTTCATTTAGCTTGTTATTGTGTTTAGATTATTAATAAATCTACAAAATACTTACTAGACCATTCTTTGCATGTACACTGCCAGTATAAGCAAGCAGGCCGCTGATAAATGGGACATTCAATATCTCCGTAACATTGAGCATCAAAGATACAATAGGAGGCTGTAAAGTCATGGAAAGTACATTAAAAATACAAAATGATATATTACTATTCATCACTTTTTGTTTACAAGAACTTTATTTTCGCGTAATTACGCGAGACAATGAGCTCGCAAAATATCTTTCTCGCATATATTAATATTAATATAAGTCTAAGATTACATTGAGCAATAACCAAAATTGGTGAACATTGTGTCTCGCTAAAAAAGAGAAAATGTTTATCTCGCAAAAATAAGGTGTCACGAAAATCTACAGTATTCTAAAATGTATTGAAAAAGTTTTATTGTGAGGTAAGTAACATAAAATAAATGTAACTGTACTTGTTTTTGTTTTTTTTTATCTGCAGAACTTACATTCTGGAAAAATTCCACACATTCTTTTTAAGTCTACAGGTAATCTTTAGAAAATATTTTAATTCTAGTGAAAATGAATAGTTTGCTAATCCATACTGGAACAAATGACCAAACCTTAGGTTCTACAGTTGAATACTAGCCATCAAAGAATATATCAATACCATATTACTTTTCCCATTTTTCATGCTTGAATCTGTTATTTGGAAATGTCATTTGAAATAAAAAAAAAACATCATAGAGTCTGCAATATCTGCTTCAAATTTGGATGATTTACTGAGTATAGATGATAAAGGCCAACTAACAACTAAATTGTATGCCAAACAAGTTGACTTCAGCTTTTCCATTTCAACTTTCCTTATCTATGTAGTAATATTCCGCTATCACCTGTATATGGTGTTAATGTATCCAACCTTTTTCGCTACTCAAGAGCATGCTCAGAATATGATAATTTTTTGAACCAGTGAAGGCTACTAACACTTTAGATGATGTAACAGTAATTTCATTAAAGTTTTATATCAATATTTTGTATATTCTATGATCCTTATTATGACCTGATTAAAAAATACCAGTGTATTCTATCAATAGGTCGTATTTTGGTTGACTTGATTCATACCTATTGTTAGACCTTTGCTTTTGTGATATGCTCTTATATTTGAAAGGATAATGTTCCATCTACTTGATCAATACATAGGGCACACAGTGGATATGACCAGTCAGCAGGGGATTCTTAATTCTTTTAGGCACTTGATTACACCTGGTTTGGCCTGCTTACAGATTTTTATTGCCCCCCCCCGCTTGAAAAGTGGGGGATATTAATTTGGGTTTGTCCGTCCGTCTGTCCCTCCGTCCGTCCGTCTTTCTGTCTGTCTTTACACCCGTTCTCAATATAAGGGCACAAATGCCTCTCTGATTTTTTAAAAAAATGAAGTTCAAGATAACAATTTTTCTATCAATTACCTTTGAAAGAAAGTATCTGAAGATTTTGTTTCCAGGTTTTTTTTCATCAAATTTTAATACATGGAATAATGACAAGACGGTAAAGTAGAGGGTGATTTTATTCAGAAATGTAGCTTGAAATGTACGTTACTCTTTCTTCAATGTCCAAAAAGATATGTAAAAAAAAAATGTAGTCATTAAAATCACAATTGGAATATCTCATCTCAACACCAGCACATCCTACCAACTCTGTCAGCAACATATTTTCTCGGCATACGAACGTGCGTTTGATTTTTCCTTTCAAAAAACAAAGGTTACTTTTTGATCCAGATGTATAAAAAAAAATTTTTAAATATATGCTTTAAATTCTTCTCTCTGTTTTGTTTAGAGCGATCAGTTTGGAATCTTGTCATTTTCTATAGATAGTGGAACTTAACATGTACATGTAGTAGAATTATATTTTGTAGTTACTGCCTTTTTTAACATATATCCATGCCGATTTAGAACAACTACGTAAATGTAACGTACATTTCAAGATATATTTCTGTTTAATAAAAAGCTTAAAATTCATCTAAAAATTCATCGTTTTGTTTCAGTTTATTCCAAAAAAGATTCTCTATGTAATCACATTGTGTTATATGTCACAATCACCACTATAAAGACACGATTGCCTCATAATATGAGTAGGTAACGTACATTTCAAGCTTGTAATAATATGTAAATTAGTAATAAGAAAAAATATTGAAAAAAGCAATTATTGACATAAAAATCATTTCAATGAAGCGTTTTAACGCAGTAATATAAGAAATCATAATGTAACAAACGTGGTTATTTGTCATCAACTACATGAATGTCACGTCACTTCGGTAACGTTCATTTCACATATTATTGGGGAGTCCCCTCCATCTCAGTTCATTATCATTCTTTTGTGCTGTTTCGCTGAAATTGACACCGGTCGTAGCCTAGTTACTTCTACGTGTGTTCAAGGGTACAGACAAAAAAAAAGAGTCAGACGTATTTTGCTATGATCTAACAAATTCTTGTGTTTGGCCATTGAAACTTAACATAAATCTATTCCGAATATAGCCATCGACAGTCTTGGTAACAATTTCATTTAGTATGTTGCAAATTCGTTTGTCAAAACACAAACATACGTACTTTTCAGCAGATCAGCAAACCCAAAATGCAATGATTCAAATAGAACTGAGTAGTGTGTGCCTTTCAGTATTTGAAATGTACGTGGCCGTCTTGTGTTCTGGGTTTATTTGTTTTGTTTCTTTTTTGTTTTTTTTTTGTTTTTGTTTTGTTTTGTTGTTTTTTTTTTTTTTTTTTTTTTACCAATTATAAGCCTATGCATACCTTGTTTTAAATTATCAACAACAATTAAATTAATATTGACGAAAAGTCGCATATTAAAAGTAAACAAACTACAAAAAGGTTGCTATTAAAGATGAATTTAAGACACTTAGAAATAAATTTTCTAGCATGTGGTAATAATCTACCACATTTACGAGGATTGGGGTGCATTTAGATGGATTTATGTGGTCAGTTGTCAAATGGATTGTAACGATAACTTTGTTTCGCTCGTGTAAACGCAATTCATTGACTAAATAAAAAAAAATGTCAGTTAGAAATGCGCAAAATGTACGTTACCATACGTAACGTACATTTCAAATATAAAAATCAATTCTCTTCCACAAGCGTACGTTAGACACGCAATATATTGATACTATTTGAACTTGTATATCATAAGAAATGCATCATACAGGTTTCGTATTCAGAAATATATACCAGGTCTCAAAATTATATTACATATAATTGACCTTAATATATATTTTTTTCCTCAGCAGAAACGTTTCTTTTCATTAATTTTGGGATATATCCGGCCTCCAACCTTTGAAACTTTCCTTTGTGTACACATTCGAGTGTGTGAAAGTATGAGAATACATGAAAATTCGTGCGAGATTCACTTAATTCGAATTTTCATGGTAACGTACATTTCAGTAACGTACATTTCAAATGATCACTTTTCATGTAAAAAATAATTTTTAATTTTGTTAAGCAAAACGTCTTTGCCAGTTTACAGGATACAAGGGGTTGCTCATTCAGAGTCGTCTCACATTTTCTACTTAATATATATTCTTACTGGAAGAATATAGGTAACGTACATTTCTTTCTTATCTCTACGATTGAAAATGTCTTTCATTCCGTAAACATATTTATAAAAGTTGCTCAAATTGTTCAATTTCATGTTACATTATCTAAGTAGGAGTAATTAATCCTTTGAAATTTCAAATTTAGCCCATCAATAAATAAAGGAGAACAAAACTATCAGGTGTATAATCTTTGTGTTTTCTTGTAATGTGGTTGAAATAGAATTAAGCGACAGGGACATTGCACAATAAAAACTATTTATTATCACAAAGAGAATGTATTTATTGTTATGAAAAGAAATATATATGATACAAGGTTTAACTTATCAGAAAATTTTTACTTGAGAATCAAAACTATATATTACACAGAGGGTATTCAGCAGAATATTTGCCTCGGCGACAGTAACGTACATTTCAAATAGGCTACTATAATTGAATTTGGAACTCCTTAAATACCCTTTCAGATCGATAATTATATGAATTCTTATTCATTGTTATATGACTATTTATAATGTTGATTTATAAATTACATCAGTGGTATATCTTCTAAATGAAAACGAGGCGACATTATTTGAGCCCTTATATTGAGAATGGGTGTTTAACGCTTTCGTTTCCACACGATATATCGAGAACCCTTTGAGGTTTTGCAATGAAATTTAGCATAGCAACTCCCTATGGACTAAAAAAGAACCCTATTGATTTTGAGATCAAAAGGTCAAAGGTCAATGTCATAAATAAGCAAATTCTGTCTGTTGTAATACTTTCGTTTCCACATGATATCTCTAGAACCATTTGAGCTATTGCAATGAAATTTTACATAACAACTCCTTGTGGCCTAATGAAGACCCCTATTGATTTTGAGGTCAAAAGGTCAAAGTTCAAGGTCGTAAATTTACACGTTCTGTCTGTGTGTAACACTATCATTTCCGGGCGATATTTCAAGAGGATTTTGAGCTTATTCAATGTAATTTTATACCAAAACTCCCTAGGACCTCTCTCACCCCTCTCAAAGTGCCCCGCCCCGTTTGTTTTATTAGTATTTATAGTATTACATGTCTTTAGCACAGGGGCATGAAGAGATTTCTTGCGTATAAAACAGGTTCTCGGCGGACTTTATGTTCTTATTACATCTATAAGAACTGTTTTATAAAGGCTAAATAAATCAAACACCATGGATTGTGTAAAATTTTGACAGTACCGAACATGAATATATACATGTATGTGACTTCACCTCTGCATATACTTGACTCAATGTAAAGCGATTCCGTGGTCTAGTGGTATGTTTCTCGCTTCCAATGTGAGACGTCCCGAGTTCAAGTCCCGGATGGACAACTTTTTTTTTTTAAATACTTTTTTTTTATTTTTACTAGATAATAGTATTCAGCACGCGAAATGAATAATTTACGAGGTCTGGCTTGTACAAACTCATAAAATCATCATTACAGTGTGATAAATATTCCATATAAAAAGAATCTTCTATACATATAATAAAGAATAAGCAATGAAATCTTTATATCCATAATGGTATATTTTATGCTTCAGTATACATGCATGTATACATTTAATAATTCTACAAATTCAGTGAGGGGGATCCAACTCTCCCCCCTCCCTCCCCCCGAACTGCGCATGTTTTACTTTTTCCTTAAGCGTGCGGGAGACACAAATTCTCTGAATTAGCTTGTTGTTTGAAGTTTTTACGATCACTGTTTGTTAGATTTCTCTTTTTCATTGAAGTAAAAACATTTCGCCCTTATTAATTTATACACAAAATATTTATATTATATGAGATTTGGAAGTCATTGTTAAACCTTTGATTGTTCTCTGAAATAAAAAAAAACCATCACCTTCTACAAACAGCCAAAAGATGACTACGTGTTTCACGAGAAGATGCATGCTCTCACCGCGTCGCGTCCTGTACCAGTACGCTGGAAATCTGTAACTGTCTATATATTCCCAGCTTCCCGGATATATTTGTAACGTATGTGGAAACATGTTACTAAATTACGATCTAAAACGAATTATACTACGTAAATACAGCTTTTTAAATTAGCTTTATCATTGTTAAAATCTTTGATAAACCATAGATATACGGGATCATAAAACATATGTGACAGGGTGATTTCTGTAGTTTAATGTTTAGTTGTATGGAATATGAAGATTTCGAACAGTTATCAAGCTCAAAGGTCCATTAAGAAATACAAACCGGAGCAAAGCAGACGAGAACTTCTAAAAATATTCCAGAGTGGAATCCGGAAGTACAGGCGACGTCTTTTGATCGGTTACACCCATGGTGTGCCCCTTGACAGTACAAATTCAAAAATCTGCATCCCCCCTCTGACAAGTGGTAGAGTTAACAGCGTAAAACTAAAAAAAAACCCAATCTATTCATTGTTATATTCAAAACGTTCCTATTTTTCATACTCTTTTACACTATCAAAATTCTAAAGTCTGCCAAATTTCGCGAATTTTTTTTATGTCTGTATAGTCATATTAGCAAAGGAGCTCGCGTCATTAACTCAGAATTGAAATGCCCCTTTGTTCGTCATTTAGTTATTTATATAATCATTACAATCAAAATTTATCTTCTCAAATAATGTGGCGACCTATACATTTCTTGTAATAATTAGTAAATTTAAATTATAATACCTAAAAATAAAATGCAGTTTTTGTACTTTGAACCATTAAAATTGTGAGGAAGAAAAGACCGTAAATGGAGAAAATTAACATTATCTTATCAAATTTCAAATCTGCTTACATAATATCTAACCTAGTAATTTATGAACAACTAATAAGAATGATATCTTACTCCTTATAATTTATGGTATATATCCCATGTTTAAAAATGTGAGAAAATAACTCATTGTCAATATCCATGGGATTTATCCCATTTGAAATAAACATATGGAGATAACGAACAGTATTCAAGATCAGAAGTCAACAAAACAATACAAATTAGGAGCAGAGCAAACACAGACCTCCAAAACATCAGAGGTGGGATCAGGTGCCATGGAGGACTAAACATCCCCTGCTGACCGTCCCACCCACCGTGTGCTCCTTGTCATGGTCAGGAATTAATAGAAAAGTCCGTTCAATTCAATGTATAAATAATGGGCCAACAATCAGTATGAAAAACTTCATTCAGCATTTGACTCAATGATAAATTGTATTTGCTGACAAGGTCATTGAATCGACAACAGAACTTACGAAATGATGACTTTAAACGAGACTGCTGATATTCTAGTTTCAATAACTTGCATTGTCTGTCAATAATTTACCTCGCATAAAAAATTGTTCATATGTATGTATATAGCTCTATGCAGTTTTTCCTTTTCTTAACCAAATTGAAAACAATATTTGGCATCTATATCCCCCTTACTATTATCGCTTCAGTACCGAATATTTTTTCTTTCCGTGAATTTACATAAAAGTACTAATGAAAATACAAAATATAGAATATATTCTTAGCATTTTCAACAAACTTTTAGGTTTGCTATTGCTTGAACTTAAAAATGTTAAAGCTTTCTTTTTTGCTTTAAAGAAGAACAACTTTGGACCCTTGAATAAAAAAAAACAACATATATATATATATATATATATATATATATATATATATATATATATATATATATATATATATATATATGAAATTTAATTTATTGCTTAACATGGACTGTGAATAGAGATATGTCTTCATTTAAACCGACTGTACGGCTGTATATCGTATGCTTTTTCATTCAAATTTATCAACTATCTCATTAAGAAATAAGATATAAAGTTGAAGTCAGCAATTTGAGAAACATAAATACATGTACTCTCACCTGATACAAAATTAACGTAACTAGAATCTGCAGAAAAAAAAATCCAGGTTTGTACAACTTATATTTGTTCACTTATACCACGTACAATTTTGTCGATGGCAAAATGCAAGAAGTTGTAATATAAATTTGTACATGTACATATACTACTTAACATTCCTAAGGTCTATTGGGGAGATTATCTGTAAACTGGGACGGAGATCGAACAAAACACGTGTTGTTTTTGTTCTTATATTTTTTTGATTGAGGGTGGGTAAATACATATAAATACATATAATTGATATATTCGACTTCTTTTAATGATATTTAAAACAGCAAGACTGATTTTAATTTCACATACATTGTAAGCGCTCTTATCTATTGGATTTTTCCATCATTGAAGGCATATCTTGTGAGAGTCTTTATTCAGATTCCATCGTAAATCAGCTGCATCTTGAATTTCCTCATTCTATATTTACCTCATGTCAATGAGAAAAAAAATATGGAAAACGTAATATGGATATAGGGCAAAGTTATAGAATGAAAAATAAACATTTCTTATGCAGATCATCAAGCGACAGATTTTTATTTGGCGGGAAAAGAAATAATAAAAATACGGCTGCATTGTTTCTGTAATCTTTAACCAGTTTTGGAGAGCTTGTGAATGAAGGTTAAAGTTTCATTGTCGTGAAGGTGAAAATCAACAAAACCAATAGGAATCTATATAAAGACACTTGCAAAAAATATTCTATGATGGAAAAATTTTAAATTTTAAGATAAAAGACGAAGAAAAAACAGTATATCGCTACATTTTGTGATCAATTGAAGTAAGGAACACAACATTTATTTAACAACTAAAAATGAGCGGAATAATGAGAAAATAGAAGAAAAATCAGATGCTCATATTTTTGATTTTGTCCCTTCTAAGTTTACAGATAATCTTCCCAATAAAATAAGGAATGTTAAGTAGTCTCAAGTGTATTTTGTCTCAAGATTTGTACATATACAAATTTATATTCGGATAATTGTAATTTGCATTGACAAAGCTGTACATGTACAAAACTATATAGGTAATACTATTAAAGTCAATTAATTCTGCGTACATAATAGAGTTACTCTTACTTGTAATTTGACAGCTCGTATCGGCCAACGTAGTTTACTATTATAATGGAATATGAGGTCAAAGCAATTCTCAAAAAGCAATATATAATTCTTCGATAAATTAATTATCGTTAACATTTTAGTCTGCATTCAGACGAATTTAACAGAGTTAATAACAAATGTTGACGTTTTGTGTATTGGAGTCCAGGATAAATCTGAAGGGCCATATGTAAAAAACTAATGATGGTAACAGCAAAAATTTTCAAAGAAGTAGTAACTGACCCCTAGTACCCAACCCTCAAAATTTCAAACATTGCTAGGGGACTTTGATGTCCTCGAGCCATATGTTTATTCTTGTAGT
The DNA here is from genome assembly GCF_032062105.1 of Saccostrea cuccullata. Taxonomy (NCBI): domain Eukaryota; kingdom Metazoa; phylum Mollusca; class Bivalvia; order Ostreida; family Ostreidae; genus Saccostrea; species Saccostrea cuccullata. Next base: position 364,469 of record NW_026929195.1, on the reverse strand, counting down.
ATTATATAGTAGGGCGATAAACTGGAGGGTTCTCAGAAACTAGAGATGGTACCATCACCATTTTATTCAAGAAAGTGGTAACAGACCACCTGAATCGCAAACTGCGTTCTAGAATGCAGTTCACTTTTGGATTGAAAAGTGCAAACTACGTTCCAAAATCTGATTGCCAGTTTTTTTCTCCAATTTTGACCGGGCTTGCTAAATAGGTTCTGGGTCTTGTAACATTAATTCCTTTTGACATTGGAAGGGTCCCTCCCAGACCCCTCCCCTGTAAAAATATGAAGACATTAATATGGGATCCAGGGTGTTAGCCAGCCCCTCGGGCAATGTACTGTTATGCATAAATACTTATAATAGTATTATACGTTTTTTTCTCCAATTTTGACCAGGCTAGCTAAATATGTTTTGGGTCTTGTAACATCAATTCCTTTTGACATTCGAAGGGTCCCTCCCAGACCCCTCCCCTGTGAAAATATGAAGGTCTAAATATGGGATCCAGGGTGTTAGCCAGCCCCTCGGGCAATGTACTCTTATTCATAATGATTATAATGGTATTATACGTTTTTTTTTTATCAATTTTGACAGGGCTAGCTAAATAGGTTCTGGGTTTTTTAGCATCAATTCCTTTTGACAGTCGAAGGTTCCCTCCAAGACCCCTCCCCTGTGAAAATATGAAGGTCTAAATATTGGATCCAGGATGTTAGCCAGCCCCTGGCATAAGGTTTACTTATTAGTGATATTATATCCATTGTCATCATTTTGGTCAGGCTAGCTGCATTGGTTTGGGGCTTCACTCTTCTTTTTTTAAGTGATGTCTCTGCTTTGCTTCTTTAACACGTTTTATAATGCGTTATTCAAGTTTTTTGAAAAAAAAAATTATTAGGACATTTACGGTAATTTGAATAGGGAACCGGGAGACAACCTGCGGTTCGCCATTCGAATAATCAATAGGGAATAGGGAATAACCTTCCAACTTCTGATTGCCAATAAATTTTTGTGAGAATTTTTATGAAGTGTTGGAACCCAGTTTAAGTGAGGTAGATCAAACTCTCTTTGTGACGTATGCAGCATACCCTATACAAATGGCGGCAATTAGTGAAAAACGACAGAGATGATGTACATATATGACAAAAAAAAATAATCATTCTTTTTTTAGTATTCAAATCTTTTTTTTAAATGTTCAACTACAGTGAACATTCAGATATTCGGACGCTTCAGTATCCGGAGGATTTTCTTCGGAACGGAATTTTTTTTATGTTACTTTATCTTGTTTAATCGTTAACAGGTCTTGTAGAGTAGGCTTCCCCCCCCCCCCCTAAAATGTCCCCCCGGAAAACTAGCTCTAGAGTAGGATTCCCTCAGGAAAACTGGCTCTAGAGTTGGATTTCCTTTACGAAAATCCTACACCAGAGTCAATTTTCCGGGGGGAAATCCTACTCTGTGTAGTAGTTATAGAGTGCGATTTCCCCCAAAGCCAATCCCCCCCCAAATGAAATATAATCGCTGTTTTGAGGGGGAACTGGTGGCACATTGCTGCAAGTGTCCCTTTTTTCAAAATGGTGACCAGATGTATTGAACATACGTATACGAAAAATGACGTGAAATTTTATTTCTTTTTTTTTAATCAAATAAATTATTTTCATAGCTTAACCCAATTGCAAAATAAAATTTTAGCCATTTATCAAATGTTAGAATAATACATGTAATTATTAATTAAATATCGATTTAAAACTTGTAATTTTCAATCCATACTTATACTTTTTCGTCCAAACTCTGCTGAAAAAAGATCATTGTTTAATTGGTTTAAACAGATGATACAAACTTTTGTCAAATATTTTGAAAATCATTACTTAAGTCCTGTTTAAGTAACATGAACAATGTTAAACGCAGGAGTTTGAATTTTCATTAAAAGTTTTACAATAATGGGATCTAAGGAGATTTAAGGGACGTTCATTAAATAATGTCATCAGCTCGATAACATGCAACATAGAAATCATATGCCATTAGGATTGACTTTCTCTAATTATTGAATCTTTAATGGGTTGATACATGTAACAGTTTATTTGACTTCTTTTCATCACATAGTTCCATGGTGAAGAGTTGGAAAACAAGGGCTATTCGAGACACTGCATTTAAAATGAATAGTCAAGAATCAGTAAATAGAGTGAAATTGAATGCTCCATTAAAGCTGCTGTAAAACTTTTTAAGAATCCCAAAGGTATTAACTGAAATACTGGATATGTGAAATTTACAGCAACCAACGTCTGTTTTATACACACATGAGCAGGTGGATTTCAATGAACAACAATGATATAATGGGCATCAAAAATAGGTACCATCCTTGGCGACAAGCACATAAACAACCAATGTATATTTGCAAACATTCAACAACTTATCACTGAGTATGTTTGATTGACTTTAAGACACACAGAAATACAGAAGGATGGAAATTGAACACCGTGGTAAGTTTACAATTTTTAAAAATATTTTAGAAAGTTTATCATTCACAACCGAAATAGGTCCATAAATATATACCAATCCAGACATCCATTTTTGTTTGTTTCATCATATTTTGAGAATATTCACATTTCTTTTGAATGTTACATATTTTGGCTAAGATTCCATGATTTAAAATTCACGTTTGTCGTTAATCTTTTTTTCATAAAAATATTGTGTCTGTAGTTTATGTAGTAGTTACCCCATATCATACTGTTGGTTATGTGTAGATACCCGATGGGCGTAGTCATAATGACACGAGGGAGCGTAGCTCCCGAGTTGTCATTATGACCACGCCCATCGGGTATCTATACATAATCAAAAGTGTGATGTGGGGTAAATGACTTGTACCATAGTTTTCAAAAATCATTCATATATAAGTCAGCCTAGGAATCGGTCGGACTGGTTCGCGTGATTGAAACATCAAGTGTTTGGTTTCAAAAATGCATTTGGATTTTATATGATTTTACGCTCCTTCGTGTCCTTCTGACCACGTCAATGGAATATAGGGTAAGTGATTTGTATACAATACTTTTCAAATTTTGCTACAAATTTTGCCCTATACTCGGCACTCAAGGGCATTGAGCAGTGAGGGATCTTCTTCCTGTCAACACCTTCTGAGACACGGGACTTCTGTTTATACTTAATAAGTCTCCACGTCCCACAGTGGGATTCAACTCCTTACTATGTGACTCTAGGGCAGGCGCTTTAACCACTGGGCCACGCAAGCGACAAAAAAATTAAACATATCTAGACCCGTTTAAAAAGTTTGATTTATGTAATCGAAAAAATAACGAGTTTGGTTTCAATGATATACTAGTATGTTAAATTGATATGATTTTTTTTCTCGTAAATTTCAGTCGTCAAAATTACATACTAGTAATTTGAATTTATTATGAACGTGGTTTAACTTAAATTTTTGTAAACCTGATACAAACTTTGCCGTGCACAGTGGTACGTTGATTGAAATGTTTGTAAGAGGTTATGTATATTTCAATTTAATGAAAATTAGATCTTTGATCGGCTAGATCCGCAATCGAAAAGGTTATTTAAGTACAGTAGTGTACACTTGTTTTTAAGTCAAGTATGTACCGTGTTTCCTTTGTTGGTTATCAAAAGAACGATATATTGGAATCTACTAAGCTAACGTCACCCTGGTCATTACACTATTTAATAAAAAAGAATGTTTAAAAAATCAAGCGATTTCTGAAGGGGTTTTTTTTCTTCACTTTTAACTAAAGTTAAAGTATTAATGGCCGTTTTTAACTGTTATTTATTACAAAATGCTGTATACAATTGAAAATTTTTATTCCTTTTTACTCTCCTAAATTTGGTATAACAAGCCCGTGTGATTGTTTCATTTCAAAACCGTGCATGATCGTTTTATAAATAGTTCTTTTGTCCCGACTCGATGGGAGGAGTTATAGAAAAGTGTAGGTTATGTACAGAAAACCCACACTTTTAACAAAAGAAATCACACCTAACTATGGTACAAATAGACTTTATAACAGAAAGAAAGAGGGGGAAATTTGGCTCTGATGTGAGATTTCCCCTCGGGGTAAAATCCTACTCTAGAGTTCGATTTCCGGGGGGAAAGCTGGCTATGGGGGAAATCCTACTCTACAACGGTAATTCAGGTATCCGGACGTTTCACAAATCCGAACAAATTGACTAGGAACCAAAGCGTCAAGATAAATGAGGTTCCACTGTACATGAATCACCATATCACAGGTGTTTTATGATAACAGAAATGTTTAGTGAATTCAACGATTTTCATAATTATTACTCGTATTTAAAACCCGTTATTAAAAGAGCGTGGTAGGTTTTTTGCGTTATCATTATTATATATCAACATATTTATTTCTTTTCTTTTGCGTTTTTATTATTATATATCAACATATGTTCGAAATATATCCGGGAAGCTCGCATATATATACTTCTAGAGTGACCTAGGAGATTGGTGCAGAAAACGACACATCGAGGGAATGTATTTACTTCTGAAACACGTAGTCATCTTTTGGCTGTTTGTAACAGGTGAGTTAAATCTTTTCGTTTCGCTGCTTTCCTCCTCGTGCTGTCTTAAAGTTCGTAAGCCATTATGGATATTTCCTTCGCCTTTCGTATAGTAGCTTCAATAAAGTTTGATGGATATTTTTGTGTGAAAAGAAATATTCTTTGTTAAGACGGTTTCGTATTTCTGCGATCCTCATCAATAACAACAGTACAAATTCTGGCCAAAATAAATGTGATGTTTCGTTTGGTATGGGGTGGGTTGGTATGGGTTGAAAATCAAATATTGATGGGAGTCTGTGCTTTTGTAGAAGAAATCTCTTCTGATTTTCTTCCTTTTTTATAACAAGAATGTCTTAAAATTGCAACTCAATTTCGTTGATATCTGTATAATGCATACTTTCATGAATCCGATTTAAAATGCAGTTAAAATGTTGTAGATCTAGCAGAGGTTTTGTCCAAAATTGAAGCAGTCATCTAAATAATGTTTCCAGTTTCTTTCAATGTATAGACCAACCCTAATAAAAATTTACTGTAGTTAACTATTATAGTTAAAACTTTAATACTTTGATTTACTATGAAACTTTAATCTGACTTTAACTTTTGTCCAGATTTCAAAGCATAAAATCTCTAAAATTTGACAAGAGTGTTGTAAAGAAAAATTTAAAAATAATATATGAATATATATGTAATACTTCAATTTAATATAGGTCTATATGTGCATGTTTGAATTTTAGATTTAAAAGCATAACAGTCGGAAATCTATAGTAAGAAATACTCTGATTTACAATAATAAAAACTTTGATTCTATAGATAACTCTTATTTCGTTAAGAAAATTCTTCTCCAAAAAATGATTTGCATTCTGAAAAAGTTTTTCCAAAACTAGAACTAAGGTTGCGTAAGTTGAAGCAACTTTTGTTTCCAATGCTGTCCTATTTGTTTGTAGATATACATGTAACTTGATATAAAAAAAAATAAAACGAATGATCATTTTGTCAAACTAATTTTAATTCTTCAAGGATAAACTCTTAAGGAATTTTCAACTGGATTACATCTGGATGCTTGTCAGTCCAGAAGGAAATAGCTTATATCCTTAACTTGTGAGGAGTATTTGTATATAAACAAGTAACATCAAAACTCACTAACTTCGAATCTCTTTCACGTTTTTTTCTGTTTTAGAAAATATAGAAAATATTAGAAAATATGGTGAGAAAAGTCATGTCCATATATAATTATTTAATCATAATCATCATGAGTATTCCCCATATAATTATTATACTGAAGGATAAATAACACAGACGAAAATGATGTATGGAATGCTTTTTTGTCTGGATTAGAATAAAATAAACGTTAAAAATACTTTCCTGACTTATAAAAGATAAGTAAAGTTGTCTTTGGTGCTTAAATATGTGACTTTTTGTCCTTTTACACCTGTACATGTTCATTTGTACACATTTTAGCGTTATTTATATAATAGTGTTGCATTATGCATGTACTATGCCTAAATAGTAGGCAGGGTTTGACACATGGTGCACGAGCCGGAGGCGAGTGCACTATGTGTCAAACCCTGCCTACTATTTAGGCATAGTACATGCATAATGCAACACTATTGTTATTATTACGCTGACTGTTGTTATTATTTATGCGGTAATCCATTTGATTTTTTCCTGAAAATAATGTTGGTAACACAGCGCACTTGCAAAAACTCATTCAAAATCTTCATGCTAAAATTAGTTGCATGCTTAGTTATTTTGGTTACAAGTATTTTCTCTAAATAAGTCAGAATTTTCTGTCCCAAAGATACTCATCTTTATTTTCTGTTTTTTTAGTAAGACTGATTTGTTTACAGACGTGGATTCTCATTGATAATTTTCTTTTACATCCTTCAATCAAGCGCTATATAAAAAAGCGTTTTAATGACCCCATGATATCAATTCATCTAACGATCTGTATGTAATTAGTTTGAAACTTTGTTGTACACATTTATCTAAGATTCCTTAGAATAAATATAACTGTTTTCAAATAATATTTGGCTATTTTCTCCTTCTTGTGTCAATTGTATAAATTAAGTTTATATATCTAATAAAATTCTCCCAATCAGTGATCGTCTCTGTGGCGTAATCGATAAGGCATCGGACTAGCAACCTCTTGGTCGTCAGTTCGATTCCCGGTGAGTGTATTGATGAATTTTATTCAGAAAATAAAGCCGTGCACTATTTCGGCATAGTATGTTTACGCTATATAAATCCTTAAACCACTATGCGAGAATAGTAGGGTATGGGTTATATAGAGACAAACTGACAGGAAGCATAATAACAATCTTACCAGGTTTTCACAATTCACCTGGAAAACATTCATTTTCCTTATATGAATATAAATCTATGTTTAAATTTGCTGATTTTTTTAAAATATGTAAAATTGTGTGTATTTATCCTTAAGACGAATATGAGCCATTTTCAAAAAAAAAAAAAAAAAAAAAAAAAATGAGGTCAGCAGATAGGACTGAAATGAAACAAAAGAATCGATCATGTGTCATACTTTACAGCATTCTGTTGTGTTTATGATGGTCAATGTGATAGAAAGGTTGACTGTCCAGAAGGTCAGGTTGAAGCTTGCCTAGATTATCGGTGTACATGTAAAGTAGGGTCAGGTGAGTATTAAGCAGATTTATCAATCAACCAAACACAAATGCCATCTACAGTGAAATGAACTTTAAAAAAAATATATAGTGAAATGAACTATTGAAAATCTAAGATAAACACAAACCAATATCAATGTAAGATTACTACCCACGAATATTAAAAGTAACCACCTAATGCTGGGAGATCAGGAATAATCCTTTGAAAATATTAATGTTTATAAAATTAGGATTTATTATCAGTTTATTTTACTTCAGCATGCCGGTTTGAAAATGACTGCAACATGGTCTGCCGCACCCACCAAATTCCTGACTGTGTCTGGGGAAAATGTTATTAAGGTCTTCCGTTTCCAACGGAAGACCTTCTACTGATTCTGATGATTAAGATTATTCTTATTATTCTTTTTTTTTCCCTTTCCTAGATGCCAACTTTCAGGCCTCATATTTCACTCATTTCTCAATGGATTTTGCTCAAATTTTCAGAGTTTATAGACGTTACTAAACTCTATCAGAATTTTGTCTAGCATTTCAAAAATTCACTTCCGGTTTTGAGTTATTTCCCTTTAAACGAAAATTTATAAGCTTTCATTTCCAGACAAAGGCTCGGAGATGGCAAAAGCTGGAGCAGAAATTTTACTGATTTTACACAATAGAAGGATTGAAGTTGTGCATAGCGGTTTTTGTTTTTCGATTCCTCTATTCAAAACGGTGCTATATAGGGGTCAAAAATTAGAACGCATAAAAGAGTGAAAATTTACACATATTTAGCTTTTTATCTACTAAACTAAAAATATTTTGTTAAAACATATAGAACAAAATTTGTGCAAAATTACAAGATCTTTCAAATGATATCTCGAAAAAAGGGCTGACCCCTAAATTAAGGGATCTAGAGGGGCCAAAAGTTTTTTCCAGATATCTCAAAAAGTATTGAGAATTTGTAATACGTCCAAGAGGCAAAGTTGTTTAAAATGTCAAGCTAAATCTATTGAAGTCGTCAAAATGCGTCCGGTGACGTCACTTCCGGTCAACCGGAAGTCGTCATAAAATGCATATTTTTGCCTTTCTTTACAAGTTTTTGGGTAACATATGTCACTGGAAGCATAAAACTTAATTTACCGCCCTTCGACATCACTTCCGGTCAAACCGGAAATAGCCAAAAATAGCTTATTTTTTAAGGTTTTGATGCAAAATTGAAATTATAAAGTGACTGGAGACGACTTAGCTCATTGTTTTCTTTTGTTGACGTCACTTCCGGTCAAAACAGGACGGAAGACCTACTCGTTGCTTTGCAACGAGCTTTGCTCTAGTTGTCATAATTATACTAAATAAACAAGAAGAGCATTTTGCATATTGATTAATTAATGAAAGTATACGAGAATATAATTAATACCGTAGCACCTTTCGCATTGATCTGAGGCAATAAGAGTCTAAATCTTATGCATTTTTTATAATCCGTGTCTTAATTAACATATTAAGAGATTATATATCATCAGTGTACATGTAAAGTAGGGTCAAGTGAGTAATAAACAGACTTATAACAGACTTATAAACTAGATGCTGTCATGAGACAGTAATACCCGCACTAAGGTGTTTGCCTCTAAATACACGCTCCTACATATTGGGCGGCTTTCCAAAGAAATAGTCAAAATAATTCTATAATTTACATGTATTCATCAAATTGAGTATGAAATTCTCAGACCCTGTGACCAATAACTCAGAACCTCTTATATTTATTTTATACATGTTTAATTCATTATATACCAGTCTGAATTTTATTAATGATGTAAATTCATGCACGGATCTGTCGGGGGGGGGGGGTCAGGACCCCCCCCCCTGGAATTTACAAGGTTAAAAAATGTATATACTAAAACAAGGAAAAAGTTACAATTGACTCCCCTTGGAAAATTCAGATCCCCCCCCCCCTGGTAAACACGAATATGTGTAAAGTAAGTATGAAAAGTTAAACATTTAATTTGCGGCAATAGAAGTCACCATTACTCCCACCCCACCCACCCCTCCACGATATAGGTTTTTGACGTTTGGGTGAGATTTACTTTAGGTTTTTTTTTTGATTGTCAATTTCTGGGATAGGATTTTTTTTTGAATGAGGAGGACCCCCCCCCCCCCCCGGAAAAAATTTCTGGATCCGCGTCTGAAATTAGATTTTGATATATGTTTTGCTCATAATAGGACCTTTTTAAATTTACTAACCCCCCCCCCCCCCCCCTCGACACCACAATCACACAGCACATACTTTTTGGAATAGGCTAGATGGAAAAGGTTTGTTAAAATTTAATATCGTTTGTTATGAATTAATTTAAAATTTGTTCTTGTACTATACATGTGAACATGTAAATTTCTACATCACATCACGTTGCGTCACCCATTATCATATTTATAGATTAAACACCATTTGGCACACCTCGGCCGATTCCCACTTCATCTGATAAGGTGATGGAATCGACGAAGGTTCGCCAAAATGGCACATGGCTGCAGTCTGGTGTGCATTGGATTAATTCATTTTGAGTTATAATTGGATTTATATTTCATGAAGTTGAGACACAGGGAGTCGGTAAGTAGAAGTTTTAGTATAGTGGGGGGTAAAATACACCCAAACTATTAGGTTAAAGTTTAAAAAGGGTGAAAGATCATCGCATGCCACACTAGACGAATTTCATATTGTGAAGTTATCTCCCGTTGTCGATGTGACATTCAGTTACTGCCAATACTGGTGCGGATCCAGAATTTTTTTCGGGAGTAGGGAGGGGGGTTCACATCTCAGTCAAAAAATTCCAGCCCAGAATTTCGTGACAAGCAGGAGAAAAAGATGAAAACAAATAAACAAATAAAAAAACAATGATAGTGAGGTCAATGTTTTCTAAGTTTACAGGGAGAGGATGTCAAGAGTCATTTTTTACTTGCTACAGTATATAGTCTTGTTTAAATAACAAAGCAAATGCCAGATGGGGGGGGGGGATGGGGGGATTCCAATCTTCCTACCCACTTCCTGTCCCTGAAATAACAATGTATTTTGTTATTCCAGTTAAATAGTATATTTTTTTCCATTTGACTAATTATTATACATATTTTGTTTCTTGTGTTTATTATGTCTGTCTATAAGTCTGCAGAAATTAAATCCTAGTTAGCTTGCCCATAAGTTTTAAGTGGGATGGGCTATACAAATAGCTTCCACATTTTATAGGTTTATTTCTTGTGACAATTTAATAAGACCTTTTATTTGGGTACCATTAATTTTTACCTCTGATCGCTTGACATGGGATACACATTTTTACAAGAAAAATACCAAACTTTAAACTCTGCCTAAATTTTGATCAGTAGGTGCTAGGGCTTTCATACTTATCATGACATATTGTATTCATTGTGGACTGTCAACAGGTATAAATATGTTTGAACTTGACCCTAGAGTTTGAACCACTTAAACAAAAAAATTAACCTTGGCAATTAACTTTTGAACAGGAATTACTAGGGATTTCTTTATTTCACATGTGCATTCCTTGTGACAAGACTTTCTTCTGATACTAACAATTTGAACCCTTTGACCTTGACCTTTGATTTTGACATATATTTGAGAAACTTCAACCTTCGCCATAGGCTTCCATACTGGGACATCAGTGTTTCACAAACACATCTTATCTTCATTATTATTTGGCGGTGTCTCCATATGAGGGAAGATGTATTCACAACAAACAAACAAATCACTAAAGAAAATATAAAACATGAATATGTTGGTCATGCATATCTCTGCAGGAAAAAAAACAGCTTTTCAAATACTCCAACCATATCGTAACCCTTTCAAAACACTCATTTGAGCTTTTTTGGTTTCCTTAGCATATAATGTCTGTCGTAACGTGTTGTCCATCTGTTTGTCTGAAAACTTTTTACATTTTTAACTTCTCTAGAACCACTGGGCCAATTTTACCCAATTCATATAGAAATATGTACATTTGTATGTCAGACTCAGTCCATCTGTCTCAATAAATTTAACCTTGGTTATCACGGTTATATCTACTGAATGAGAAGAGACATTCATATTAAACTTATGTATTAGTATATATATTTACCTGTGAGAATGGCATGGTTTTTTTTTTTACATGTGACCTAGAAGTTTGACCAACTTGCAAAAAAATTAAATTGTTATAAATTCATCATTTTGAAAGAGAAAAGTTAGGGCATTCATATCATAATGCATGTATATTATTACCTGTGATAAGACCTTTCCAAATAAATCATGACTTTTACACTGTGACCTTGACCTTGAAGCGATCAAGCCTAACCTACTTTTCAAAAATGTTGCATTTGCTTATAACTTTTGATTGAGATGAGATATGACTCTCACATTTGACATGTACATAAATTACTCATAAGAATTCAAGGTGTTTCCCAGCATGCGATGTTTTTTTATGCGCCCGAATTTTTTCGGGGCGCATATTGTTTTTGTCCTGTCTGTTTGTCTGTTTATCTGTTTGTCTGTTTGTCTGTTGTCAACTTTAACCTTGGCCAAAACTTTTGAACCGTAAGAGAAAGAGACTTCATATTTGGTATGCATACTCCTCTAATAAAGGTCTTTCAAATGACATCAAGGTCAATGAGCTTGTGATGTTGACTGTGACCTATATGCTAAAAATAGGTTTTTCAACTGTTTGTCATAACTTTTGAACCATAAGAAATAGAGACTTCATAATTAGTATGCATACTCCTCTAATAAAGTTCTTTCAAATGACATCAGGGTCAATGACCTTGTGACCTTGACTGTGACCTATATGCTAAAAATAGGTTTTTCAACTGTTTGTTATAACTTTTGAACCATAGGAGATAGGGACTTCATATTTGGTATGCATACTCCACTAAAAAGGTTCTTTCAAACAACACCAAGGTCAATGACCATGTGACCTTGACTGTGACCTTTATACTTAAAATAGCTTTTTCCACTTTTTGCCATAACCTTTGAACCATAGAAGATAGGGACTTCATATTTGGTATGCATACTGCACTAATTAAGTTCCTTTAAATGACATCAAGGTCAATGACCTTGTGACCTTGACTGACACCTATATGCTAAAAATAGCTTTTTCCACTTTTTGCCATAACTTTTGAACCATAAGAGATAAGGACTTCATATTTAGTATGCATACTCCACTAATAAAGTTCTTTCAAACAACACCAAGGTCAATGACCATGTGAAGTTAACTGTGACCTTTATACTAAAAATAGCTTTTTCTACTTTTTGCCATAACTTTTGAACCATAGGAGATAGGGACTTCATATTTAGTATGCATACCCCACTAATTAAGTTTTACAAATAACACCAAGGTCAATGACCTTGTGACCTTGACTGTGAACTATATGCTAAAAATAGCTTTTTCGAACTTTGTTGACGCCGGGCGCATAGTGTTTCACAAACACATCTTGTTACCCCTTGACGTTGATGTTTTACATAATTTTCAAAATATTTAACTCTCCTAAAAGATGATTAGGCTTCTGAGTAACATTAAGGAAGACTTCAAGGAAGACAGGGCTTTTTGCACAAAAAACGTCATTTTTCAACCCACATTTGACCCCCCGGGGCAAAATCTAAATTCCAAAACCTTACTGCACATCTACATGACCCCACCAACCATCTCCCAAAAGATGATTAGGCTGCTGAGTAAAATGTAAGAGGAGTTCAGGGAAAACAGGGCTCTTTGTATGAAAAACGTTATTTTTCGACCCCCATTTGATCCCCTGGGGCAAAATCTTAATTCCGAAACCTTACTGCACATGTACATGACACCACCAACCATCTCCCAAATGGTGATTAAGCTGCTGAGTAAAATGTAGAAGGAGTTCAGGGAAGACGGGACTTTTTGCACAAAAAACGTCATTTTTCGACCCCCATTTGACCCCCCGGGGCAAAATCTAAATTCCAAAACCTTACTGCACATCTACATGTCACCACTAATCATCCCACAAAAGATGATTAGGCTGCTAAGTAAAATGTAAGAGGAGTTCAGGGTAGATGGGGCTTTTTACATAAAAAACGTCATTTTTCGACCCCCATTTGACCCCCCGGGGCAAAATTAAAATTCCGAAACCTTACTGCACATCTACATGACACCACCAACCATCCCCCAAAAGGTGATTTGGCTGCTGAGTAATTTGTAGAAGGAGTTCAGGAATGACGGGACTTTTTGCACAAAAAACGTCATTTTTCGACCCCCATTTGACCCCCCGGGGCAAAATCAAAATTCCGAAACCTTACTGCACATCTACATGTCACCACTAATCATCCCACAAAAGATGATTAGGCTGCTAAGTAAAATGTAAGAGGAGTTCAGGGTATATGGGGCTTTTTACATAAAAAACGTCATTTTTCGACCCCCATTTGACCCCCCGGGGCAAAATTAAAATTCCGAAACTTTACTGCACATCTACATGACACCACCAACCATCCCCCAAAAGGTGATTTGGCTGCTGAGTAAAATGTAGAAGGAGTTCAGGGAAGACGAGAATTTTTGCACAAAAAAAGTCATTTTTCGACCCCCATTTGACCCCCCGGGGCAAAATCAAAATTCAGAAACTTTACTGCACATCTACATGTCACCACTAATCATCCCACAAAAGATGATTAGGCTGCTAAGTAAAATGTAAGAGGAGTTCAGGGTAGATGAGGCTTTTTACATAAAAAACGTCATTTTTCGACCCCCATTTGACCCCCCGGGGCAAAATTAAAATTCCGAAACCTTACTGCACATCTACATGACACCACCAATCATCCCCCAAAAGGTGATTTGGCTGCTGAGTAAAATGTAGAAGGAGTTCAGGGAAGACGGGACTTTTTGCACAAAAAACGTCATTTTTCGACCCCCATTTCACCCCCCGGGGCAAAATCAAAATTCTGAAACCTTACTGCACATCTACATGTCACCACTAATCATCCCACAAAAGATGATTAGGCTGCTAAGTAAAATGTAAGAGGAGTTCAGGGTATATGGGGCTTTTTACATAAAAAACGTCATTTTTCTACCCCCATTTGACCCCCCGGGGCAAAATTAAAATTCCGAAACCTTACTGCACATCTACATGACACCACCAACCATCCCCCAAAAGGTGATTTGGCTGCTGAGTAAAATGTAGAAGGAGTTCAGGGAAGACGAGAATTTTTGCACAAAAAAGGTCATTTTTCGACCCCCATTTGACCCCCCGGGGCAAAATCAAAATTCAGAAACTTTACTGCACATCTACATGTCACCACTAATCATCCCACAAAAGATGATTAGGCTGATAAGTAAAATGTAAGAGGAGTTCAGGGTAGATGAGGCTTTTTACATAAAAAACGTCATTTTTCGACCCCAATTTGACCCCCCGGGGCAAAATTAAAATTCCGAAACCTTACTGCACATCTACATGACACCACCAATCATCCCCCAAAAGGTGATTTGGCTGCTGAGTAAAATGTAGAAGGAGTTCAGGGACGACGGGACTTTTTGCACAAAAAACGTCATTTTTCGACCCCCATTTGACCCCCCGGGGCAAAATCAAAATTCTGAAACCTTACTGCACATCTACATGACACCACTAATCATCCAACAAAAGATGATTAGGCTGCTAAGTAAAATGTAAGAGGAGTTCAGGGAAGATAGGGCTTTTTGCATAAAAAACGTCATTTTTTGACCCCCATTTGACCCCCCGGGGAAAAATCAAAATTCCGAAACCTTACTGCACATCAACATGACACCACCAATCATCCCCCAAAATGTGATTAGGCTGCTGAGTAAAATGTAGAAGGAGTTCAGGGAAGACGGGACTTTTTGCACAAAAAACGTCATTTTTCGACCCCCATTTGACCCCCCGGGGCAAAATCAAAATTCTGAAACCTTACTGCACATCTACATGACACCACTAATCATCCAACAAAAGATGATTAGGCTGCTAAGTAAAATGTAAGAGGAGTTCAGGGAAGATAGGGCTTTTTGCATAAAAAACGTCATTTTTTGACCCCCATTTGACCCCCGGGGAAAAATCAAAATTCCGAAACCTTACTGCACATCAACATAACACCACCAATCATCCCCCAAAATGTGATTAGGCTGCTGAGTAAAATGTAGAAGGAGTTCAGGGAAGACGGGACTTTTTGCACAAAAAACGTCATTTTTCGAACCCCCCGGGGCAAAATCAAAATTCCGAAACCTTACTGCACATCTACATGACACCACTAATCATCCCACAAAAGATGATTAGGCTGCTAAGTAAAATGTAAGAGAAGTTCAGGGAAGATGGGGCTTTTTGCATAAAAAACGTCATTTTTCGACCCCCATTTGATCCCCCGGGGCAAAATCAAAATTCCGAAACCTTACTGCACATCTACATGACACCACCAATCATCCCCCAAAAGGTGATTTGGCTGCTGAGTTAAATGTAGAAGGAGTTCAGGGAAGACGGGACTTTTTGCACAAAAAATGTCATTTTTCGACCCCCATTTGACCCCCCGGGGCAAAATCAAAATTCCGAAACCTTACTGCACATCTACATGACACCACCAACCATCTCTTAAAAGATGATTAAGCTACTGTGTAAAATGTAGGAGGAGTTCAGGGAAGAAAAGTGTGACAGACGGACGGACGGACGGACGGACATGAGTAACAACAATATACCCGAACTTTCTTTAGAAAGTGCGGGTATAATCAACCAAACACAAATGCCATTTACAGTGAAATGAACTTATTATAAAAAAATACTAAATTGAATTATTGAAAATCTAAGATAAACATTCACATTAACCAATATAAAATGTATTTGTTAAGTCTACTGCCCACAAATATTTAAAAGTAACCACCTGATGTTGGGGGATCAGGAATATTTCTTTGAAAACATTATAATACTTATAAAATTAGGATTTTATCAGTTCATTCTACATCAGGATGCTTGTTTGATAGTGCCTGCAACCAGGTCTGCCGCCCCCGCCAAACTTCTCACTGTTTCTGGGGAAGTTGTTATTGTCATAATACTAAATAAACAAGAAAAGCGTTTTGCATATTGATGAAAGTATACGAAAATAAAATTAACACCGTAGTACCTTTGTCATTGATCTGAGGCAAGAAGAGTCTAAATCTTATATATAATGTTTTTTTTTTTTTTTTTTTTTTTAATATATTATGTGTCTTAATTAACATATTTCAATAGAGATTACATATATCACAAGAGGACTATTAAAGAAAAGAAAGGAGAACCTGTTGTGAGTCTTAATTTTACCAAACTCCTGGAATGATAGAAGTATCTCCTGCTAAGGATTTTTTATTTGGTGTAGTGAGAATATTTTTTTCTAAATTATTATGTTTTTAAATTTTAACTATATTTATTGCTTTAAAAAATATTTCAAATGAAAATAATTGTCATTAACGTTTTTCAGTTAAAAACTATTATAATTCTTTTGTTTTCCTTATGTCAATAATTGACATATATTAATGCAGCAGCAGCAATTGAAACTTTACCATGCAATTTGTAGATTTTCTTTACTTGATTTTTGCTGAGACAGGCTACTGAATAATGTTTCAGGGATTTCAACCTCGTTTAAAGTAGGCATTTCGTAAATTCTGATGACAATACATAAACTAATACATGAAAAAACGAAAACGCTGTATGTGGGCATTAACCCGAAATTTAGATATATCGACAATGTAATTATTATCAGAGTCTGACATAACTCAAAAGTAAATCATAATGGCATAAAAAATTCGCATGAAAAACGTCAGTCAGCATTTAACTTAATGATAATTTGCTTTTGCTGATAAGGGATCGACCACAGAGAGCTTGAATACTGATTTCTATCTCCATATTTCAATTAAACTGAAGTAATTTTCTCTTTTAGTTTAAAAAATTGTAAACTTTCTATGATGTTAACCCCCCTTTCTATCGCCATCCTTATTAATCTTTGCGGTTAAACGTATTCATTTTACTTATATAGAGTTGAATTATGTGGTTATTTTCAAGATTTTTGATAAGGACTGTTTGTATCAACTGTCCCGGAAGAAAAAAAAATAACATATTGAAGCATTTTTTTAAATGAATAACAAAATTGTATTTGTGTTTCACTAGTCAAAATATCTTACATCAAAATATGCTACTTTTATAATCTATACTTGCAGTTTAATACTATTGTTGCGTATGCACTTTCATTCAGGCATATTTTAGAAAAACCGTTAGTGTGCCGTTTCTTTTATATATCATGTATATATCGAAGACATAACTTCCGTCCGAACAGCCTTCTGCTTCCATTTTTGATTTCACTAACGTTAATTTTTTTGTCACAAATGTGCTGAAAAAAAGTTTACTGATCAAAATAAAATCATATTATGAACAAAACAGATAACATTTTGTATAACACAGTCAATAAATACAAATGTAAATTTGTTTATTACAGTTTCATAATATACATAAATGTGCTTTGCAGAGTGAATTTGTACATAAAGATAACAGCCTCTAAGCAGGTAGATATTAAAAGAGCAGATATCTACTGATACAGCTGATAAAAAAATATTAAAAGTTCTCAACATTACATATTACTAACTATATTTATCTTTTGATATTTCTTCAGCTACTCATGAATTTTTGTGAGACATACCTAAAGGTTGCACATACCAATATTTACATCATATAAGTTAATGGGTTCTTACTAAGCTGATACCAACTAATATTGCTGATGTAAGCTTCCCCATGGCTTCTCCACATGACCGGCAACTACAGTCAATTTTTAGCATTGTTACAGTACTGCAATACAATGTTTATGCACAATTTTTAAAATTAAGAAATCACAGGGGGGTCATCAAAAGGGTAAAATACAAAAATGTACTAATGTTTTTACTTCAATTTTTTATTATCTTCAAAGAAGTCAATTTTATGACATTTCTTTTTATAAAAACAAACAAACAAACACATGATAAATATTTCTAATTTAAGATACACGTAAAGGCTACTCTTAATATGTCTCCCTTGCGTAACATTTTTTTTTTCTGAATTCAAGAAAAAAAAATTAATATTCTTGAAAGTTTGTAATTTTCGCTTCTTTTGTTAGTAATGTTGCATAACTTCAATAGATTCTTTAATTAGATATTTTCAAGACAATGTTTATGTTCAATGCAGGTCTTCCGGAACCAAGGATTATTTATTACCTAAGGTGGGTCAATGCAAAGTGTGATGAAACAGGAATTTTTTATTTTGATTTTTATTGGCAGAGCAAGGAATTTGGCGAACTACTATTAACTAATAAAAAACTATAGAATCTGAAAGAACAGTTATATCTTTAAAACACGAAAGCAATAGCTCCGACCGATCAAAAGTTATGATCAAGGTTAAAGTTTTTGTGGACAAGCAATCATACAGACAGACAGACTAGGCAAAAACTATATACCCGAGAATCTTCGACTAGGGGGCATAAATTTTCTTTAATATGTAAATTAAGAGCAAAAAAAGAAAAAAAAAACAAAAAAAAAAAACAATAGAGTATAAAGATGACTAACAGTATTTATGTCTTAAATCCATGTACACAAAGAAGAGGTGGTACAAAGCAAACACAGATCTCCAAAACCATCAGGAAAAGGTGTCACGGAGGCGTGAACATCCCCTGCCGACAAGTCACAAACGCCGTGTGCTCTTTGTCACGATCGGGAAAATGGCAAAAATTCGTAGACAATTAAAATTGTACAGTATGGCCTTACAGTAAAGGACAAGTGCACTTAAGCAATACTTAATGGGCCCTTTTTATGTGCCATTTTACTTCAGAATATATAAACAAATCGTTCTCTATTGGTAATAGTTAGATAGTACTGGATATTTCTAATCAAAAAGCATGTTAAGCGCCACTTAAATCAGCGTGGATTTGAAACAATTATATATTTTAAAGAGTTTGGAGATACCCAATAAATC
Organism: Saccostrea cuccullata; assembly: GCF_032062105.1. Lineage (NCBI taxonomy): Eukaryota > Metazoa > Mollusca > Bivalvia > Ostreida > Ostreidae > Saccostrea > Saccostrea cuccullata. Next base: position 345,405 of record NW_026929195.1, on the reverse strand, counting down.
CGGAAAAGTCGTACCGAACCTTCTTTTAGTTTCGTTTATGTAAATCAATGGAATAAATTTTAAATCGATACTTGAACAATCTGATGGTGGATCATAGGCGGGCGCGTTTGCGGAATGATATTTCTTGCGCCAAACCTGTTTTTAAAAATATGGAATGAAGTTGTGTAGTTTCCTGTACCTAAAATGATTAAACTAAGAAATTGGTACTCTTGCATTTGAAAAATTACAATAATAGTTTCACTGATTTGAAATTAAAAAGGGATGTTATAGGTGGCTTTCAATGCCTGTTTAATTGTCTTGCATGAAGGTTAAAAATGTTTGACACTTTATGAACGACACTAAGATGTCCTTACCCTCCCATGTTCTTAAAAACAAATACATAAAAACATCTCTAAGCGGCACGACTTTGACTTACTGAAACAAAACCTGCCTATGTTTTACAGTGAGCACTTTTGAGGAATGTTTACCTGGGTAGATCTCACGTGACTATCGGTATTTTAAATAATTTATTCCACACGTGGGTTCAACATTGGTCATGCAGGTAAATAGCTCTCACTTGCTATAGGAAAAACAGTGTACTTTTTATACATTTTTAATATTTTAAGTACGAGCCTAATCGTGTGCAAATTTCATACTTTCACACAAGTTTTATAAATGTAATATGCGTTTTTTTTCATTCGCACAAGTTTGCACAACGTTAGGCTCATAGTTAACAATGGCTTTGAAATGAATGACCGTTCTCGATTTACTATAGAAAATCGCAAATGTCGGCTGACCCCTACCACATTGTATAGTTTTGTTCTTTGTATATTCGTGAATTTAAGCGGTAAAATTTGTTGAATCGTATGGTTTAGATATCAATTGATGACTTGATATGAAAATTTTTGCTTAATTTGATCGTTTATTTTTTCACATTTTACCGGGGCCCATAAGTGCACTCGTTCTTTGAGAAACGTCAGAAAGCATGATAGATTATTTGTGCTGACAAGTTCATAATATCGCTCACAGAACTTTTTAAAATTATTACATCAAACGAGACTGTTAATACCATTGTTTCATTAATTTGTTTGTCAAAATATTTTCTCGTTTTAGAAATTGTTCGCACGTATATAGATCATTCTCTTGTGTATCGAATAAATCAAGACATAAACCCTTATGTAGGTGTATTACTACAAAAGTAAGGGAAGTTGACGATTGAAAAGTTGGAGTGATAAAGATTTATCACGAATAATAAAGTTTCTTTTTTCCGTTTTGAAAGGTAGGTGAGTTGATTTCTTGATAATTAAGGTCAGACGACACGTTCCTCAAATATATGTTTTGTATTTCTTAGTATTGTATGAAAAATTGTGCATAACTTTCATTCTCTTTGGATTTCTACACTGTTTTCAATATGTTTTTAAATATAAGTACACCAAAAATTCTGATAAAGACCATTCAGAATATTACCCATATGGGATAAATAAAAAATAACACCTTGTGGTATCTGGACCAAATGTCTGGTAAGGTACACTAATTTTTTGTGAAGAAACTTGCTTAAGTACATACACTTCAGTGGCAAATTCTTGGGAAAAATTATATATTTTTGAGGAACGTGTCGTCTGACCTTAAACCTGATTGTGAATTTCATCAAGTGAAAGGTCAAGTGCCTGATATGCATATCGGTCCCGTGCGTCTGTCTTTAGGTCTGACGTCAGTGGTGGGATCTACTGAAATTGACAAGGGAAGCCTCATGTATTTTAGATCTGTAAGCAAGTATTTGTTCATGTATATTAACAATTTCATTTGTTGCCTGCGTGGGGCAGCGGTAAGAGCGTCTGTTTTAGAGTCGCAGCGTAAGGAGTTAATCCTTACGTCGCTGGTTCCAATCCCACTGTGGGACGTGGAGACCGGTTCTTCGGATGAGACCGCATAAATCGAGGTCCCGTATCGCAGTAGGTGCTGGCACGAAAAAAATACCTCACAGCTTCATGGCAAAAATTTGCAGTTCTTCATCGGCAAGTTGAGGCGTCTCCATATGAGTAAAAAAAAATTCTAGAGGGACTCCTTATTTTCCGACTCTAGATTAGACAGTGTACCATTGCTCCACACGAGCGACCTGTAAAAGGTATTCGCATATCTAGGTCTATTTTCATGGGTCAATAGATCCTCTGTCGTCGGATAATTAAAGGCTTCACACAAAGATGTGTTTAAACATTTATTTTCATTGACAATTTAGGAACTTCCGAAAGAATTTTTCAATTATAGTACACGATTCAATGGAAACTTAATTTTTGTAATTAAAGCCCATAGGTACTTTTCCTGTCATCGTAAAATATTACAGAATTTGAACTTCTTTATTTTATTTTTTATAGCAATTAGGACACAAAAAAGACAATTCTATCAAATAAGAAAAGAAATTAAAATTAGATTCTAGAAGGCAATATACAGCAGTTTGAATAAATGCACATACAGGGTGTCCCATAATATATGATACCATTTTAAATTATTGTCAGAAACGCGGGTCTTGACCAATTTCTTTGAAATTTGTCTCATTAAATATTTGAGTAATTACAATTTTAGCAAAAAAAATATCAGTTAAAATTTTTCACATAGTCGGAGTAATATAGCCACATAATTACGTCAAAAAATTGCTAAATATTGTTTGAAGCAAAATTGATTTATCAAATAAGCTAGGTACCCTCATTTCAAAACTGTAATTATCAAATTCAGTCTTAAGATATTCTTACTAAACCTAAATCTTAATCTTTAATTTATCTAAAAAGGTATATATCCAATGAAAATTTAGATTATAACTTAGGAAAAACGCATTGTTGTCTTAAGTTATGGAATTTTATGCAATGTCTAGACATGATCATTACCCAGATTGGACGTCATTTTCAGGTCATTTGTTAAAAACAATAGTATTTTTCAAAGTGAACTCATTTTTCCGCGTTCCTTTCATTGTCCATAAAATTTTGTGAATAAAATTGGACAGTATATGCAATGTTTATAGTGTATTTATTTCTTGTCATTTAATATTCATTACATTATATTTTATATATTCATGAAATGGTATCATATATTCTGGGACACCCTGTATATACACATCATATTGATAACGTTAAAAAACACATTTGAAATCTGGGTAAATAAAAAAAACCCACTAAAAAACCTGTAAGTAAGTGATGTCTTCAGAGGAACCCTTTACATGGACATTGCAAAAGTACGAATTAACGTGACAGCACTAGGGTTTTTAACAGGGGACCCAGGAACAACATCCTCACCTGAGCAAAAACTGAGATAGTCAGTTCAGTATTGAAAAGTATAAATATGACCAATCACAGCTTCATTATTCTCTAGAAGATTTTGAAAGATTCTTTCTAAAGTATGTAAAACTTTGATCGCTAATTGTGGCCCCACCCTACCCTAGGGTTCATGATTTGAGGAAAATTAAATCTAAACTACCCGAGAATGCTTCCATATGAATATGACCAACCAGAACTTTTATGTTCTGAAAAAGATGTTTAAAGATTTCTTCTAGGTATTCCTTTGTTAAACTTTAATGGCCCATTCTGGTCCCACCCTGTCCCCGAGGGTCATAATTTGAACAAGAGGCCCATGGGTGACATCGCTCACCTGAGCACATGGGCAAGTTAAAAACACAAATCAGCTTAGTATTGAAAAGTTTACTTGTTGGGGGAGGGGGATTTGAATTCTTAATTTCTTGAGAATGTCACCATATCAATAAAGCATACATGTATTATTTCGCCATACTTGAGAAGAAGAGTTTTAAAGATTTTTCCTATATATTTCTATGTAAAGATTTAATGGTCCATCATGGCCCCAAGGATGAGGGTTTGGCCCTTCATTTGAACAAACTTGAATTCCCTTTAACCAAGGATATCTATATTTTATGCCAAGTTTGCTTGAAACTGGCCTAGTGGTTCTTTAGAAGAATGTGAAAATGTGAAAACTGTACAACGACAACGACGACAGATAAATATTTTGGTCTTGTTTTGACGTCACAATGTAAAAATGACAAAAAATGGTTGTCCCAGTCGTACTCGTTCATTGAACGGCTGTAAGGTTTAAGGTATATCTTGGAACTTCCTTTTCAGTATCATATTATAAATTTTACAAAGTTAATTAAGATAAAAGGCCCAAGGGCCACATCGCTCACTTGAGCTCTGGCTATTTTTAACTAAAAGCAAAAATCAGTTCAGTATTGAAAAATTTAAATATAAAAGTGGGTTCAAGTGGGATCATGATTTGAACAAACTTGAATCTACACCACATGAGGATGCTTCCATATAACTATAACCAATCATGGCTTTGCTGTTCTTGAGAAGAAAAATTTTAAAGATTTTCCTTATGTATTCCTATGTTAAACTTTGACCCCCATTGTGGCTCCATCCTACCCCCGGGGGTTATGATTTGAACAAACTTGAATTTACACTACCTGAGAATGCCTCCACATGAGTTTCATCTTTGCTGGTCCAGTGGTTCCTGAGTAGAAGATTTTTAAAGATTTTCTCTATGTATGATCATGTTAAACTTTGACCCCCCCATTATGGCCCCAGTACCCCTGGGGGTCATGATTTGAACAAACTTGAATTTACACTACCTGAGGATGCTTCCAAATGAGTTTTATCTTTGCTGGTCCAGTGTTTCTTGAGAAGATTTTTAAAGATTTTCCCTATGTATTACTATGCTAAACCTTGACCCCCCCATTGTGGCTCCATCCTACCCCCGGGGATCATGATTTGAACAAACGTAAATCTGCACTACCTGAAAATGCTTCCACATGAGTTTCATATTTGCTGGTCCAGTGGTTCATGACAAGAAGATTTTAAAGATTTTCCCTATGTATTCCTATGTTAAATTTTGACACTCCCCATAATGGCCCCACCATACCCTTGGGCTCATGATTTGAATAAACTTGAATCTACACTACCTGAGGATGCTTCCACATGAGTTTCATATTTGCTGGCCCAGTGATTCTTGAGAAGATTTTTAAAAGAGGCCATTAATTTTTCACTAATTCATAAGTATCTCGCCTATATATTTGAACAAACTTGAATCCCCTTCAGCCAAGATTACTTTGTGGCAAGTTTGGTTGAAATAGGCCTAGTGGTTTTTGAGAAAAAGATCAAAATGTGAAAAGTTTACAACGACGCCAACAACAACGACTTCAACAACAACGACGACGACGACCACAGACAACGGACAAATTTTGATCAGAAAAGCTCACTTGAGCCTTCGGATCAGGTGAGCTAACAAAGTTGAATCAACACTACCTGACATCTATGCTTCCATGTAAAGATAGCTAATCACATCTTTGATGTTCATGAGGAGATTTTAAAATATTTTTCCTTTGTATGGTATCTTATGTTAACATTTGACCGCCCATTATTGCACCACCCTATATCCGGGAGTCATGATTTGAACAAACCTGAGTCTTTACCACCTGAGGATGCTTCCATATAGATATGACTAATTATGGCTTTAAAGAAGAAGATTTTTAAAGGTTTTCCCATGCAAATTTTTTTATGTAGATCTGATCGGCCATTGTGGTCCCATCCTAACCCCCGGGGATCATGATTTCAACAAAGTTTAATCTACTCGACCGGAGGACGATTCCATACGTAAATATGATCAATCACAGATTAGCTGTTTTTGAGTAGTTGTTTTCTTTAAATTGCTTTGTTATATATTCCTATGTAAAACTTTATCCATCCAGTGTGATCCACCCTACACCCGGAATTCATGATTTGAACAAATTTGAATCAATTCTTCCTAAGGATGATTCCATATAAATATGACCAATTACAGCTTTGCTGTCCTTGAGAAGAAGATTTTTAAAAAAAATTTCCTACATATTCCTCTGAATTAAAACTTTGATCTCCTATTTCTGCCCCAACCTATACCCGGGGGGTCGTGATTTGAACTAATTTGAATCTACACTACTTCACGACATAGGTTTCATATTTTCAGGGACAGTGGTTCATGAGAAGTAAATGTTAAACGATGCCAAAATTTTCATGAAATCTTAATCGTTTTCCCTTGGAAGAAGACAAGGCCCTTTATTTGAAAACCTGGCATTCCTGTTACCCAAGGATACATTCCGGCAAGTTTGATTGAAATTGGCCCAGTAGTACTTGAGACGATGAAAATGTGAATGCAGCAACGGCAGACAACAACGCTCTAATTATGTATTGAATTTTATATTGCAAAAAAAGTTTTTTCCCAAAATAGAGCATGATATTTGAAATATTGCTGAAACACATAACAATTTATTGTATATAGTATTACATTACTTAAAATTTTAGGTTTTGAATGTAACATGAACAAAACAAAATTGAGAGAACTTTAAATTAAAAACTAGAAGTTTTAGATTTTGAATTCAAGGGATAGAACTGTGCAGCGAAGTAGATGAGCTACGTCATTCTTCTCTGTCTGGGTGGAATTGAGGGTTCAAAGTATGTACTATCGACCTCAAATGCTTTGTTTGTGTACACCTGATCTGGAGCCTCGTTCGTTTTATTATCTTTTTCAAATACATTTTCGTCGTCGAGTGGACGCACATTTAAGGATGTATCTAAAACGAGATGAATTCCTTTAAAAAAAATCACAGCAATTTTACACTTGATATAATATTTTTAATGAAAAAAAACACACCAGCAATTGATAGTAACTGTTCATTTGTCTAAAATAAACATTTTGATGGATTAAAATACAATACCCTTTTTGGCTTTTCGACGTCGTATTACTCCAAAGATAGCAAATATAGCCACAGAAGCAATCAAAACTAACATAGCCAGAACAGTGATAGATACAACGCCTGCAGTTGATATGCTTGATTCTTCCTTTTGAGACTGCTGGTTAGCAAAGACGGGTGTTTGTTGGGAATGACAGGGGAACCGTTGGACGGCCATGTGAAGCAAGCTATCTAATGCTGGCATATTCTGTTCGTACATTATTTTATTCATGGCCATCACGTCAGTTGTGATAGTTATGGTGCTGATCAAAGACCTTATTCGAGTATTCTGAAACTTCAGCCCTTCAACTTCGTCAGAAGTCATCAGATAATTTTGGATATATCCCTCATCCACTATGCATCTTCTTGCGTTTGGATCAATAGTGATTTCTGTTCTATAATTCTCTTTGAGGAATGGTTTTTCTATTTCCTCAAAAATTCTATCGAAATTCGATCCATTTTGTCGAGTTGTTACAACTCTTAAGAATGGATAACTCTGGAGTTGGTTCTCACTGCGTCTTAGCTCCCATTCCTCGGCAGAGTTATCCTGTGGCTTTTCCTCCACAAGAGCACTGGGACAACCTCTTATCAGAAGGTTTTCAACACTTTCTCCAAAATCTGCAACGTTCTCCACAAATACTTTAATGGCAGATAAGTACATTTTTGGGAATTTAATGTTAATTGCCTTTATTTTTTCTCTGTTGGGATCTCGAATTATGTCCTGTAGTTGCTGGAAACTTGAACTATTTCTACTTATATATTCTACCCTGAAGTTATTTGCTTCAAATTCTTTTTTCGTCCTGATTATAATATTGGTAATCATGACATCTACAGCGAAAGATACAAAGTAACTGTTATTCAGGTTGATTCTCACACCTAGCCTGCCATTGTCAGGGAAGATGATACCATTGCAGTCTGAAAGTGTCAAAGAAAATAATGTTAACCTGAAGCTTAGCTGTAAATGGAATAGGATAAATAAAGTATTTGAACATTTTCAATTTTTGACAATTGATCATCATTCGCATCCTCTGAGACCTGATTTAATCTTGTGTGGTGCAGGTTCTTTTTCTTCTATGGTGACCATTCGGTTTCTGTTGGACAGAAGATGTGACACTGGTTGACCCCAAAATTTCTTTCTATTAATAGCAGAAACTATCTCTACATAAACACTGTCCTGGCGTCTGACGACACTTCCGGCTGGGTGGCTCTTACTATGGAATGAAAACTGGGCGGGGTATATGTCAATTTCTGAAGAAAGAAACCGCCTGTTTAATCACGGAGTAATGTAGTATTATATCGTATAAATCAAAAATCTAAGTAACCAGAAAAAATAAAAATACACATGTACAGCAACAGTTATTACTATTTTAAACCAATAATATCAACTACAAATTCAGTAAACGTTTGATTGATTTTTTTTTACATACTAAGTACTGGTAGCTTGTCTCATATCGCTTTTAATAAAACAAAATTCAAAAATCGTTGTTACCCGTATTCATTTTAAAGGTAATTGAAATAAAAACTTTACTAACTGCAAAGATTTCTATTTTACATGATTTGAAATATAGTCTTATTTTGTTAAAAAGGGACATGCTTTTATTATATAATTTTTAAATTGTATATACGTGTACTAATTTTTTAAGGCAATTAATCTTTGATTTTAATAAGACTTATTTGTGTTATTTACTAATTTTTAAAAAAATTCATGTTTTCTATTCTTATAACATTGTCTTTGTTATTTTTCAACTACAGCGGTGGTCTAGAGAGAGAGAGAGAGAGAGAGAGAGAGAGAGAGAGAGAGAGAGAGAGAGAGAGAGAGAGAGAGTAGTTTTATGTTTGGTTGAGTTTTATTGTGTTATTGGCATTCCCCGTATAAGAAAAATTATCCAATTGCAGTGCGTATTCAAATCACATGACACAAGCGTCGTTTTATTGATCTACATCCACAGATTTGTTATAAGAGATTTTAAAGTCTAGGTCCTCCTTCACATTTCCATGATAAAAACAATGGCAGTTATATATATATATATATATATATATATATATATATATATATATATATATATATATATATATATATATATATATATATATAGTAATATATGTTTATAATGTTATTTAACATTTGCCAATTTTTGTTTTGACTAATTTGTGGTTAATTTACTTTTTATTTGTGAAATATTTTTAAACTGATGATTATTTTGCAACAGCTTTTTTGCAACAGGGGAGATTCATAGATTATAGTTCTTTGTAAAGAAATATCCCAGACTGCACTTAATTATATGAGAGTTGCGCCCGCCGTGTGCTCCTTGTCATGATAAAATTCCAAAATTCATTAAATTTATGTTTTATAGGTATTAACAATTATCTAAAAAGCGTTTTTGTATATTATATTACATGAAAATTGTATTAAATAATGTATTGACCATAGCTTTTGAGATGATGACTTTAAAGTTTTGTCTCATTTCTATTGTTATTCATATGCATACCAGTTTTCAACGACTTTGTTTTAGAAATTGTTCAACTTGGCCATTTTTGCGTATTTGCACAGAATGTGTATATATACCTTAAACTGATACATATCCAAAGGACAATGTTGGTCAAAAATTAAAGTCATCACGTTTATTATAAAAATTGGTTGTTAGAACCTTTAACGTCTTTTTCTACTAAAATATCCGGTATGAAACAGATGTGTCAACGATTGATCTTATAATCAACTTTCTCAGGATATATCTTCCACTGTTTGAAAACAATTACCACTGTTAATTGAAAATTTCATTGATATATCTAAATGTCCGTTGTGGCCACAGCAAGTGTTTTCCAACTTCAAACCATAAGATTTCGCACAAATTTTATTCATATGAATATAAAAATAGGTCTGCTAATTTAACTTCTAACTTTTCATACGCAGGGGTGTTTTCCAATAGAATGTTGGTATTGACAGTGTCATTAAAAGCACATGAAATTGGCTTATGTCAGAAACTCGCATCTCTTTATGTCAACTTCAGAGGAATTATGTGTGCAATCAGAACATTAGAACATTTAATAATTTTGCACCCTAAATTCAACACGATCTCTCTCTCTCTCTCTTTCCGATTTCAATTTTATTGAAAAAGCAACTGTCAATGATATCAAAAAGCCTGGACTTTAATTTACTGATGGGAATGGTTGTGTATAAAGTTGAAAAGTCGTAAGTTTTAAAGCTGTTAATTTTGGTAAAATCCAGTGATTTCAATTTGTTTTCTGTACTTTGAAATATGTATGACAAAAAAATCACACCAATATATTGTCAAAAGCATATGCTTGCAGTTTAATCCTTCATTAATTTAGCAATATATTGTAATGTTAGGAGTAAAATGGGTAGTTGAAAATGTTCCAAATGGAACCTACAGTGTATCTTTGTTTGTAAGAATTTTTATGAAGTTTCGAAATCCAATATATATATAGGGTAGTTGAACAATTTGTTTGTGTTATATACTTACTGCCATTTAATAAATGACAAATATCACTCAATATACATTGTCTTTGTTATACATGTATTTCAACTACAACGGTCGCCTGGCAAGATCACTAGGATTATATAAATACAAATCCATGCGGAAGTCTTTATTAGGATAGTTTCGGACAAGTCATGTCCACAGACTTATGAGCAGACGGGCAGATAGACGAAGAGAGGGACAAACGGGCTGCTGAAACCAATATACCCGTCCTAAACTTTGTTAGCGGGGTTCAATGTTATACTTTTTTTACTGCAAATCTCTATAAAAGTTCTTAAAATGAATCTAAGACATCAAGAAATAAGAGCGATAAAAATATTTTTCAGAATGTTATGTCTGCGACATATTAAAAAAAAAATTTAAAATGTCATATTTACATCAATAAATGCATAATTAATTAATTATATTGTAAAAAAAAGTTGTAAAGGTTTTCAATTACCAACTGGCATAGTTTCTGGTGTGTTAAAATTATTTCTTTTTCGATTCCACTGCAGGTCATATATTCTCGCTTATATTTCAATATTCTGCGATTATCGCTGGTTCGAATCTGAAATCCAGTGATAGCTTCCAATCCCTCTGCTCTCTACAGGCAACATGAAAATCGAAACATCAGTTATAAGCAACTCATAAGTATTTTAATTAGACTACATAAAGTGTTTTTGACTTTTGGAATTTATATACCATGAAAGCAATCTTCTGTATCACTCCGATCCCTTTGTCGGTAAACGCACTATGATACCATCTTCCATATGAATGAGGGATGCAACTACTTTTCATATCAAACTTCGCCGTTCCTTCTCCTCCCTCTAAATTAACTTGATACTGTAATGATGATCGACTACGACAATATAATTTCAAGCTTATTAAATATGGTCGCTCTGAAATTAAAAAAAGAGATTTATCTTTCTTTAGTACCATCGATTTATTACTCTATTCAAATATAGTCCTTTCATAAGATCGATCCAAAAATATATCAAATTTTAGGTAGAGAAGGTATCTAACACAGAAATCTACATGCATACACCACCTGACTCAGAAATTAATATACTAAAAGATTTTGAATAAATATGCCTCTTGATTTATTGCAGTTTTTTTTCGAGATTAAATGTTAATAAATTATCACGATGACCTTGCAACGAAAGACTAAAAACCATTTTTTAAGAAATTAAATGAGTTAAAGATCCGTACCTTCCCCTGGCTTTAAGAATACAGAAAAGTCTGTGAGATCTCTGCTTGCTACAAATCTGTAAAAAAAAAAAAAAGAATCAAAACTGGAAATCAATAATAAAAATAAAACCTTAACATTTTTTTTAAAGTAAAATTTAAACACCAGTATATGTATGAATACTTTTCGGCTCTATACCTGCGTTAAAATTTAGTCAAGGAGTTTAACGTTTTGGTTCGAAACCTTTGTTTACAAGTTGAAGGAGCGATTATCCATGTATATTTTTACCCTTCAAATTACAGATTTATAAACTTACTTTCTTCGATCTTTTCCGTCAAATGCTGTTTCAAGTTTACTCTCTGAAGCTTTAGTAACATCTTCAATGAACTGTCTGCCGATGAACATATCTTCTCCCTTTTATAGATTTGTTTTGTGATGTTACCTTTTTTACCGTAATATTCAAAAACATGCATATCCCAAAAATGAATTATTGAATTTGAAGAAAATGTCAAACCGACAATCTAACAAATATATCTAACCAGCTAGTGCGAAACTAAAACCTAATTATCTGATGGATACGAGACTTAACCTAATCGGTCAAAACAACTAACCTGGACATTTTTGTGTGAGAAACAGAAACCCTTACCATCCGAATAACATATAACTTTTTACCGTAACCTATGTGGTGGGTGTGAAATTAACACTTTTTCACGCTTGGTTTGGGAACAAAATGGCGAATTTTTTTTCATAAGGAATTTCAATGTGCATAATTTTCAGGTGTGTATGTCTCGGATTCCCAAGTTTCTTTAATTTGTCTAATTTTGATCATGATGTTGAAGATAATTGCCGTTCCGTTTATAAAAGATGAGGGGAAAATTAAGAAAATGTGAAATATTTGCAAAATCTTAAAATTGAATCAGTTTTTGTCCTGCCTTTAACCACGAATTTGTACTGACCTTGGTGGTACAGAATGGCATTCCTCTTATATTTAACATTATCAGACTGCTTAATATAATGATAATAAAAGATGTATTATTCTATGCCTTTAAAATAAACATTAATACATTATTTTGATGTCGTACAAATACATTAAAATAAATTGAAGTTTAAAATGATATTCAGATTTTGTTGTATTCCAAAAAAGATTTGTGAAAGTCGAGGTGCAGTTTTTAATTAAATCAATTTAACAACACTAACCTCCACCGAGGCGAGCTTGAAACTCTGGCCATACGCCAACGGAGTTCCCAGTGTAGTGGCATCACCTTCACTCGATTTGATTTGGAAAAGTCCGTCATAATTAGTAATGCTATCAACTGAGAGAGTTATGTTAAAAAATCATTTAATTTACTGTAAATAATATGATAGAAAATTTAAAAAAATTAATTCGCATACTTGACTAATATTAGGAAGTTTGTTAATGATAAAAAAGGATAAACACATGCAAGATACATGTAGATAAATCCTTATAGATAGTTAGAATCATAATTATACAAAATATTTTAAAAACTTTTATATGTTTACCTGGTACCAGGGGCTTGGTAACAACCCCGTGCAGATAGCCTGTAGAATTGGACAAGGCTAAAAATTTCCTTGTCTTTATATTTTCAAGAGTTATGAAATCACCAAACCTGATGAAAATATTGTATCAAGAGTTACAAAATCACAAAACCTGGTAAAAATAGCGAATCAATACTTAAAAATTCATCAAATATGGTAAAAATTTCGTATCAAAAGTTATAAAAACACCAAATCTGGTAAAAATATCGTATCAAAAGTTATAAAAACACCAAATCTGGTAAAAAATATCGTATCAAAAGTTATAAAATCATCAAACCTAAACTTGTATTGATCATAATATATGACACAATTATCAAAAATATGATACGATGCATTGATTTTATATTTAAGGTTAAAACTATTTCATTCAAAATAATTTTTCCTAATATATACCATTTTAAAAAAACATGTTTTTATTTTATTTATTTTCATTCTGCATAAAAGAAAACCAACATTTAGTTACTTTATAATATCGATGGTATAAGTGGCGTCACTGGCTTGTCGTTTACGTCGTGACCCCTGTGCTACGTAGGAATCGTCAGGTGGGTTACAAAGGGCGGGAGACACCGTCTGCTTACAATAGGCATATAACGCTTTACGTAAACACCGACGTCTCTCAAATAAACCTACAAAAAAAGCAGATATACTAAATGACAAATTCAGATTCTTTCATTTTTTTTCTTCAGAGTTATAATTATTTTGAAGGAAGTTATGAGTTTTCTAGAAGATTTAAAATTTCGTTTACGATTAAAAGCATAAAGCTAAAGCTTTGAAAAAAATTGGAAAAAAACTTATGCCAAAGTCATCAGCATCAAAACACACAAGGTTTCACATCGAAACGTATCAAACTATCACTATTCACCACCTAAAAAAACATTCTCAACGATAAATTAAGGGTTTTGGACATTAAAGTCAAACTGCTTCTTCAATTAAATATATACCTAAGAAAAAAACTATAAAATGTATCAAATTTTGTTCAATCTGATTCTCTGATTCTATATAATGTTGACATTAAAAATCTTCTTGAATTCCGCAATGACAAGAGAGTGGATATAAAGATTATTTTTAAAACCAACAGCATTCTGATTTTCCTTCGTTATAAGATTGTTTTTGAATTTATATTAATCAAAACAAAGTCTAGTATTTAAAAACCCCACATAAAATAAGGGATATCTAGCTTTAAATTTGTTTTTTTTTTAATTTGACACAAAGAATCATCGATCACTTTTCATCAATTAAATATACTCCTTTTCATTTCTACATTGATGCGACTGAACTCTTAATTATTGCGACTACAATGTCTTACACATCTGTTTTTTTTTATATTTGGATGTGATACATGTATTATTATAGTAAAACATTGATTCCAAACTAATAAGTGAATTCTTTAATAAATATAATAAATTCAATTTAATTTGTCAGCATGATCTGAATACGTTCAATTTTGTTTTTTTTGCTAATACGTTTCATTTTTTTAATTATAATAATATATTTACAAACTGCAAAAATTATTTTCAATAAAGAAATAATTTTATGTTTAATCTGAAGAAAACAATAAACGAATTAAATATCCATACATACCATACGTGATGTCATTAAAGTAACCAGGTTTTAACAGCGTATCTATAGACGTCATCTTATACTGAATTGGCACTGGTTTCTCGTCGGCAGATCTTGCCCATTCTCTGAGACTTTCAGTACTGCCTTCTGAGAAATCACCAGCAGGAGGGTTGCCACCGATATAGTACTCATACTGTTCTTTGCTGGTCTTACTCACACGTTGTTTGGCATCGCTTTTGGAATCAACACCGACACTAAAGCCCCCGCCACCCGAAAATCCGAAACCGTCGTATGAGGCCTGAGCAGCAACCTGAGATTCAGATCGGGTTCTTTTACAAGTATGGTAAATATTTACGTTTAAAATAATATACTAGTACATTCAAGAATAATATTTAATTGATGTTGGCAGGGGATTCTAATTTCTTAATGGCACCTGATCCCAACTCTGATGTTTTAGAGGTCCGTATCTGCTCCTGATTTCTATTGTTTAAATGGACTAATGTTTATTATCTCCGTAATTCATGCTGTTCTCTGAAGTCGACATATTTTTCTATTTCAGACATGCCAAAAATTCCATCATGAATAAATGCTTCTGGTACTAATATAGTGGGTTGAATTTAAACTAACGATGGGTCTTGTAAAGCTATTCAAAACTATTTGAATTTAATATTAAGTCAACCAAACTAATATTTTAGCAATGACTTCTAAACAGGATTGACTATTTATCTTTAATGATTTTTATAGCATAAATTGAACCATAAAGACGCTTTCATTTCTCTTAAATGACCTTAAAGTAAGGACTTATTTAAAGGTTTTAGAATTATATACATGTATATGACAAGTAGTAGTAACTACAATTAGTATACTAAATTATTCATATTCTTCTTAAAATGAGGTTTTGAATACTTGTGAAGGTATACTTATTTCAAAACTAGAGTCCATAAATGAAATCTTTAAAGCAATTTCCAAACAGTTCAAGTTTTTAACCTTGGCAGATATCCCTTCCGATTCCAGTTTTGACAGATCAGAATTGGAGAAGGTTAGTTGTTGTACTGCCTTAGCCCCCATGACCACCTGGGTGGTGTAATGGGTTCCAAACTCCCGGATAAAGTTGACATACATCTCTTGTAGTGAATCATCTTCACAGTTCTCCATTGGAAGAAGCATTACGGCTTTTTCAAAGTAATCAGTTACCTGAAATATGAAGAAGTCATTGCTAAGCCTGAGCAGATCCACGAAATTAAATGTTCATTGGATTGAGAAATGTGTTATTCATTTGTAAAGAAGATGCTTTCGTCCACGAAATTACATATCCTCAAAAACGTCTGTTTTACAAAAATACACGAAAAGTGATGGAAACGAAAATTGAGGAAATCGGTAGTTTTTAAAATTTGCTTGTAAAAATTTACACTAGAAATTTTCTAAATCATAGATGCGTTGAATCGTACAAAGTGATACAGTTATAGCTATAGGCTACAATGTAAGAAGCAAGCATTTTTGCGTTCTTGTATGATTAACTAAGACCAGAACTATCTTTTACTGAGGATGTGTTTCAAATATCTAGAGAGAGAAATATTAAATATCAGATTTCGTTTAAGTTGACAAATTTTAGTGGGAAAATAGTGTCGAACAATCAAAAAAGTGACACTATATTTCACTTGTAAAAGTTTCAAAATAACAGAAATGTAAGTCGTAGCATTTCAAGTATTGTGCGTAATAAACCAAAAAAAAAAAAAATAAATAAAAAGCAATTAAAAATGTTTTACTTTGCTGAAATAAAAGATGTTGAAAAAGAGAAAAAAAAAATTAATTTCAAAATCAGATCAGCATTTCCTCAATCTCCATTTCAACAACCTGGATATAAAATATTTTTGTTAAACTTATTGTTAGTTACATTTTTTGAACAAATTTATAAATGTATATTACAAGTTATGTTATAAAAAACAAAACTAGAATATGTATATAAAACAAACACCATTTGTTCTCTACCTTAGAAATTTTGGATGTCTCTGACATCCGGGCTCTATATACGACAGCTCGGCTTACGATGCTTAAGGTGGTTGTCTCTCCTTTTTGAATTTGTTGCGTATTTTTTTGATAAGATGCACTGGCACTAAAACTGGCACTGACTCCCCATCCACTACCTTGAGCGTTAACCTTTAAAAATATGCATATCTTTAGCAAACATACATTCTCAAATCAAAGCAAACAGTAATTACAGTATCCATTATAAAAGATTCAATGTAAAATATACATTTTTATGTGTAAAAAACGGATTGAATAATAATCAGAACGAAATGATATGGTGGGACATTAGTGTCTAATTACCAATATCAAGTTTTATAAATTCATGTTATTACAAGTTTACGAAAAATTTATTTTTTTTTAATACTTTTTTGCTCAATCGATGTTCAAAAACATTATTATATGAAACATATATACACCAACAGTACCAAAATTTTTATATACCATTGTATTTAACATATTATATAATAAAATACAATATGATATAACTAATAATAATTAGTAATTTATAATAATATAATTAATGAATTTTGTGTTTAAATCGTCATTGCACTTTCTTTGGTGAAATTTTAACCTAGGGGTAAGCCTTACGTTTTGTAAGAGGAAGAACAAGATCTGATTCTGGTTCTCGGCAGGGCAAAATACCTAAGAAGTTAGGATGAGTACTAACTGTTCTTTTGCCAAGAGACTTTGAAAGACGAGGGCGTTGGCATACTAGCATTTAGAAATTAATTTTACTGCTCAATGACTCTGAATGCCTAGTAAAGGTCTATATCTATAGTCCTTCACGACTATGGTGACGAATCCTTTAGAGAAAGAATAGGAAGGGACTTAAAACAAGAATTAAAAAAAACAATCAATGCTATCGTGAAACCTCGCTGTTCAGAAGATTTTGTTCTTAAGTGAATCATTTGCACCATTTCATGTTTCAAATTGCATGAAAAGAATTACAGAATAAATGATTAGAGCATACCGAAGCATCGACACTCAGCATACTTTTGTAGTCCGACTCCGACTGCACCTTATACAAAGAGGATCCAAACTTGGCACTAAAAACATAAAAGGCTTTAAAATTAGTATGTACAAAGAGGTATTATTCGTAGAAATGCATGCACGAAATTCTACAATATAATGATTATGGCAAACATCAGTATAAACATTTACAAACACATTCATAAAAAATAAAACATCTTTATTTTTCTTAATTTGCTAGTGTCTCCAATGTTCCAAAAAATCGAATTACACTTGACTCTTTCTTAGTGTTCTTGAAAAGGCCAATGAGGTCCAATTTTTGATTCCTCGACACCAGAATTTAGGCAAGGAGTTGTGATTATGGATATTGCAAATCATAGCCTTTTTAAACCATAAAGTTTTACTAAAGAAAATGCAGTCAAAACCATCCGTCTTTTCCTTAAACTTTAATATGCCAATAAAGGAATTAATGCGGTTAATGTAAGTAATAATCTTAATCACAAAAGGTCCAGTCTGGTATTCCACCATATTTCAAGTTAAAGACTACACCTTGTATTTCCTACAAATATGCATTGATCATTGCTTCCAAACTTTTCAATTACAAAAAAAACTTTACATGGCCTGGATATCGAGTGTCTAAAACAGAATCCTCCATCGTGTTAATTCCGTACCTGGATTCAGCAATGACATCGACATTGTCTGGGACTCGGTAATTTCCGTCCGCGGTGAACTTGCTGGAATACGGTAAATTAATTACTGGGAGGCGAAATCCTTGATCCACAACCCCGTCGTCGCTGAGAGGATTGCCTTTGAACAAATCGTATCCTCGGCCTATGTATCCCAAATTGTAACGGGATTCCGTGGCAATAAAAGGAGTCTGGGCTTCGTTGGTGCCTCTTAAAGCTAATAAAAATGATGTTAGAAGAGAAAACAATAATTTTCTGATGTAGACAGATAAACTGAAAAAAAAATGTATACATTTATTTAAATAAACACAATATAACAAGACCTTTTGCTTCTCTTTCTTCTGCCTCCTGTATTTCCATTGCCGCCATCTTCTCGGGGAGTCTAGCGTGTAGACTAGCATTCATCATGCTTGTAGAAAGTTGTAACTGCTGGTACCGAAATCCGCTCACCATTTCATCCAAAGACACTGAAAATTATAATCATGTAACACTATTTTATTTAATTATTTAACCTCTGAAGACTTTCAAAAGTAACTTTGTGCAATAAGAAAGCTACACATACTAGTAAGCAATTCGATAAAAATGCTTTTATACATGTATAATATTATATCTAAGCTCTTCTAAAATGTATAACTCTGAGTATACTTCAGACCGTAAACCTGTATTTCATTTACCGGTGTACATGTATTTTATTTACTGATTTTAGCGGATAGCGGAGTCCGATAAAACAAGTACATTGCATTTGTTTTGCATTTATACACTTATATCCAGCACATTTACATAGCGCTTAATCAAATCTACACTAAGTTCTTGAAAAATAAATTTCCGCCGATTATCGTAGACGCCAAATATAATACATTTACAGTATTAAATAAATAATTAATATAACACATATATACGCATATATACTCGTGTTTCATGAACATTTTTATCTGATCCTTATAAAGAAAAACAAGGGAAAATATCTCTTTATAAACTCAGGGTTTTTTTTTTTTACAACTCAATAATAAAAATGCAAATAATTAATAGAGTAACAAATGAAAATAACATTACTACTTCTGAACTTTTTTTTTGTTAATTACTCTTTGATTTACACAGACAAAAAACTCAAAAACTTGGAGCATCTTTATAAGTTTGGAAGGAACAAAGATAGAATTCGGTATGATTAAAAAAATAAATCCAGTAACTGTTCAACGTTTTTAAGACGGATTGCATTTCAACATCAATTAATGTTTTAATACATGATTTATTATGACAGCTATTTCTTTAAACTTTATTCCCTCTCTTTGTTTATATATATTTCCTTTGAAATACGTAGATTTCTTGCAGAATTTAATACATTTCTTACAGAATTTCAATACTTCTTAGAACAAACAGAAATTTCATTTTTAACAAATTGTTGTATTATTTCATTGCAAAAGACGTATAGCTTAATGGTAAAATATTTAGAATGGAAGTCATGATTTCTATAGATACTAAATAACTCAGGAAATATGCATGCATAAAGCCCACATCCGAACCATCACTTATTTCACTTTATTTATTTTTATAGATCCCATTCTTCCTGGACGTAAATAATCGTATCATCAATTTCCGTATTTGTTGCATTTTTGAAAATTGATCTAGATTTACTATCAAGTACTTGAAGTACTTGGTGGCTCGAACCGTGCTCTAAAGTCCTAGCTAAAAACCTTTCGTTGGTTAGACCCAAAGAAAGTGTGCTACATAAAAATAATATCTTTTTATATTTAAGTTACTTCATATAAAGAAAAAAAAAACAAGAAATAAAAGACCAAAAAAGAAGGGCGTAAGAAAATCTAGATATTTACAAAATGTTCAAACGAAGTATATAAGCCAACACATGGGAATTCATTGCGTCATTTTGATTTAATTGAAATGAAAACGATGATGAAAAACAAGAAAAATAATAATGAAAAGTTGATGGAAATAAAACATCTGACGATAAAAATTTGACACAATTACAGAAAAACATTATATTTTCAGAAATTTTTCTTCTTAAAAGTAATATCCTTTATTTGGAAAAAAAAAAGTTGATGGAAATTCAATCTAAAATCAATCTGATACATGACAAATATTTTTTTGTTATCAAAAGAATATTATTTCCATACTAAAACTTACTACTGTAAAACGGGAAAATTTGGCGCATACGTATTTTTGTGCAAGTGGGAATGCATTGGCGCAAAGAAATTTTAGCACTTGCACGTGTCATTAAATTATTAAAATGTGATATTATTTTCTTTTATCCACACCCGTATTTGACGTTTTGGTTAGTCAAGCAGCATCCTTTCATTACCTTTACCGCAGTACGATCACATGGACGTAGTACAAAATTAAAAGACCCGCCGAAATATGGCTGAAATATTGCCGCCTCGGCGTTAAACAATATAAATCAATTAAAAGAAATGGTGTATTTACTTCTTTGAATCACATTAAATCAATGCATGCATCAACGGAAAATTACTTGGATAAAACGGTTACATTTATTTTCTGCAAACTCAATCGCCATATTTTTTTTTTACCTTGAGGCGATGTTATCACGACGAGAAGCCAAACTTTGAAGGTGCCAATGTTAATAATCGGGTAACAACTACCGGGGTAACAAGAGTTTAATTAAAATATAATTTGACAGAATTTTCTGTTTTCCAAACATGTGAAGTGCTAGTGTTTATATAAAATCCTATGACCCTTTGACATTACATAATCGCGCGCTCCGGTTTACATGTACTTATGTAAAAGCTTTGAACACACATAAAAAATGATATGCAAAAATCCTTTAGCGCACAATAAATTTTAGCGATCAGGGGCTCTTGCACCAAAGGCGCCAAAATTGGTAGTGCGCCAAATATTCTTGTTTTACAATATTTAATTTCACAGACTAGTTCAAATTTCAAGCGAAACTGGGTCAAATATAATTAATTATATACAAAGCTTTCAAATTGACTCATGTACTTGTAAAACAATGTCGGTCCTCCAAGGCTGTATGTGGGAGAAGAGAAAGAGTGACGCACTGCATGGCCGGAATTTTATTATTTTTTTTCGATGTTGATTGGTCATTTCTGCCTCTCCTAAGACATGAAACTTAACATTCATTGTAATACACCACTAAACGATATTTCTGATTAAACATTCGAGGAGGACATTAATTGATTGCAATAAAAAATTAAGTGACCTTAAATGTATTTATACCGATACGAATGTCATAGATATTGAAAGAAACATAGCCCTTTTGTTATTACATTGAAATATTAATAGTTTCGAGTTAAAAGAAGTTAAAAGTAAAACTTTTTTTTTTGCAGTAACTTCATTTTATTTAAAGTTTAAAGACACATGCATGCGGTTTACCGTTTTTATGGTATAAAACTATCCTTATAAAATGTTGAATAACCCTAGACAAGCACGAATTGAAGAAAAAAAAATGGTAAAGAATTCAAGATTAATTAAGCAACTTAAAATGAAAACAGCTAGTTATTACCTACTCATGCAATTGATTGACGTACTTAAATTTTATTCAGCGTCACACACAGTTTTTTTATGACATATATGGCTAGATATCTGATCAATGTGCGACAATAATTAACCAATGTGTGTAAAACTTATGAGGAAGAACACCATTAACAATTAACAAATGATTGCTTTAAACAATTCATAAACGATTGCTTTCAATATCTAATGACAATCTAAATTTATCAAGTTTCAAACAGCTTACATGCATATGTATGTACATAAATATTAGATATAATTATATAACAAGAAGCAAACTTACGAGATTGATAACTAACGTTCACTGCCTGCAAGTAAGCAACATCAAAAGTATTAATCCAAACTAAGAAATGAAGCGTTAATTGAAACTGAGTCATTGTCTCTGATTTTCACCTCCCTGCAAAGGTTTACTGAGAGCATTTCCTGATACATTAATATTTATAAATCATAGACATCGGATGAAGGAAGATGATTTTTCGGGGTATTTTTATAAAAATTTACCAAATAAGTAGAAAATGAAACAGCGTTAACAATTTAACGCGTTAATAAATCCCGTTTTGGCCTTCTGGAAGAGAAACTAAGATTTACAAAGAAAAAAAGAAAAAGGAGGAGAATCCAAATGATAGAAGTAACCTGATTATTGAAAACTGAAACAATATATAACATTAATGAGAACAATGCTTAATTGTTTAACCATTTATAAATACATTTATAAGAAATGTATAAACATTTGTTATGCAGGTGTGGTTGGTCGGCAGGAGATGCTCACTCTTCCATGACACTGGATCCCTTAAATGTTTCTGGAGGTCCTTTTTTGCTCAGTTCCTGATTTGCATTGTTTAAATGAACTTTTAACTTGAATACTTTCGTTATCTACATATTTCATTTATACATTTAATCACATAGAGACTAAAATATTTTTTATATACTAGTAGTTACTTAAACGATAAGAATAGGTCTTTCAAAGCACATTTTTGGATTAGGCAGCAAACGGCAAATGAATCATCCTAACCTCGACCCCTTCCCTTCACATGTTTGACAACATTTGTGAAGTTTTCAATTCCTTCTGGAATGTTTTTTCTCTCGTAAGGGGTAGGTTAAAGAGGAGGAGGGATACAAAAAAGTATCATTTTGATTATCAGATATTTTACTCTAAAAATATTGAGAGAAATTTTTAAGAACTTTTACTAATTTGCTATTTTCATCTCAGATAGCTTAAGTGCGACTTTAACATTGAAAGGTGCATAAACATAAAAATACTTGATTGTTTATATTCTCTCCCGGCCCCTCCACCTTAAAACATCTATACGCTCAGGTGCCATTTAAAAGAAATGCAATTTAAGTTTATACCGTGATTCAATTAACAAGGAAGTAGATGAAATGTATTAAGCTAAGATAAAATTCAAATACAAATCAGGAGCAGATTAAAGACGGACCTTTAAGACATCAGACGTGGAATCAGTTGCCACGGAAGAGTAAACATCCGCTACTGACCGGCCACAACCGCCATACGCTCACCGTCGAATCGCCATGTGCTCACTGTCAAGATCGGGAAATTACGAAAAATATCCGCCGACAGCCTGCATTGTAAATAACGGTTCAACAGAAATATATACGAGCAAGAAAAAAAAAACTCATTTTATTTAATAGATTTTCAATGTTTAATATCTAAATTAGAAATTAACCGAAAATCATAACCTTAACATAAAAGATTGTTCAATTTATCTCATAAAAGAGATCTTAAAATGTTTTTTCTTAAGATATAGTTAATTGCCAACTGAAAAAGGGATCTTAACATGCAACACAGTATCCAATAAATGTACAAGTATGATTTAAATTAATACAATAAAGAAAATGTAAAATAAATCATATACTTTTCAAAATTTTAATAAGTGTTTCAGTTCCACCCGATTTATATTTCCTCAACAAATGCAAATTTTCAGTTTTAATTTTTTCCACAGTTCATTCTTCCTCGTACATCCCTTTCCTGGTCATAGAATCAAAGCTTACTACTCCGTATGATTACAACACAACAAAACTGAGAAATTTAATAATTATTGACGACCTATTATAATTCTTTTTTTTTTTTTCAGAATGAAAATTAGGAATCTGTATTTAAATCTGAGACGCTGTATTGTGGATCAGGCATTGGCATTTTAGGTTCGATCATGTATTGTGGTGGATGTTGACTGGCACATTGCAAAGACGAACTTCTGGTGTAGCTCATTGGATGCTCTCCAAAACCTTCAAAGCCAATACAAGGCTGGAAGTTTACCATAGGTCCTACGGAAGCTGAACGAGGGACGGTTATAGAATCCACAAGGGGGTACGGGGGAGTTGGATAAGGGGGTAAAGACGTCTCTCTTTGTAAGTGTGGATTACTTAATGTTTCAGTTGTTTCTGTCACATTGGATTGACGCTGTAACACGCCTCTCGGTGAAACCAAAATACCCTGATTTACATGTGTTATGAAATTCGCTTCCGGAATATTTGTTCCTGGAAATATAACATGCCATTTTTAATGACTCTGCCGAAAGATACATCTGAAGTATATACATTAGGTTACTGTGGGTTTTTGTTATCAGATAACAAAAAGGTCATCCGATTTGTATATTTATTATTCAATATCTAAATAAATTAAAAGTAAGATTGACAGCTCTGTGTTCTCTAGAATTTTTTATACATATATATATTTCAAAAGGGATTAAATTTTTTTTTTACTTATTATACCTTTCTTTATGTTTTCGCCATTACTTGGAAGGCTGACAACATCTTTTGCAACATTCACCGAATCACTATCTCTCACAGATTCACTATTCTCTGTTACTGTTAGTGACGATATTTCAACAGTTTTCTCATATTCGACGAAATCTGAATCGCTGATGTTATCCGATGTTTCAATGAAATCTGATGATATATCAACACTTTCTTCCTTATACTGTGACTTCTGTCTCACTCTTACATGTTCAGATGACAAATGTTCTCTGTTATAATTATCTTTTCCATTGTCTGCTGTTAATGATGTACTGGTGGGAAGTACTTTCACTTTCACTTTTGTGTCGTTGTTATACACATTATCTGGCTTTTTCAGCCCCTATAAATTGATAAATTGCAACAAATAATATCAATGCTTATTGTAAATTTGAGTGATAAATATAAAAACAGTAGACTAATAAATTTCATTGAATTATATTTTTATCAAGAGACTTGCAAGGAATTCCGAATCACTGGACGTAAAGTTTTCAATAACAGTAATGTAGATATGTTTAAATTTAAACATGCTTATTATACATGTATGTGCTAATAAGATAGCTTAAACAATTAGCAGATAGAAATAACAAATATATGTTGGCCCAATTTCATTCTTTCATGTAAACTTGAAAAAAATACATAATACTCCAATTTTATTTTGAATTTCAGATGGAACATTTTGGTAAACTGTTTACTCCCTTAAGATATCAAATTTAGGTATATCATCTCATTTAATTGCATCTAATCGTAATTACATCTTGATCGAGGTTAACAAAAAATAGCGTAAATGAAAACAAAACATAAGAAAATTGAATTTGTTATGATTTTGCTTCTCTAAGTAAATTCTCGACCTCTGAAAATGATTGTAGATAGCAAAATAAATAGTTTAATTACCCTGGAAGGTTTTTCAGAAGGGACATCTTGAATTTGAAACCTTTTGAGTTTTTCCTTAAAAGATAAACACTCTGGATTCTCCTCTTTTTGGTTGTCCATTGAATATATATGTGCTTGCAAGAAAGATAAAACAATGAATATTTTTATTATATTTCAAAAGAACTTTCTAATGTATTCTTTTCTCTGTATAATTCCACTTAACAATAAAAAAATAAATAAATAAATAATTAAGAGACTAATCGCCCCTGTCGGGTTGTACTATCATGCATGTTTGCTTCATCTTAGATACTGAACGCATCTTACAGTTCTTTTGAGGACTTTATAATTATTGTTATATTTAGACAACTTGCCTTCTATAAGCACAAGAGCATTAAGAAGAAGGCACATGTAGCCTAAACGGTTAAATAAATTTCAATGAACGAGAAAGTGAGCAAGCTCACAAACCCCACGCTCCCCCAAAACTATAAGTGTTGAAATTACTGGGAAAATTTAAGGAATCCCAATTTCCTGGCAATATGCACATCTACATATCGTGTCCTAAATATCTGCAAAGTTTGATCAAAATTTTGATGGCAAATTGCAATCAATTTGTTTTATTCGGACCAACTTGTCTGAAGATGGAAAAAGTGACTTTACGTCTTGGTTGACGGTTCTTGCATGCATCTTTACAATTTCATGTCCATAAGTATAGATATTTCATGTGTGATGACCAGTCTTACCCTATATCAAAGAGTCTGAATTAATTCATTATTTGCTCAAGAGTTTTGTATCAACATTTATAACGCCGTCTGCTTGGAAGTTAAAGTCAATCAAAAAATTATAAAAAGAATGCAAAGAACTTGTCATGTTGTTTAATTTGGGCAAATGTTTTGGAACAAAATTTTTAATTCTTGATAGAATTATTTGTATTTTACTTTGTATTAATTGTATTTTTACATTATTCTAAATTCAAATAACATGCACTTGTTTAGATTACAAAACTTTATGAACTTTTGTGTTTCAGGCAAAGCGAAATAACTGATTATATTTACGTAAAGCATTTAAGCTTGGGGGATATCATAATAATGAAGTGTTCCTTTATTAACTTTACTTAATTATGCAATTGCGTGTTTATATACGTATGTAGCTTCAGAGGTGGCCTTCAAACGATTTAACTCAAGAAGCGTACAAAATAATTTGAGAAAGAGCGATTCGTATTAAAGTCAAAGGCATTTTTTTTATAAATAGGACATTTGTAAAAGAAGTAGGACCGTAATCAAGGGGAGGTCATGACTATTTCTGATTATCAAAACAAAAATACATTTTCCTTTATATTTTACTTGGTCCCTCGTGGCGAGGAAAAGCGACATGATAAGGTTTCATGTTGGATTCTTTGAGAATCAAATAAAATGATTAAATGTAAGATAGAATTTTAGATATCTATAACTTGACTTGTACTATATCAGTGAGAAAATATCGATTAAAACGTTCAAGTTAAACTGAAAGTAGGCCATCAAAATAACCTTAACGACACTTATAAAAAAATTAAACCTTAGTTTAGACATGGTTTACACTTTATAAAATCTGTTTTCAAGTCGTCTCAATTAACAAACTTAAAAAAGCACGTATTTATCAGAAATAATAATCAAAAATGGTATGAACTTACCAACTAGATTCCCTCCATTTAGGTCACGGTTAAAAAACACGCACAATCGGCGTTGTTTATCAAAGGCCCAAAGGGCAACACTACCGGGAGATGACAAACATACATGTACACCTTAAGTGATTCATGATGACAAAAGACTACACTGAAGCGATTTACAAGGTTTTTTTTTAACTTTCAGTAATTTTTCACAAATTACGTTACATAATTAAGTAAATCAAACAACAGTCCCTTGATTTCGTTTGACTTATTAAATTGTTTATTAATTTCATTTGAAAAAAAAATTGAATTTACATTCATTAAAGGTTTAGAATAAATTCTTTTGTACGATAAAATTATACTATTTATATAATTTTTGGAAGGATGTCATTTTTGTCCTTATTGCCATTTGAGTTGTCGCTCTTCCTCCGAAAGAACACGAATTTTACACATGATTTACCATGTTTTTTAACATTATCTTAGTAACAGTTTTACTAAAAGTCTCATATTTTTAAGACTGTACTTCCTCATTAACTATAAATCGGTAATGGGAGCATAGTGGTAGGGCGTCATGATCAATTTGTGATATCCGAGTTTAATTAATTGCCCCACGCCAATCTTAAATGAAGAATAATTAAAAAATCCAAAAAATAATGATCCATAAAAAACACTGTATTTTGAAATAATGTTCAATAACGTTCTTGAACTGTTCTGATCTTTCTTACCCATTTGATTCACTTTAAAAATCCATTAGAAGATGGTAAAGGTTATAAACTTCTTTTACCAGAAAAATTGTGAAACGTATCAAAAATCAGTGAAATAATGTTAGATTTACGCTAAATTTAATTTCGTGTAAAAGAAAGAAAAACAGTAGTCCCTTGGGAAAAAAAAAGTTGTGTTTTGTTAACACTATAAGAGTTATACTCTATCTCGTATTTTTCTTTTTAAATCCAACAAAGATTCTGATCTCAGGATCATAAAACAGTTACAGAAGTCAACATCTGTACATTTTCTTTTAATCGTATTAGAGAAAACATTTAAAAATTAAAAGGGTATTAAAATTGTTTCCCCTCCATGCTACTTTAAATAATAAGTACCGGTAGTGTCTATTTTTATGAATACGAAAAATTTTGATTTCAGTTTGATACTTTTTCATCATCTTTGGGGCTAGGAGGATTAATTAACGATTGTGTGAATATATGAAAAATCAATCAAATGTCATGCACTTTAAATGATATCAATTAAGTTATCATTCTAAAAGATCACATTTGAAAGAACTTTTATCTTCAATCTTAATTGCACCATGCTCCAATGGGTGAAATTAAAATTTATGAATGTCAATTTTATTTAAATTTTTTGGGAGTAAATGTACAGGTATGACTTCGCTTTTTTGCAAAGGGTCTTTGTGTACAGTGTTTATTAATATATTAAAGATGTTCTTTAAAATACAAACGTATATTTAAATGTTCATGCTCACCATCCGCTAATTTGCAATGTCGTGCATAGTCATATAATTATATGGTATACACATTGCTTTCGCTTGCTCTAGTTTTGCATGACATTTTCTATGTCGAAAACTTTGATGTAGTTCTAGGAATGTAAAAGAGCATATTTGTCATCATTCGATATAGTCTTAAGTACAGATGATACAAAAAAAAAAGGATGCTTGAATAAGTATTAATTTTTTACTTAATTTCATTGCAAATGATGCAAATAATAAATTTCTAGAATATGAAGAAATTGTAAACCCTCTGTGATGTCTTTAATTTTACCCTTCTGAAACCATCTTTATTATTTTATACAAATATTTTTCACTTCAAATTCCTTTTTTATGCAACTTTAAATAAAAAAACCGAAAAATACGCGGTGAAACCTATCCATTTTATTCATTAAAACATGACCCAAGTTGTTATTTTTAAAACTTTCGATAAAAGTTTGTTTGTATCATCTGTCCTTTACGTTAAGTAAACTTTATGTACAGACGTGCTTTGATGGCATTGAATATGGTGAAAATGCTTGATACAACATTCCAATGTTTATTTTCATCAAGACTGGCTAAAATTTATTTCGTATTTTTTCGCACGACGTATTGTCAATTAACAATGACATTTTTTCATTCTTATATCGATACGATATATCCTAATGAGCTTGAGATAAAAGATATCACAGGGTCTGGACACATCTGTTTCATATTTGGGTATTTTACAAGTTTGAAAAAGACATTAAAGGTAATCTAGCAACCATGATAAATGTGATGACTTTCTATCGTCATCTTCCCTTACATATGCCGCAATATACCTTCATCACCTGCATACGGAGTTTATATATCTCAGTTGATTCGCAAATAATCAAACAGTTATTGGCAAACAAGTTAATGAAACAAGAAGATCAGCAGTCTCGTTTAAAGTCATAAATTTGTAAATTCTTTGGTCGATACAATGACATTGCCATCAAATACAGTTTATCATTGAGTAGAATCCTGACTCACGTTTTTCACACTAATTTTGTCCATTATTTATAAATTGAATTGACCACGGATTTTTCCGATATTTCCCGATCATGACAAAGTGCACCCGGTGAATGTGACCGGTCGGTTGGGTGATGTTTAGGAGAATCGTGTTTTCTCTGTTCCTATTTTGTATAGTCTTATGGACTTTTGATCTTGAATATTGTATGTTATCTCCTTATGTTTTATCTATAACATGCATATGGGATTCCTTAAATATACAGCTAGCTAGATATTACAATTGTATATTTAACTATTGAAGTAATTTTTTAAAAAATGATATCTTCTCAATGCCTTTGCATTGACCCTGGCAAATTTATATAAACATGAAATGTCATGCAAATCAACAGAAATGTGAAATTTGAACATAAAAATGAATGTTAATTCCACTATGATTTGGTTAATTTTTTCATCCTTAATTATGTAGTTCTACCTCAAAATGCAAGATATTTAATTAATACTATAGATGCTGTCAACTTGCAATATACTAGTACTTATGTCGATATATGCAAATATAACATGAAAGTGTCAACAAGCAACAAAATTTTGCTAGCATATAAAAGATAAAACTTAGGGAAAATATTGTATATGAAATACATGTACCGCCCACATTATGTCATACATGTACAGTATACGACATGCAACGTAATTATGTTGAAATGCAAAACTTTATTACAGATTCTATGTATTACATTGTGTTATATTCATGCATACCAAATGCATGTATACACATACATGTATCCCATTTGAAATAAAAAGAGACCACAGAGTCTGACACACCTGTTTCACATTTTGATGTTTTACAGGCTATACAACTATAGTTACTAAAGGTAAAGTATCTAATAATGTTCCGCTATCGCCTGCACACTGTGTTTACATATCCCAACGTGTTTGCTACTCAAAAACATGCTATGAATACGATCAACTTTTATATTGAGACAGACTAATCATTTATAAATTGATGTTACAGGAACTTCAACAACCTAGATTATATATTTTGTCGCTGCACTAAATAAAGAATTTTCATATTAAAAAATTCTAGAACAATCTACCATACCCTCTTTCATATAGGACCGAGTTTAAAATGTTTGCTTGCTCTCTCCCGACTCAGGGTAAAATAATGGGGTATGCACGTGTAAGAATCTTTTTCCAGAAAATGTTAACACATTTGTGGACTTGATAAAAGAAATGAAAAGAAAAAAAGATCGTGTCCTGGAACGAAAAAAAGTTTATAGACGGGCCATTTTTAGTCAGTCGTTTGGGAGAGGGCACCTAAACATTTTTTTCAAATATGGCCTTGTTAGTCTGTATCTAAACCCGTGAATTAGTAATTGTATAGAGATCGACTGACTATTCAAAGTCAGTATACTGTATCAGTGTTTTAGGTATTGACAATAAAGTGTCTAGATCATATTATGCATATGCTGTTGATAACAAATCGTTTATTCCTACAAAAAGGATGAAGTTAAAGGCACCAACAAAGAAAAAAAAACACTACATTATAAATGAATCATTTAACCATCCATAATCGAAAATCCTATAGTAAACTATAGCTTTGTTAAAGGAACAGGATTTCATTACAGAAAATCAATGTTAATCAATATCCTTGAGATATGTTGAGTAAATGGAAGTGAAAATTATTTCTTTTGATAGTAAAACAATGTTTTTAAATTATTAACCAAAGAATCATAGTGATCAGCATGGTAAAGTTATCAATCTATCAAGAAGTTAATCAAATGTAAAAGCTGAAGATATCGATCAGTGATCGACCTCCAAAATCAATAAACAATACAAACCTGTGAAAGTGGAACAAGCACGAACACCTGGAAACGCTATAGGTGGGATCAGGTGTCAAGAAGGAGTAAACATCCCGTGCGGACCGGTCACACTCGGTACGAGCACTAGGAATTGATCAAGAATACCTTGTGTAGCCTAGTTTAGAATAGGTTCTAACATTTAGTGTAAAATAAGTCAGCCAAAATGTGACAAACCAATGTTAGGCTTTAGCTGCTATCAAGCTCATCATAAAACCCAAAGAAATCAAAAAATGCGGCGTATTTAAACGTTGGTTAAAAATCTCTGAAAAACCAATTATCAGTGAGAAGCATGCTGCATCGTTTTGAAAATTGACCGTAGCTCAAAGCAAGCTCTTTTTAAGAAGGAATTAGCTGGGAGACTGAAAAAAAATCAGCATAAAAGCTCAATACAATATAGTTTTTAGTTGGCATTATTTCTGTATAGTCAGAAAAACACCCAGATATGAAACGAATGACATTGTGGTGTCTTTTTATTTCAAGTACACTGGGATACATGTATAATGAGTCAACATATGATTGAAAATAACTTGTTAAATACACATGATAAAATATCGTCGATTTATCTGATTGTCAAACTTAAAGGCAGAGCTAGTGTTTTCCTATTCGTATATATAAACATTTTTTTTAAAATCTGCTTCATATGAATATAAATAAAGAAGCCCAGTTAATAAATGAGCGCAATTATAACATACTGTATACAGGTTTATTTTTGCCCCGTGTTATTTTCAACCTTTTACACTTGCTTACAAATTTGCCCCATTTTAAGTTCGCCCAGTCCCAGTTCTGTTTGAGAATTTATACTGTGTTCTATGAATTCGCCCCGTTTTAAATACGCCCACTTGTGACAAGGGAGAAAGGGGTGAAAATAAAACGGGGCCGAAAATTTCCCTGTATACATTATTTAAAATTTCAGAGTCATCACTGTAGGTAACTTTAGTTTACATAGAGTCGTATAGTTTACTGTGCTATATTTTGTTAAAGAGAGAAAAGCTTCAAGTTTTGAAAATTGATTCAAGATTCACACTAATCATGATATAAAATACCTCTTCAGAGGCATGAAATTTTTCTTTGCCAAATGATAGCTGAGAGCTTACGATATCATATCTGAAAAATTAAGTTATATCTGATTGTTAATTTGTAGATCCCCCAGCCTCCTTTAATATATAAGAACTTATTTATAATTTTGTTAAACTTTGCATGTGCCATAAACTGAAGATCCATTTAACGTATTCATTAATTAATAATTAATTGCAGCATTGCAACCAAATGAAATTTTAATTAAAAAAACTAGGGCTGGGTATTGGCCCAAGATTTCGTATTGCGATATATTGCGATATTTTAAACTGTATTGCGATATGTATTGCAATATTTTCAATGTAATTAAAATGGCATTTTCTTACTATATTTACTTAATTTACATACAGAATGTACATAACTGTGAAAAGTAACCAACACGGAAAAAAATCTTGCTGATTTTATTTAAGTTATGCTCTGAAATGCTCTCACAAAACAACTTCTGTCTTACTGTTTGGCTTAATAACAAATTTTCATAAGTGCATTTTTATATTTAATGACAAAATTCCTTAATCTAAGCATATTGCCAATATATCGATATTACAAAATCGTATTGCGATACGATATTTTTTGTCATTGTATTGCAATATATTGAAATATCGATATTTTTGCCCAGCCCTAAAAAAAACATTTTTTTTTATTGAAATTGCTTTTGGTTTTCTCATTATATAAGAACGAAATCGGGTACAGTAGCCTGCATATAAGTGCATAATTTACTCGCACTTGATTTTGAAGAGAATTCGAACTATGAAAAAGCATTATAAAACACATGAAAGAAAGGGAAATTTAATTATTAATTAACTCAGGATAGCTGTTATTGATTAGAACACCTTAGGCTCTTCGTCAGCCTACTTTGTAATTCAAGACTGTATTTATTTGCAAAAGGTTATTAATGCAATATAATGATCATTGTTTTTAATTTTACTCTCATAAAGCTAACTGAAGTCTTTACATAAAAAAAAGTCCGCGTGACATTTGGCGCAATCCCTCGGCAATATGTACAAGACAATTTACAGACAAAACCAAAAAAAGTGATTACAGTTCTAACGTCTGGAAAAAAATTGGAGTCTGATTAACTTTTTGTTTAATTGTGATCATTTTACCTGCTTCGCTAAACGAAAAGTATACAGAAACGTTGTAATGGAGTAGAATGGTACTAAAATAGACCTATAAATAGTGAGAGCGTCAATAAAGCAGATTAATGCTAGTACTTACTAGTACTTACTCAATTGAAGCAATTGTGAGAAGTAATGAAAACACGTACATTTTCTGAAGAAAATAATTAATCTTAGAGAAAATGAGCGTAGGTTGCAGACACATGTCGACAGATAACAAGCGAATTTTTTTTTTTAAAGCTAGTTCTTAATGAATGAATTCTCTTAAAGATGAAGTCGGATCCAAAAATTTCTGCCATTTCAGAATATTTCTTTTTATCATTCCATCACTCCAATCAGAAGACAAAAATTGAATGGTGTGGAAATTATCCCATTCGGATGTCTTTGGTAGTAATTGTAAATTTTTCAATTACGAAATTAACCATTGCAGGCTTTGTAGTTGTGCGTTTTGCGGTGAGGTTGAAGATGGTGGTAGGTAATATGAAAAGAACAGGCTACGGTTTCCATACAAATTTGGCCCTGTATTTTTTCCTAAAATATTGAAGTGATCTAATAAATTAATATTGATGCTTTTTAGATCAGTGAAGTCCCATGTAGTTAGAACATACTAATCGTATTTTCCATATGACCTCTTAATTGCTAACTGTGACGTGACGAAGAAAGAAATTGGAATTTCTTAGCATGGTCTGAAAAAATAAAGACTTTTATTGTAAGATTACATCTAATTTGATGGTAAACCATCAAGGATTGACACAAATGACACCATTTTATTGTCTCTCTCTCTCAATAGGTGTCCAAATAACATACTAATTTTTGATTGAACTATATAAAAACAATGGAAACGTTTCGATAGTCCACGGAAGTTTCTCTGTGTTAGTTGGACACCTTGATGGGAGTGTGATTTATTTTTTTCGGTCAGTCTTTGACGGAAAACGATAACGTGATTCGAGATTCTAATCCATATATTGTCAATTGAATTATTATTCCCTCGAAACGGAGAGAGAATTCGAATGTCGAATGCTATTGCGATATAAAGGGGATGCTCTGCTTTGCGTTGCCTCTGTTTATGTAAGGCGGCTGCTTCAAAACAGAGCAATTCTTATATCGTTCCAGTAAATCATCTACCAAGCCCCTTTACTCCTCACTCAAATATCAACAGTAGTGAAGGAGAAACTTTTGGAGTATTGTGTAACGATACATTTGTGAAGTGGTGTAAATCAGAGTGGATACTTAAAAGTTCCAAGGTACTTTTGCTAAATATGAATTCACAAAATTTTACAAAAAATAACAACATAAAAACTTACAACCATTTCCATGATGAATTATGGTCCATGCTTTGGGTAATCATTGACGGCTGCTTTTTCAATAAATTTAGATGTACTTACCTACATGTAGTCATTTGTCATCTGACAAAATTATTTTGTTGAAAACATTCTGATTGTACACACAAGTACTCTAAAGATGATATTAAAAAGATACCTGGGTTTGTGATCGACAATATCTATGTGGGGTTTGGATACCAAGTCTTCCAACAATCTATTGGAATGAAACGTATGGAGATAACGAACAGTTTTCAAGATCAAAAGATAACGAACATTTTTCAAGATCAAAAGATAACGAACATTTTTCAAGATCAAAAGATAACGAACATTTTTCAAGATCAAAAGTCCATAAAACAATGCACAATAGGAGCAGAGCATGCGCATCTAAACACCTAAACATCAGAGGTGGGATGATGTACTATGGAGGAGTGATCATCCCCTGCCGACCAGTCACACCCGCATGTGCTCTTTGTCATGACCAGGAAATAACGGAAAAATTCATGTGTACTACTTGCGCCCTATTGACAAATTATTTTTTTGGTTTCATATGAAGCAGAATTTGATCTTTTAAGTGAAAAATCAACGTGAATGTAAACTCGACATTTAGATATATCGACGATGTATTGTTTATGACAAAATGGTTAATCCAATTCTTATGTGGATATGATATACATGAGTTTGAAATACAGAAATACAGAACTTTGACAGGTAATACAGAGTCTGACACGTCTGTTTCGTATTTTGATATTAAACTTAAACAAGACATGGAATTTAACAACTAAGCCGTACGATAAAAGTGATATCTTTAAGTTTTCAACTTCCCTTGCTTTTGTAGCAATATACCTTCACTACCTGTACACGAGGTTTATATATACTCAGTTGATTCGATACGCATTAGCATGCACTACGTATGAACCATTTCTAAAACTAGATAAGTTATTGACGATCAATTGCAAGTCGATGAAACAAGAATATCGGCAGTCTCGTTTAAAATCATCATTTCGTAAGTTCTATGGTAGATACAATGATATCGCCAGCAAATACTATCTATCATTAAGTCAAGTGCTGACTGACGTTTTTACTAGTTATCATAAAGCACTGATTTGTCGACAGATCTCCCCCGCTATTTCCCGATCATGACAAGGAGTACACGACGGGTGTGACCGGTCGGCACGGGATACTCACTCTCCATGGCACCTGATCCCACCTAAGATGCTGTTTGTAATGTACATGTATTTCATCATAAGTTTTTTTTTCACGAATAATGAACAATCTTGAAATGCTGCTTCATTAGCTTTTTGTTCAGTTCATTATATTTTAGATGCATACATCAAATATTACTAAACTTTGAGCCTTTAATAAGACGAAGCTGAAATTGAATTTCACAAAAAGGATAGCATGTTTTAGTTTCTAGTTTATACCATGGATTAAATTTTAGGTAAATTGATATAGTCTTTGAAGCATCTTTGCGCCTATTGCTATAGCTTGACTGGGTTCATTACAGCTGTCTCCATTGACAAAGATGCTTTAGTGAAAAAAATTTAATAACGTGGTTCAAAGAAAATTAATTAGAGTTATTTTATGTCCAAATACTGAACCATTGAGAAAACTAATACAATTTCAACTACAATTTTTTTTTTAAAAATCATTAAATCATTAAAATTTTACATGCGCATGATATTGTGCGCATTATATTTTCATATAATACCAAATTTTTAAACGAATTACATACAAATGGCATCTGAAAGGACTAGATCATTATAGAAAAGAATGAAAAAAAAAATTGCGTGTGACATGTTTCCTATAAATTTTTTAAAGCAAGAATTATGAATTTCTGCTTTTTTTAACACGTCTTTTTTCATATTCAATCTAAAAAATATTTATGGCCAAAAAGAACGATTTGTTTTATTTATGGTGTCCGATCTAAAAGCTTGACTTCCTGTATAATATTGTATTATAGACTAATTTTCTATTTTGTTTAAAACCAGAGCAGTGGTCCAAAACATGCTATTTTCACTTGAATGCTGAAAGGATAATCGAAAAATTCTAAATGTGCAGTTTGCATTAACCTTTCCGACCTGCAAACTGATTATTGGCTAGGCTTCTTTTAATGTTAATCCCATAAAATATTGACAGGTTAAGCCGAGTTCTAAATCAAAGATTCTCTTTTCTCTTTCGCTAAGAATATTAAATTGATTATTATGCATTCAGAAGCTAATCAAATTTTTAAGATGGCGATGATTGATGAAAATACTAAGCAATAAAATGTGTTTACTGTTGATAAATTACAAATTGGAATAAAAAATTATTTTTGAAGGACTGAATTTGCAATTGACTGTAAAATTTGTCTGTAGAAAGAGTTTCGCATCAACGAACAACGAAGTAGTATGGCGCATTACTAATGTTTTTGTAAAACAGAAACAAGTCTAAAATGACAAAGTATAAAAAATTGAATCCTTTAAGTTTCAGTATTATGTAAAAAAGGTTATCTTATGCACCATCAAGTTCTAAATTTTGATCACTGTCAGAGACACTATGGCTCCAATGTTTCGTCCTAGTACTTGTGAAAATATGACATTATTTTGCAATTATGTCACCACATGAAGGTCTATACGCTTGAAATCTAAATAAAGTTTAAAAACAATTATTATGAAATTAGCATAATACTAACTGGCAGAGTATTGGCTTGGAAAGGATCGGACTTATTAAATAAACTTGTTAATGCTTAACTTGAGCGAAAATAGGATTTTGTGATAAACAAACCTCTGTAGAATTTATTGAAAATTCTTTTACAAAATTAAATGGATAAACATCTGTACAAACAGTTTTGCTTTGAGATGAATGGAATTATCCATCCACACTGGGAAATTCGATGTGCATATATATGCATGTACATCCAACTAAATCAATTATTCACATTTAACTAACTATTTTTCATGTTTTGAATGCAGTTTGATGCAAAATTTGTATCAAGGGAAATAAATAACCCACCGCTATGAAAATATGATACATATAGTTAAAGGTCAGGGCAAAAAAGGTACTGAGTACACAGAAGACATAAAACTTTACTACATAACTCGATTGTGAATTTTTGTCTCCAGGGTTTCCGCATCTGACAGTAAATTGAGACCTTAATGTCGCTTGATGAAATATGTCGTGCAAGGTTTAATAGAATCTAAAATGGTGACTACGGAATGTCGATACCCGTTTAGCAGAACTGAGCATCGTTGAAAATATGCTTACCATATATCTGCTCAGACATAGAGAGAGAGAGAGAGAGAGAGAGAGAGGTGCTTCTCAGTACGGAATATTTAGTAAAAATATCTTTCAAGTAGAATGTGATTCATATCTACATACTTAGTCTAGGAAAGCTTTTGAAAGAAGGCGAATTTAAGAGTAAAGCTTGAAATTGTGCAGATATGTTCATCTTTGAAGACTATCTGAGTGCCTTTTCAGACTAGTGAGCTACTATTAAAATTGCGTATTATGCCTATCCTATGAATGATAACTGCATATTCAATTACCATGATTACATAGACCAAGTATGAAAGCAAATGACCTTGTTCTTTTTTTTTGACTAAATACCTTATTCTATTCATATATCATTGTCAATACCTGGAAATTGCCCTTGAATTGAAGGCGCATTATGGAATGTAAATGAGAAAGAATGCCCTATAAATGCAACTGAGCTCTCCGTTTTATCGTATTTATGGATGTACTTTTCGGAAAACACAACTGATAATAAAAATTTTGGGAGGTTCCGCGAAATGGTTTCCTGGTTTCCAGATATGATTCAACGATTAAATAGGGGGATTAACTTTAACCGAAAAATGATCTATTTTATTATTCTTTGAATATTTTGCAGAAATCACGTAATGATAACAAACATAGTCTAAAGTAAACAGTCAACATATCTTGACAAAAGTAAAAACGATAAGATAATAGGACGGAAGTGGTATCTTTAAAAATAGCTTTATCAAAATTTACGGTGTTTGTGTATGATGGAAGCTTATTTTGCAATTAGATAAAGTACTTTGAAGCTAGGTAATCCCTTCGAACAAAACAACTATACAAAACATAATGCAAAACTTTCCAAGCTTTAGAAGCAATAGGCCAGGAAAGATTTTATCGCACTATCGGAGGATTTACCAGTGCAGCACGGAATGCAAATAAGCAATGGAATCAATATTTACCATGAACACGCACACTATTGTAATTAGTACAATTTTACGCTGGGTTACACAATCAAAAATCTGTAACGAATTTCAGTCATGATAGCAAAACTTTTCCGAAATTCAATCTGAATAAGTACATGGAATCGATGTAAAATTAATTATCAGAATATTTTTAGAAACCTTTTGATAAAAGATCCGAATTTCATGCGTTGGAAATAGGTATCTGACACTCAATAATATTTCGGTATTTTCTCTGAAACTTCATATTAATTTTTCAAACGGATTCCATTCGATATCTTACATTACACATTTCACAATGCATTTTAAAAATGATGGTCTGATAATTTCTTAGTCTCTTTTTTTTGTTTATCTTCGATTCAATGCAGTCAGGCAATTCTTTTCTTTTTTACTTATAAAAGAAATGTTAACTTTGTGAAGCTCACAATATAGGACACCTTTAATTAGGTCAAGAATACAATGTTAAAGGATTTACGAAAGGCAAATATTAATAGCAGTTTCAACAATGTTCCTTACTCAAGATCTTGAAAAGATAAGAAATTGGTCCAAAGCTTGGGCTGTAGATTTTGATAGTGAAAAAAAACTGTTAATGTTGATTTTACTAGAAAACACATAAGTTATCCTAATACAATGTATTCAGTTTGGATATGGAGGTGATTATATAAAACAATCAAATACTCATGTTCATTTAGGATTA
Organism: Saccostrea cuccullata; assembly: GCF_032062105.1. Taxonomy (NCBI): domain Eukaryota; kingdom Metazoa; phylum Mollusca; class Bivalvia; order Ostreida; family Ostreidae; genus Saccostrea; species Saccostrea cuccullata. The sequence continues at coordinate 305,716 of NW_026929195.1, read as the reverse complement.
CAATTTCAAGCAGATGGTTCTTGGAATAATCATATATTAAGTATATATGAAAAGGCATGTAAAAGATTGAATATTATTAGGTTACTGAAACATAGTGTAGATAGAAATTCACTAATAAAAATTTATTTTGCCTTTATAAGACCAATTTTAGAGTATGCTGATGCTGTATGGGACAATTGTACCCAAAGTAGTTTAGAATTGTTTGAAAAAGTTCAGATAGAAGCTGCCAGAATTATTACTGGGCTTAGAATTAATTCATCCAGAACTTGTTTGTATGGTGAACTAGGGTGGGAACCATTATATCTTAGAAGAGAAAAACACAAACTTCAATTGATGTATAAAATGATTAATGGTTCTGCGCCTGATTATTTGTATGATTTGATTCAACCTTGTTTTCCTGTTCAACATGCATACAACCTAAGGTCTGGATGTAATAACTTCGCCTCGCCCAATACGGATTTCCATTTCACACCCTGTATGAATCCGTATTAGGTCACTAACTGACTGTGTAACTAATATTATCCCGCTTCAGACAAATTTGTCGATTACTGATTGGATAAAAGCTAATCACATGACGCCCCGAAATTTTCCGTATTACGTCTCCGTTTCCATATTACGTCTCCGTCGAGGCGTAATATGAAAATCGGGCACGCGATTCCGTTCGAAGCGTTGTTATTGTAAGTAAAAATGGCGGCTAAGAAACGGTTAACGTAGGTAGTTTAGTTAAATTTCTTGTTACCGTAACGATATTTTATGTTGATTGTTATTGGATAAAACCTAATATTTTCCTAATATGCACAAATATTTTTTTTATATTGAAAAAGGTCTTCAGCGGGATAAATTCGTTACACAGTCAGTTAGTGACCTAATACGGATTCATACAGGGTGTAAAATGGAAATCCGTATTGGGACTCGGCTTCGCCTCGCCCAATACGGATTTCCATTTCACACCCTGTATGAATCCGTATTAGGTCACTAACTGACTGTGTAACTAATAATGTATACCAGTTTGTAAAACAATGTCATACTATAATAGTTTTATTCCCTCAACCATAAAACTTTGGAACAGTCTTAGTGAAGATGTAAAAAACTCTCCTTCGTTACCTATCTTTAAAGCAAAGCTTAAAAATTGGGGAGCAACTAATAAAACTTGTAAGTACTTTAACTTTGGTAATAGAAAAGAAAATATCTTGCATTGTCAGTTGCGAAACAATGCTAGTAATCTTAATGCACATTTAAAAATCATTTTTTTAAATCAGATATTCAATCATGTCAAAAGTGTGGATTTCATACTGAAGATACTGAACATTATTTTATCAACTGCCCATCATATAATGTTGAAAGAAACTTATTGGTAAAAAAATTAAATGATATTGGTGTTGTTTTTGAACTCGACACTCTCTTAAGAGGAAAATGTCAATACTCTTATCAAACAAATTGTAAAATATTTTCATAATTATGTACAAGAATTTATTAAATCTTCTAAGAGACTAAATTAGGGACACTGTTATATTAAATACTCTATTAAACGCATAATTTTTTTCCAAATATTTGTATTATTTTTTAGCTGGAACAGTATGTAAATAATATGTATACAGTTAGGGGGTTGTCATCTTTCTAAAATATAATATTGATAAATAATACTTGATCACATGTTGATTATCATGTTCATGTATTATTACTTACCATTGTATCTTGACTGATTATACAAGGAGAAGGTGTACATAAACCTTGCCTGTTGCCCAGTCCTTATTGAACTATTCAATAAAATATGTTTAAAGTAATAGCAGTTCTTCTCAACTACTCGACTACAATTTTTTCTCGGATTTAATTTTGCTGCCTAGTATTGACAAGAAGACTGTATTGTCATGAATCTGTCGATTTTATAATTATTCCACATAAAACAATTGGATTGAAGGCATTTTAATGAACTTCAAAAAAAGTTTCGATGTAAAAACATTCATGAAGAGTTTGAGATATTCTTACAAAAGGCATATGTAACTTTACATTAAAAGTATAGTTTGCTAAATCTTTAATCAATAACTATTATCATATTTGTTAAACTTTTACCCTGGAAACCGGTCACGGTAGCCTAGTGGTAGAGCGTTCTTTTTGTGACCGGGAGGCCCGGGTTCGCGTTCGCGGCGCCGCGTTAAACCTAAGACGTAAACATAGGTAGTGAATGTTCCTTCGCTTAACACTCGGCATTAGAAGTGTAATCACGGGTCTTTCGGATTTGTCCTAAAATATGTAGGTCCCGTGTCGCGGTAGGCGTTGGCACGTTAAAGAACCCTCACTGCTGAATGGCCCTGAGTGTCGAATATAGGTCTAAATTTGAAGCCCATCACCGGCATGCGGTGACGTCTCCATATGAGTGGAAAATTCTCGAGAGGGACGTTAAACAACATAAAATCAATGAATGAATCAATCTACCCTAGAAGATCACGAGTAACAAAGATATTACACTAATAACCAACACTGGGTGAAAAAAGTAGTTTCCCATCATGGGGAAACTTTATGGAAACCACATGGAAACCTCAAGTTTACATCATGTTTCCCAGTGGTTTCCACAGCGGATGCCAGGTTATTCTGCCAAGTTTCCGTGACACGGAAACCCCCTACGCTCCGATTCCATAAGGTATCCCGAACCACGGAAACCTCTGTAAACCTGAAGTTTCCCGAACATCCATGTAGTTTCCCGTAATGGGAAACCTAAAGATTCCACTGGTTTCCAGAATCAGGAAACTTGATGGAATCGGAGCGTAGGGGGTTTCCGTGGAATGGAAACTTGGTGGAATCTTAAGGTTTCCTTTTTAAGGAAACTACATGGAAGCTTGGGAAACCTCATGATTCCTAAAGTTTCCGTGACTCAGGAAACCACAGGGAATCGGAGTTTAGTGGTTTCCGTGGAATGGAAACTTGATGGAATCTTAAGGTTTCCTATTACGGGAAACTACATGGAACCTCGTGAAACCTTACGATTCCTAAAGTTTCCTTGACTCAGGAAACTATATGGAAATTGTGTAGCAGTTTCTGTGTGGCGGAAACTTGGTGGAATTATCTGGAGTCCCATTCCTGGTTGAAGTTACTGGGAAACTTCAAGATTCCCCAACTTTTCTTAAGGAAGCGATGTGAAATTATGTGTATTCTTTCAAAAATCTATCAAAAAAATTATTAAATGTAAGAGAAAAAAAACATTACCATTTTATATGTTTAATAATTCATTTGATGTACAGAAACTGTAACAGTATTTTTCAATGATATCAAAATACTAAATAAATTCATATATCTTAGATAAACAATGGAACAGTCTTTCACGTTTAAGTCCATTCATAAGCGTCATTAAGTACTTCTTTCAACATCAGTTCCCTGGTATTTCCTTCACATCACCTATGATCTGCAATATTCATACAAAATTTTCATATGATGTGTCAGAATTATAATGCTTGAATATAACTTAGAAATCTGAAAGATCAGTCAATGTTCTTTAATATACCAATATCAATAATTACTTTCCATGACCATGATACATATGATTTCAGCATTTAATGTGTCTCTTTAAAATTTAATGCTTTATGATAAGGAAAATTTTTTTACATAATATAAATAATGTTTTCAGCCTCATTATGTCAGTGAGAATATATTACAATTCCATAGAACCCTGCTTTAAGTTGAATTAGTTTGAGAGAAAATATACTCTTTATAATAACAAAAATATTAATAGAGAGAGAATTTTTTTTAATTTTTGATATTTGACCTAAAAAATTGGTTGAAGATCATTGCAGACCCTCCACACCAATTGCATAAAAGCTAGATTACACCAAGGGAGAAATATACTCTGGACTACGACTTTGAATAAAGATACACAGTACATTTTGATACTGACCTTTGACCTAGAAAATTAGTCCAAGGTCACTCTTCATCCTCTATCCACAGGCTCTCTGTAGTTTAAGTTTGAGAGAGAAATATGCTCAGAACAAGTGATATCAGATGGCGTGATGGGTAGACACACTGTCTAAGGGCATCCACAGAACAGGTCTCTAAAAACAATGCAATATATATGTATTACAGTATGGATATACATGTACTTGTATGTTAATGATTTATCATATGCTGCATTGGACACATATGCTTTTATCATGGTGTAAGTATACATGTATCTTATGAGTAATTTTATGCCAGTATTGCATGTACACTCGGTTTATAAACAAGTAATTTAAATTTTTTTTTTTACAAAAATTGACCAACATAATTTACATCCACTCATCATGTTCATGAATTGGTGGATCAAAATTCAGTCAGTTTTATAGATCTCTATGATATACCATAGACAACTTTCACATTTACAAAAGTTATTCCCCTTTGCAGGGTCAATCTGGGGTCAATCGGCTGAAGACGCTGTTTTCCCTCTATATAACCGTACCAACTTTGAGGGTCAATATCTTGGAAGTGAAATCTGTATGAACATGTTCATTATGATTTTCATGTTACCCCATACTCTGGCCATACAGATACAGATCGTAATTGTCCAATATCGTTTGAAGATTGAAAAAATACAAGTAACTTACAAAGGACAAAGTGAGAAAAATGAGCGATACACCGACAATTGGAGACAACTCTTAGCAATGTGAAATTTGTCTATTGGTGATGACAATTCCTTTTTTAATGTCACTGAAAAATTAAGAGACATTAAAAATTTAAGCCCTATTGTCATGCATGCATGCTGTTTTTTTAAGTATTTTCAACCAAACTATAAATTACAATTGCTTGTAATTGAAAGATGGATCCATTACACATTGCACCCCATTACTTTGAAAAAATGTAATGATTACAATGCATTACCATTACACATTACCATTACCCCAGGTCTGTTTTCAACCACATAACCTTTTACTATCATAAAATTTACCAAACTTTAATACTTCAAATAATTTCATTGAATACATGTATCTAAAAAATTGAGAAAACTCTAAAAACTTAGTGTCAGACTTACAGAAATTTATCTTTGGAGAGAAAAAAATCAATCATATAAAGATGTGCATAATGAGCCTTTTTTATTCATTTAGAACATATCGTATGTGCATCATTTCCCCAAGAAATTTTCAAAGACAATGGACTATTTGTGAGCAGAAATCATTGCTGTTTACTTAATACATTTGGAAAATTTATGAAAATAATCAAATAATTTCTTTATTTTTGATTTTAGATAATGCTAAAAATAATTTAATCTCTTACTAGTAATCCAACTGACTGTAAAATAAATTTTTTCTTAATCTCAATCTAAGGGCAGATCACTCAACTGCATAAAACTACCCAATATCAAAGTAGAGCTCTTTAGTGTACAGTTTTTAGAGCTTCCTTAAAGTCATCAAAATACTGACCAGCAAGAAATCAGTTAATAACATTTCCTCTTTTTCATTCAAATTTTTTGAGAGATCTCAAAGTTTTTTCCTCTTCAATTCAGGTTCGAGATGACAAAGTTTTACTGTAGTGTATGTATTAGAGAACTGATTGTATGTCAATCACAACAATACATACATAACATGGAGGGGGGCAAATTGTTTCAGCCCTAGCTTTTACATAAAACTTCTTGTAGCTCACAGTTGATAAACCACAGCTCAGTATTTAAAATTTAGAATCATTTTTTTTTTTCAGGCAATTGTTATACATACCAATCATGATTTAATTACACTGTACCACTTACCAAATGACCACATCCTGAATCATCATACATTTTATATGATTTTGTCTCACTGGTTTTCTTTTAAAGTCATGCAGTTTTCTTCTCTCTGAAATGATAAATTATGTTAAGGTACTATCATGACTATTGCATTCTAATTTAAACTAATTATGTAATAGCATTAGCAACAACAGGGACGGGCAAAAAAAAACAAAACAAGATGCGCTTGTAAAACACTATGTGCCCGGCGGCAACAAAGTTTCGAAAAAGCAATTTTTTTAGCATATAGGTCACAGTCAAGATCACATAATCATTGTCCTTGTTGTCACGTGAAAGCACTTCATAAGTGGAGTATGCATACTAAATATGATGTCACTATCTCATATAGTTCTAAAGTTATGGTGAAGGTTTAAGTTGACAACAGACAGACACTGAGATAAACAGTTATGGCAAAAGTTCGAAAAAGCTATTTTAACATATAATTACAGTCAAAGTCACAAGGTCATTGACCTTGTTGCATTTCAAAGAACTTAATTATTGTAGTATGCATACCAAATATGAAGTCTCTATCTCTCACAGTTCAAAAGTCATGGCAATGGTTCAAGTTGACAACAGACAGAAAGGACAAAATCAATATACGTGCCGAATCTATCAATTCTAGCGTATAAAAATTTCAAACAAATGAGCATCAACTAGTTTGTACCATTCTACTTCTCCTATGTCAGGACAACCATCACTAATTCACTATTTCATACAAGTCTTTTTTTCAAAATATTTAATCTAATGCAATAGCTCACCAGCAGAATATGATATTGTGCTCGACTCATTGTTTGCCTGCACCACAGTTATGTAGAATGTGGTGTATGTTATAAACTTATAATTATATTCAGATATAAGAAGCATGTTATTTTTTATGACAGCTAAGTCTGTTCAGTTAGACAATACCATGTACACTGTACATGTATGTAAGTAGTTTAATTGTGCTTGATTATTTACTTATTTTCTTCTCAACTTAAAGCTGAACACAACTCGTAAATAGGCATACACCATTTTCGATAGCATTATCTACAATACATCAATACTAGGGTATACTCGTTGCAATCGTTACACCTGACTGCTTTATTGTCATGGGTATTGGCGTGGAATAGCAACCCGTGATCGTGCTGGTTATCTTGCATTACCTTTTCTTACATTTTATTGCAGTTACGTTTATCTGTGTTTTTTGTATATTTTACTGACTTATAAAACTATAATTGTTATAAACTTATTTGGTATCTTATTTTCCTGCATTAGATGAAGTACTACGTTATTACTCTCGCTACCGAGTTCTTCTGTATAGCATACGTCCATCTTCACCAGTGTAGACTGATTACACTGAACAGTGACCAACTGCTGCCCTATTTATAGCGGTCTGCAGAGAAGATAGACTCGGGAACAAAAATGGCGGACAGATTCCTTTTACGAATCGTATTCAGCTTTAAAGTGTTCTGTATTTTATTACCAAGTTTGTAATAAGCATTTTGAAACATACTATCAATATTAATTCAATATGAAGGCTTAATTTTCTTTTTTTACATCTTCATCTCAGCAGGTTAGTCAGTACAAAAAAATCTTTTGAGCAGTAAACTATTTCAATAAACAAACCTATTCTCTTCAGAGAAGTGGACCGTAAGGCTTCCACCTACATTCGCTTTTTTATGTATATTTTCCCTCCATATCATCATCATGCATATGATTAAGGGTTATGCTACAGTATTGGCTACAATCTATTCCAACTGTTCTGAATGATGATATCCTTCATGATAATCGGATAAGCTGAGATTGAAGACACTTTTTGTAAAAATATTGATGCTTTTATCAAGGTTTTGAACCAAAAGTATTTTATTCATACCTTGCCATAAGTCATAAGTTCCGAAAATCAAAAGAGTTGGCTATCTGAAAACGGAAAGTCAGAAGAATTCAAACCGGATGTACTACAGTCTGAATTTAACTACGAAACCATGCTCGGTATAACTATTATCATCCGGATAATATTTGAGCGGGGTTAAAAATATATTTTTGTGTAAATCCGAAAAGTATTCATTTACAGAGGCGTAGTCACAAACTTAAAAGTGAGGGGGCTCAAGTTCAGAAATTCTTTGACAAGCAAAAAAAAAAAACAAAACAAAAAAAAAAAAAAAAAAAAAAAAAACAAAAACAAACAACTTAAAAGTGAGGGGGCTCAAGTCCAGAAATTCTTTGACAAGCAAAAAAAAAAAAAAAAAAAAAAATGTGAAAGTTCCCCAAACTCCAAAATCCTATTAAAATGAGGTTTAATATTATTTCAAAATAGCTGTGATTTTGTTCTTCATTAAAAAGTGGGGGGGGGGGGCACAGACATACTCTTGCCCCCCAGATCTGAAAGTGGGGGCGCTAGTGCCCCCGCTGCCCCCCCCCCTGTGACTACGCCTATGATTTATATTCAGAGAGAGAACATACATACTGAGCATACATTTTAATAAACATGGTGAAAGGCGAAACGTTGCCATTTTACAACATACAGCATGGAACACATAATTATGCATGCACGGTGCCTTGGGGCCTCAAAAATCTATTTAAGTTATGTTGCATGTTGTATCACTGTCTCAAATATCTCTCTCTCTCTCTCTCTCTCTTTTGCAATATATGCACCTAACAATTTAAAACTTAGATATCCAACTTTTTAAAATGGCGTCAGAACAAAAGTTGCCTCCGATAGTGAAGATTTGTTGTTGCCAAATAATACAATTATTTGCCGTAAAAAGTTAACAAAAATATACGTACATTAATCCTTGGTCGTTGGTCATTGCATTTATCACAGTCTTAAAGACACTGGGTGGTGAAAACATCAACTTTTCACATTTACGAGCTGCTTACACATTCTTCTTCGTCCTTCTCGATCCTCCAAAAATGGCGCCTCGGGAAATTGACCAATGAAATAAAGCGCCTGCAGAGCGATGCACGATGGGAAAATAAACTGTTTACATTCACTATGATTATGTGTGATTATGAGATATTATATTAGAATTTAGAAGTTTTCCCCTGTTCATGGAATAAAAAAGGGGCTAGCTCCTATTAAAATATTTTTTGTCGATATGATGTGTAGGCCTAGTATATTTAGATAAAAAGCGGTTAAATACGTGAGAGCAGAGAAAAATTATGTTTCTTGCGTGACACCTCTACTTATTTGCCTTCAAAATGAGGGTTTTCGGGGCTTGGTTGTTGGTAGTGGCCGTCCTAGCTGAAAGTACCCCCCCTTCCCCCCTCCCCGCTACTTTTAACTGTTATAATTATGAATTTATAATGTCACATCAAAAGATGTTAAACCTTTAAAAGTACATTTTTTTTAATTGCGAACGTTCCACAGTAATCCTTAAAGGCATGAAAATGAGTTACAATTATAATACATGTATAATTAACAATAACCGTCCTTATTTTTTTTTTTTCAATAGTGATGATTGAAAAGTTCGGTGTTTAATAATTGATTGCTTATAATTTTTGGGGGGATTAAAATACTACTAGAACTCCCTCCTTTTCTGGTTTAAATTAGATTTTGAGCCTGCTATCAATATACTGTATTATTACTGGTGGACCCTCTAGACGTTTCTCTATTTGCTACATGTAGGCCTAAATTGTACTTGAAACTTCTTTGCCTTTAGCTAATAACTTTCCCACATCATTTTAACACGTAAAATTGTTAAATGAATTAGGATGTTGAAAATCTTTTTCTTAGGAGCGTTACATGTATCTCAAGATGGAATAAAACTGATATCTAATCAAAGGCAAGAAAATATAATAGTATTTTGATTCAGTATTTAGTCGTGATGGGTATAAGTGAAGTCATGGGAAAAATTATGTCAAAAGTCATCTAGATACTCGTTGATGTACAAGGCTGTTCTTATGCATATATACAGCTTTAGCTGGTCCCGCCCTGTATTTCTTTAATGTTTTTTTTTTTCGTTAAGAAATCTGGTAAGGTATGCTAGTAAAAAAAAAAATCCCGGTAAGTTTATTACCCTGACGGAAATTACTTTCCTACGGGCCTGAAGTTCGAGTCTATTAGTCAAATTTAAGAATGTCACGCATCTTTTTTAAAAAGAGTAGCATGTTGGGGAATAAAAATAAAGTAATGTAAAATTTAGATAAAGAAAATTAATGTTTGTTGAAGTATTGACAAACTCCATACCTTTATATAATGAAATCAACAAAAACTGCACAAAAATACAATCGTGACAATTATACAATTAATTCTTTTAATAGATTGCCTCAAGTTAGCATCCACTACTTTAAAAGCCGTTGTTCTTCAGGAAAACAAAATGATGTAAAATATTATAGACTTTTCTTTATCTAGAGAAATGGCCTTTGGAGAAAAGAATGGCTGAAATTTTTTAAGTTTGTTAAATATATGTGCATGATCATATGTGCATTTAGGACCGTACATTGTAATTTTATGCGAAAAGTGCAGACGTTTACTACACGGGGATCTGCGTACATATAAACAAAAAAGGAAAAAAAAAGTTTTATGTAATGAATATCATAACATTATTTAATAAATGCCTTTGTATAGTACGTTGGATTACAAATTTCACACAAAAACTCATCAAGACTATTAAATACAGTGTTGATTTCACATTGATCTATTAAGTAATTCTGATTTAATATAATTATACACGACGAGAATTTAGATCTAATCAATACCTATAGAAAATTATTTAATTTCTAAAGAGCATAGTTTTTTTTCAAATCAGTAATGAAAATTGAAATAAAAATTCTAAATAGTTCGTTCTTTCATTGAACATCTTAAAATAAATGTATGTTATTATATAAATATGTTCTCTTGTATAACTTTATTTATGAAATATACAATTTTTTAATTGATAAAAAAAACACAAATCGTCATCTTAATTCAAACGAATTTTCGGTCGGAGGCTGTGTGTGTACATGCTCGACAACAGCCCATTGTTCCCTTTAGGTAGAAAACCCTCTCAATTCACATAGAATATACAAAGAATACACAGTGACAGGTGTCTTCGCGGCACGTGTCTCCACCTGATATGGCACGTGAGGACAGGTGTCCGTAGTTATTACACAGGCCGACTATAGTGATTTTTTCAAGTGTGGTTTTATTATTTATTTTTTTTTGAAAGGGGGGGGGGGGCTTCTCTAGGAAAAAATGAAAAGCAATCCACCCACCCCCAATAATAATAATAATTTATTAAATTAAAAAAAAAACAATCTTACTAAAGTAAAATACTAGTATGATAATACTCAGCCCCCAACCAATTCGATGGATTTTATCTGACCAGTTTACATTGATCTCTATGTAACCATACTTACTCTTCTATATTTTGTTTTTTTTAAAGGTCAGACGATACGTTTCCCATTAAGTATCTGTTTTGTGAATCTTCATATTAATGTATAATAAATTTGTATAAAAATCTTTATTACTTTCTAAACTGGTTTTTAATAATTTGAAACACTAAAAATGTAATTGTGACAAACCAACTGAAGAATTTTTTCCTGAAGGATTACCCCGGTATATAAGAGATGTCAACCTCTGGTATCTCACACAAAATGCCTTGTAAGGTACCTTGAGTTTTTGTGAATACATGTTATAATGTAAAAAAAGTAAGTCTTCAATGTCAAAATATTGGAAAAAATTATAATTATATTATTGAGGAACGTCTCATCTGTCCTTTATCACTACATTTTATATAATCGCAACTTGACATATTTCTTTATTTACTTTTTTATCGATCTTTTTACCTTTTCTGTAAATAATATCATTAAAGGTGCCCTTCGCGCTTGCAATTTTTTCAAAGGAACATTCAACATAGACAGCTTACAAGAAAGTGGGATCGGAAATGATTGATATCTACATAACTGCACTTAATTTTCTCTATTCCATTTCATGCATTCTATACGAGTTTACCAAAACCTATTTGATAAATTTTTAATATTAAATTGCGTTCACGGTGCTGAAATACACATCTAGTTATTTTAACTGTTTGAAGGGAAGTTAATTATTTTGATACAGCATGTAAACACTTTTGAAATATTTCTATAATTGGTAAGCATATGGTAACATCAGAAAATATTTAACTTATTGTAAAATAAAAAGTAGGTGGGTTAGCATTGAGATATACTTTCAAAGTTTCTCTACCTGGGAAACATGGGGGAAACTACACATTGGTGGCTTCCATGTCGGGAATCTATATGGAAACCACTGAGGCATGTTTCCATGGTTTCCTTTCTTGGGAAACTAACGGGAAACCACAGGTTGGTTGTTTCCATGTCGGGAATCTACATGGAAACCACCAGGGCATGTTTCCATGGTTTCCTATCTTGGGAAACTAACGGGAAACTACAGGTTGGTTGTTTCCATGTCGGGAATCTACATGGAAACCACTAGGGCATGTTTCCATGGTTTCCTATCTTGGGAAACTTACGGGAAACCACAGGTTGATTGTTTCCATGTCGGGAATCTATGTGGAAACCACTATGTGGTTTCCATAAAATGGAAACTACATGTATATGGAAACTACTGATGTCACGATTCCCATATGTTTCCATCGGGTTTCCAAATTTGGGAAACCTGGCTTTTCATCCTGTGCAAGCCTGCATGCCCTCTCTTAGTCCTGAATCATGGAACAAGGGACCATAACGTTACAACCTTGGAAGTATATTTAGTGTATATACTAATCAAACAGTTTGTCAACTAGATGTCCGATCTTAAGGACAGACGAGACGTTCCTCAATAATATATAATTTTTTCCAAGATTTTGTAATAGAAGTATTACTACTTTAACATGTTTACTCACAAAAATTTTAGGTACCTTACAAGGCATTTGTGCGAGATACCAGATGATGGCATTTTTTATATAATCCTTTAGGAAAAATACTTAGTTTGCCAAAATTACATTTTTAGTGTTTCAAATTTTTAAAAACAATTAGAAACAGGTTTAGAAATCAGAAAGTAATTAAAATTTTGTGTATTTTTCATACACTATGAAGATATACAAAACAGAAATTTGGGGGAACGTATCGTCAGACCTTAAGAAGAAAAGTTTAAATATCAATTTAATATATGACAAATTAAGCTCACAAAATGCAATCAGAATCGAATCATCGATCACAGAGCAAGGAATTTGACAATGTTGGTAAAAGTCCTGCAAAGCGTTTGAATGTGAAACAAACTTTCAAATTGTATCATCTACTTTTAATACATAATCAAATAAGTCGCACTCGTAGAACTGAACTATATTTTTGAAGGCGATGAGTCTTTAATTTTGGTAGAATGCTAGGTTTTTATGATAATCATGGAAACTGTTTGCCAGTTTAATTCCAAGAAGAACATTTATTTGCAATAACCGACAATCTGTGACCTTTTTAAGGATTGAACAGTGGATCCATTCGCTATATATATATATATATATTTTTTACAATTTTCATAAAAGGATGACGTCTTATTATGATAAGGAAAACACAGTTTCTTTAAGATGCCCACAAGAAAAAGAATCAACACATTTTTTATACATTATTAACTGACCCCTGTCTCTAGTACTGGACCAATATGCAAAGAATTTCATAATTTGCTGAAACGGATTATTCCTTTTTTTAAATAATAGGAAAAGATTGACTGCTTAATGCCCATGAATGACTTCTTCTTTATTAATTTTGATGGTGAAGTCCACAGCCCAGGGTCCCAAGAGAGGAAGAGTACATCAAGTTCACAATTTTGCTCCTCTTCCCGCAGATAGATGCTTTATAAAAATGTGTTTCAATTTGTTCGGCCAGAGAAGATTGTATTTTTTTAATTATAAGAGAAGCAAGACATTATAAAAATGTCACCACTTTCACTAACTGCAAATTAAGACCTGTGCATGACAAATAGCGCTTTTGACAAGTGAAGGATATTTTTCTTGCCAGTATCAATTGCGGAAGGGGACCTTGGTTTATATGGTCTCACCTGAAGGACATATCTCCTCATCACGAAGTTTGATTTTGACTCGTGACGTATGTACAAATTTTTCCATCTCGACGTTTAACCAATTGATGTTATGCTCGATTCAACACGAAATAGGAGATAACAAACGGTATTCAAGCTCAGAAATCCTACATCAATACAAAATAAAAGCATAGTACATACGGTCCGCCAAACCATCAGAGGTGGGATCAGGTGCCATGGAGGAGAGAGCAAACCTTGGCGACAGGTCACATCCGCCGTATGCTCCTTATCATGATCGGAAAATTACGGAAAAATCATTCGGCAATTCAATGTGTAAATAATGGACTAACAAAAAGTATTAAAAACCGTCAGTCAGCATTTGACTCAATGATAAATTGTATTTGCTGTTTATAGTTTAGACAAACCATATATAGAGCAAGTCGTCATTCTAAAGAGAAAATGGGATTTTGGTAGGGTACAGGTATTGTTAATGCATTACTCTCAGAATGCGTGTTTTTATCAATCTTCAAAAATTGTTTTCTGTCTTCTCAAAAATATTGTAATGACGTTTTGCAAATTCAAGTAAAATGCTGCAAATTTTTATCTGCATTAAGCATCAACTGATTTTTAGCATAAAGCTATCTTTTTCACGTTTCCATTAATTCTAAATTAAAACATAACCTTAGTTCTCAGTCTATACGTTGAAATTTGACGATCAAATCAAGCTTAAAAGTCCTTTTAAGGACATATGATACAAACAAACTCTTGTCCAAAAATATGAAAATAACAACTTTAGTCATGTTTTAATGAGTAAAATTAATAACTTTCACCGCGTAGTTTTTAATGTTTTATTCAAATTTTCAGAAAAATAAGATTTGAAGTGAAAAATATTGGTATTGATAAATAAGTTTCAGAGAGGCAAACTTCTGAACATCACAGAAGGTTTACAAATTCTTTATATTCTAGAAATTTATTATTTACATCATTTTCATGAAATTAGGCCAAAAAATATATATCGATGGAGGCATCCATTTTGTTGTTTATATCATCTGTCTATAAAACAATAAAAGTTGAGATCAAAGCAAACACTTGACCTCAAAACATCAAAGGTTGGATCATGTGCAACAGTGGAATAAGCATCAAGTGTCGACCAGTCGCCCTATAGAGTGTTCCTTGTCATGATCGGACAAACCGTAAATATCCTTACGTTTACCGATCAGAGTTTAAAAAATGGCCTGATAATTCATATAGAAGATGTCAGTAATTCGACTTAATGTAGGATTGGTGAAAGATCAAGTATAATTGAATTTGCAAAATGTTGAATTTTAAAGAGACTATTGATATCTTTGTTTCTTCATATTTTCTTCAATAATTTAAATACACAAATTGAGCAATTGTTTCAAGACATACAGCATGTTCTTTCATTTAGAAAATCTCGGAGACATAAACTAATTATGCTAGCGATATTGCTATAATGCTAGATAAATATGATGTTGACGAAAGATAAGATGGCGTCATCACGTTTATCCCTTAGTTTTGTAATTAGGTCACCTTTTGCATCTTTTATTACAGTTCCATGTCATAAAATGAAAAAAACCAATAGGTTTAATGTAAAACTTGAAGCAAGGAAGTGCTACAAAGTTCAAGTGTTAGTAAGACCAGATATCCTGAAGTATTTGGAGGTATCTTTGATTAATGTTGATTTTATAGACAATACAAACCTTTGTCATGTTCTTGTGGAGAGAGAGAGAGAGAGAGAGAGAGAGAGAGAGAGAACTGATCAGTATGTAAATTATTTGTCCTGTATTTCAGTGATTTTAACTCTGTTGTCATTCTACAGTTTCATTTAAACTGATGTTTATTTCATAGAGAATGGAATGAATAAAAAAAGTAATGCATTATAATCAAAGTGTAACACGCGTACGAGTACTGAAAACCAATAAAATAAATAGCAGAGACATCAACATTTAATGCACTAATCACATGGAAAAATTATTTCTTTGAAGGGTGACAAAACCATGTCCCATTTTTAATGACTCTTGATAAAACTAAAGTAAATTAGAAAAAGCTTCCTGGACAATGCCTGCTACAGCAAATCTAAAGGGTCATTAGATACTTAATATAGTCTGTATCCTGATTACAATTACATTTTAGTATTGAATTTTATCTAAACATTTATTCAATCGAAAATCGTAAAAGTGATCTTTTATGCAGATTTAATATACACAATTTTACATAGTTGCTTAGCACGTGTGAAGCTGCCTAAAAGCTTCAAGTTTTGTAGACACAGTACATTTTTATAACCTTCTGAGCAACGGTTCAATTATTTATATTGAGGTAAGATTCTTCTCACACAAAACTATATTTTTTTATTTAAAAATTAATGAAATTTTCACAAAATCAAGAAGACAATATTACTAGGTGATGATATCAGTTAGTTAGTTTTGATCGTTTTATCGTCAAGGTCAGGTCAAGGTAAATACCTTTTCCCTGAACACTAAGAATAAAAATGACTGCATCTAATCATGCGATATGGTCTTCAATTTCAAAAGATTAAATGTTTTTCTTTTTGCATAAAAAGATATTACCATATAGGCTCTATAAGATGATATTATCAAATCGACACAAATAATTTAACAAAAACTGATTTTGGCTAATCCGACTTTTCTCTATTTTTCTTAAATTTTTAGGATATTTCAGTTATTTTTATATGCGCCCTATATTTAATTTTTTCTTATTTTCACATATGGTAAAGAAGTTCTATAGAGATACAATTTAATACAAAACAAAAAAGTTTTGACCGTTTACTAAGAGAAAAAAAGACTTTCTACGGATTTTTGGCTCATATCTGTACTTAGATCGGAAGCTTCCCGTGGGGATCCGGGTTAGAATAGGTCCTCAGTACCCCCTTGCTTGTCGTAAAAGGCGACTAAATGGGGCGGTCCTTCGGATGAGACCGTATAAACCGAGGCCCCGTGTCACAGCAGGTGTGGCACGATAAAGATCCCTTCCTGCTCAATGGCCCTGAGTGCCGAGCATAGGCCCAAATTTGCAGCCCTTCACCGGCAATAGTGACGTCTCCATATCAGTGAAATATTCTGAGAGGGACGTTAAACAGTATACAATCAATCAATCATAGATCGGAAGCTTAAAGCTAACATAATTGTACTTTGTTTGGAAAATCATATTTATTTGATATATTTTCAAACTTTAGTCCCTTATTATTAATTTAGCTAACATTTGAAAAATTCTGCAAGTCTTTGATTGTTTAAAAATTATTACTAAATTCATTGTTCTGTAATAATTTTGAGAAGAGAAAGATGTATTCATACGCCATCATTCCGCCAAAAATATAGTCCCTGCAAGTTTTCGAACACAATTTATTATTTCTATATAAAGTTGTACAATTGTAATGAGGAAAGAAAAATATAGACTTGTTAATTTCTTACACCTAAATATATCAAACATATAAGCAAATATATATATTGACTATTTCATCTAGTCAGAAACCAGAGACGAATCCTACCTTAAGGATTTCCATCCCTAATGGGACCTAATTCTCTACCCTTAAATGTACGTCAAGTTCATAAAACACTGATGTTTTATTAAAGCATTTTATAGTGGAAAAGGATTGCCCGCGAGAAAGTTTTTAAAATTTCATTAATTAAGCAGTACTTAATTAACAAAGATTGCATTGAAGTCTATGGGGAAAAGCGTTTTTTCAAAATAAAAATTCAAATAATTTGAATATCAATAAATCCTGCGGTGGAAAGATGCATTGAAACATTAAAAATAGAATGACAATTGAAAACATTTTTTTTAACGGCTAAATTTTTTTTAATTAATTTTTTTTATTAATCAAAAAAAGGGGAGATAACTCTTACCAAAACTCGAGGTCATAAATTAGGACAGATCCTACTATGCATACTAATAGTAATAAATGGGAAATATGTCTAAATAAACTGAGTATTCAATGCCTACATATCAGTTATGTATTCAATTTCACTGAATTTGTTCCACTTAGGGATTGAATACCTTAAATACATTAAGCACCGAAAATAAACAAAGCGAACTTTAATAATGAAAATGTTCATTTCTTGTTCCTATCTGAGACCTAGTCTCTCAAATCTCTTTTTAAAAATTGTATAACTAATTGTTCATTCAATGGATTATCTGTTTATTGAGATAAAAAGTAGCCTATAAAATGTTAAAAAGGTTGTATTTCAGCTCAAAAGTCCATTATAAATTTAGTAGCAGAGCAATCACGGACCTTTAAAATTTCGGAGTTGAGATGAGGTACCATAGAGGGGTGAGGGTCCCCTGCCGTGTGCTCCTTGTCATAATCAGGAAATAATGAAAAAATCCATATCAACTATTCAAATAATGGTCTAACAATTAGTATGAAAGACAACAGTCAAGACTTTTTGTATAAATGCATTATATTTGCTAGAAAGGTCATTGTGTCGACCATAGAACTTACATATGTACCAAAATGGTGACTTCAAATTAGGATGCTTGATATTCTTTTTTCAACAACTTGTTTGTCAATAACATCGTTTTAAAAATTGTTCATTCACAGAGCATGCTCTTTATTGCGTATCGAGAGATATAAACTATGTATGGAGGAGATGAAAGTATATTGCTGTCTAAGTAAGGGAAGCTGAATAGTCATCACCTTTATCACAAAGCTTGTCATTACATTACCACTAACGTCTTTTTCATGTAAATTATCCAAATATGATATGTGAAGCACACCATGTTAAAAATAACCGTTGTAAATTAACGATGCGTCATCAATATATCTAAATGTCATGATGAAGGCAAGAGTTTTCTCTTTTTAATATATAGAAAAAAAATTTAGGGTCTTTGTGAACTGTCAAATACTTTAATACTGTATTCTAACATTTATACCTGGTAACTAATTTTGACGAATATACATGCACTATGACCAATTATGAATTTTTGTTTATGGTTTCGTCAGGCGTCATTGCATCCATATTTGTCTAGGACTTAAGAAGTCAACTTGCATTTTAATTAACCTAGATCTCCTCGTATAAACCTCAGTTTTTGATTTGGGAATTTTCATAGTTTGAACAATTTTAGCTGAGACGGAAAAAAAACTTTCACTGCAAAGCCTCGAAAGTTTCTAAACCTAACACTCTAGCTAGACATTTTGTCTCATCAGGACGTTTTCCCGTTGAATTTATCAAAACTGATGTTTTAAATGTTTTTCTAAAGTTAATTTTTTTGGGACTCGCAATAACATTTAAAATAGCAAAATTCAAACAGATAATATGTACCTTTTGATTTGTTTTCAAAAAGCGTTTACAAGGAAGTAAAAAACAAGTTAGTTATTGCAAATTTTAAAATTCATATAAAATAGAAAATGGCTTAAATTTATGTTAAATTGATTTTTTTTATCAGTGTAGGAAAAAAAATATACATTGACATACATAATTCATTAAGTAATCATTTTAAAAGTATCAAATTAAAAAAAGACAGCCTACGTGTTTTTGATAATGCAATATTTAAATATGAAGAAAAACCTGAGTTCATTCAAAGTGTGACACTTAGAAAAAAAAACAAATAGCATTAATTCTTGATGCTAAATCAATGCTCTACAGTTTGATTTCAGCTATCAATTATTTTCACAATTTTTTATGCAGCCGAGTTATTTATATTGCAGAGCTTTTACGTCCCATGAGTTTCCTGTATTCTGAAATCGAACATGCATGGAACATATAATTTTTTTTAAAAATACCCTTTAAATTCTAATGGAAACACTCTGCAAGGCCCATCCCGTAAACTTCAGAAACATCCAATAAATCAGTCACTATAACATCATTAACATTAAAAAAATATAATTACAAACTTATGCTATGCTTTATTTCATTCTCGATAGATTAAAGTTGTCCAAATGGAACTTGTAAATTTACTTGAATTGTCATTGGTCATTTGCAAAATTATTTTGTGGAAAACATTATTATATACACAAGTACTCTGAAGCTGACAAAATGTTTTTTTAATTTACTGATTGACAATATCTATCTCGTTTTTGGAGACCAGGTCTTCCAACAATCTGTTGGAGTTCCCAAGGGTACCAATAGTGCCCCGTTTATAGCATACCTATTTTGTATTCATATGAAGCAGAATTTTGCAAAGTCTTATGCG
The DNA here is from genome assembly GCF_032062105.1 of Saccostrea cuccullata. Classification (NCBI taxonomy): domain Eukaryota; kingdom Metazoa; phylum Mollusca; class Bivalvia; order Ostreida; family Ostreidae; genus Saccostrea; species Saccostrea cuccullata. Next base: position 285,899 of record NW_026929195.1, on the reverse strand, counting down.
TGAAAAGAAGAAAACACTTGCTAAGGCCAACTTGACATTTAGATGTATCGCCGACGCATTGTCAATTAACAATGGTTATCTCCATTCTATATATAGATACGATGTATCCCAATGAGCTTGAGATAAAAGATATCACAGAATCTGACACATCTGTTTCATATTTGGATATTTTACTTGAAAAAAAAATGTTTATGGTAATCTTACAACCAAGCTCTATGATAAACGTGATGACTTTAACTTTTACACTTGTCAACTCCCATTCGTATGCAGCAATATGCCTTCATTACCTGCAAACGGAGTTTATATATCTCAGCTGATTCGATACGCAAGAACATGCCCTACTTATGAACAATTGCTAAAACGAGGTAAATTATTGACAAACAATTGAAACAAGAATATTAGCAGTCTTGTTAAAAGTCATCGCTTCTTAAGTTCTATGCCCAATACAATGATCTTGTCAGCAAACACAATTAATCATTTAGTCAAATACGTTCTGATAAAACATATGGAGATAACGAACAGCATTCTAAATCAAAAGTCCACAAAACAATACAAAATAGGAGCAGAGCAAACACGAACCTCCAGAACATCAGAGATGGAATCAGGCGCCATGGAGGAGTGTGCATCCCCTGCCGACCGGTCACATCCGCCGTGAGTTCCTTGTCATGGTCGAGAAATAACGAAAAAACCCGTCGTAAATTCGGTGTTTAAATTATGGACTTACATTAAGTATGCAAAACGTCAGTCAGTACCCAGGGATAGGGTGGGGCCACAATGGGGGATTCAAGTTTTACATAAAATATATTTTAAAAAATCTTCTTCTCAAGAATAGCAAAGTCATGAGTAGTCAATCTAGTATTTATATGGAAGCATTTTCAGGTAGTGTAGAATTATATAAATTTGTTCAAATCATAACCCCAAGGGTAAGGTGGGGCCACAATGGTGGATCAAAGATTTACATAGAAAAATATAGGGAAAAATCCCAAGAACAGAAAAGCTATGTTTAGTCATATTGACATGTAAGCATCCTCATGTATTGTGGATTTTAATTTGTTCCAAATCATGGCCCATTGGGGTAGGGAGGGAAACAATAGGGAAACAAATTTAAATTATTACGAATTTATATATAGGAAGAAAATGTTTTTAAAAAATCTTTTTACCAAGAACTGTGAAGCCATATTCTGTATCAATATGAAGGCGTTCTCAAGTAGTATTAAAATTCAAGCCCCCCCCCCCCCCCCCCCCCCCCCTTCAGTAAACTTTTCAGTTCTGATCTGATTCCGATTTGCTCAGGTGAGCGATGTGGCCCCTGGGCCTCTTGTTAGTATTCATCTAATCGGTCTACGACTACTTTTCGAAAATGTTATTGTACAGTACATATCATTACTGAATTCCAAATGAATGTCCATTTTGTGATTTTTTGAATCACTTTTATTTATGGATATATACAGCAGCAAACCTTTCATTTTTACTAATATTTTGTCCTTTTGTAAATTACGATATATATTTTTAAAAGTTTTTGTGACATGTTTTTTTCCTTATTTGACCCGTTTTATCGTAGGTAAATCCATTTACTATATAGTCAATATAATGCAAAATGTGAGCATACGTACTTAGGTAGGTATATTGATATTGAGTTTGTTTTGATATTGCTTTCTACTGATAAAGAATGTTTTGATTAATTTTTGTGAGAAATAAATACTGTTCAAAAAGAAAACTTAGTCTGTTGTCAAAGTAAAGGTTTTCTCTATAGTTTCCACTATATTAAGTTTAATATGAAAAGTTGACTCTCTTCTTACGCTACATACTGCACTCCTCAGATAATGAAATGAATAACAGTGAATTAATCATAACTGTATGGATGATTATATCATGATTTTTTAATTTATATTTTACAAGTATCTGTTGTTTATGGGACATAAAAATCAAATTACTGAAATCCACGAGGACTTGACACCGAAGGCAATGAATGAAGCTGTTCCGCAACCATTGAAATAATGAATTACATTGGCGAAGCGTATGGGTATGTGTGAGCTTAGGGACCCAAGGGAAATCGAAATGGTGGAAAAACATACAAAGCTAACGATAAAAAATCACTGAAATGTCTAGAAATCCCCACAAGTTAGAGAAACGTGTAACAACAATATATTAATTTTGGTTTGGCTCTTACTGTATGGTGAGACTATAAAGCTTTACGTTTTCAGGGCTCCAAAAATATTCATGGTTTTTTCCTTCTCGTTTGATTCCGAAAACGGCATACTAAGAGGTTATGAAGAAGATTAATCAGACATTTCTGCATACTCCTTTGAATATAAATTAGATTCCCTACATTTCTGATAGCCTCGAGAACCGAATAATATCAATACATTTTTAAATTACTGATGTTTGGAAACGAGGAAATTCCTGGCTGAAGGACAAAATCTAGGAGGAACAAAGACATTCGTCTCTGTTAAATCCGGATTTTCTTGTGTTTATGAAGTTGTTTAGTTTTCCAATGAACAGGAAGTTGTATTGTAAATTATGAACCTAAGTCCGGTTTTTACATGGAAATAACCAACTTAGACATTCCGGTAATAACAGCTCAACAGAAATGAGTATTTATGGTAAGTAGATATTCAATTCAAATATACTCTCCAATTTGAAAGTAAAATTCAAATTGTTTACATTAATGCATTGAAAATGAACCCGTTTTGTTATTCTACTGATGAAAAAGTTTTATTACAAGACGAGATTTTTTATATTGTGTCTGGTCTACACTTCATAATGACTGTAAAAAGGAAACATAACCTCTTGATTTCCTTATATCAGCATGTCAATCAAATATCCATTACTTAAATTTGATAAAGTATAATTATTTTTATATATAAATTAGAGAAAAAAGATACTAAGTTGACCCTTTGTCTAATATGAAATATAAAATATTTCACCCTAGTTTTTAGTTTATCTGAATCCTCCACGTATAATAAACTCGTCTAACTTCTGGAAATACAAGTGTTTCTCCATTTTCTTTGTTTTCATTTCTTTAATTTCAAAGTTATAATCGAATAATGAAACCTAACAATTACAACAAAGAACAGACAATTTACATGCTCAATTGAGAAATTGAATTATACAAAGTGAGCAAAGTGAACCCATGACCTTAACAAAAAATATCAGAGGTGATGAAATGACGTGCAATAAATGAGTTATCCTCCCCTGCCGACCGATAACTGTTTAATTGGTGTAATCCGTAGAAAATTAGTATGAACTTCACAGGTTGTACTAACGAACAATGTGGTAACGAAAGACTATGTTGACTTTAAATGTGATTAATGTAGATTACAACAATAAACATTTTTTTATCCTATGTTTGCCCCTATGTCCCTTGGACCGCTCACGGAAGCTCAGTCCGTAGTGCGCTCGCTTTGTGATGGGGAGGTCGTGAGTTCGAATCTCGGCCGCCACTAACCTAAGTCGATAAATATGGGTAGCAACTGTTTCTTCGCCATGCTTTCGGCAGTTTGATTAGGGAGTTGCTGGTCCTTCGAATGAGATATTAAAATCCGAGGCCACCTGTCATTGCATGCATTGGAATGATAAAGATTCCTCACTGCTCAATATGGGCCTGAGTGCCGAGTAAAGGTCAAAACATAAAGCCCTTCCCCAGTATATGGTGACTACTCTACATGAGTGAAAAATTCTCGAATGGGACGTAAATCGATTATCCCTTAGGTATCACTCATTGGATATTTTTTCCCATAGTTGTGACGTCACAGTAGGTTTTGCATGAGAGTGATGAAGTAAAATGGATTCTTATATATAAAACAGTCCAAAACAGTGATAGTGATGCATAAATATAAAATGGGATAAAAAGAAAATCCCATGAACAGTGTCTGGAAATGATTTTTATCCAATTTTTGATTTTGTCCTCTCGAATAGGCTCGGTGATAAGAAACACGCAACCTCTTGGATAAAAATCATATCCAATTAAAATAATGGAATAATATCCCTTATATATATTTAGATTTCCTGTACTAATTCCTTATTATTATAAAAGTTGTCGTATTTTGATATGCAAACCATTCAGTCTTTGACATATCGTATTAGCTGATTAAACAACCAAATTGACATTTTTTGTAAAAGTTTGTCTGAAGAAACGATTTAATGCTTATATAAAATTTAATGCGGAGAGGAATATATTTTTGTTTTCAAAAATCTCATTTTTAGATAAAACATATCAAATGGAACAACTATGACTACGCCAGTACCACTCAGAGTCCATCTAATCTTTTCATAATTCACTAAAACTTTATAAACACAATCTTTTTTGGAATTTGTGGCTTTGCCGAAATAAGGCTTAAACATCACGGAATCGGCATTTCACATTAAACAAGCAATTAATCAATTGTTTTTCTGGTGTTACATTGAGGTTTCAAAGGCAATTTAAAATCTGTAGCGTAATTATAAATCGTGTTTTAATACTTTCAATGCGTCAAAAAATTGCCTCACAGTCATTTTTGAAGTTCAACTGCGAGTTTGCGGAAACCCCAAATGCATTTTGTAGTGTTATTTTGGTTATAAAAATTGTGTAACACAACCAAAGTGTGTTAAGTGTATAATGTTTTTTCAATAAAATCAACTTTTCACATTTTAATACATTGAACACCGATGACATAATTGTAATCAAAATATACGTGTGAGACTCTGTGGTATCAAGCTCACTGAGATATATCGAATCGAATTATGAGTAAAAAACTATTGTCAATGAATTGATAATACGCCGTCAATTTATATATGAAGGTCGACAAATGAAAAAAAAAACGTCATTTGCCTTTAATTTTCATAGAAATACTCTTTGTCTTTTGTGCATGTGTTTTATTTGGCTACCCTAACGTCAAAATGCGTGATTTATGATTGAATCGGACCAAATTAACACATTGTCCTCACAGCGGTTGTGATTGGTCAGCAGAAAATGTTCATACCTTTTAGACGCCTGATCCAACCTCTGCTATTTTCAGAGTTCGTTTTGATGCTATCTTTACAGATGTGTTTTATTTGTAAGGTATTTGGTATCTTTTCTGATATATCAGTAAAAAGTAGGGGAAGTAAAGAAAATGTTTATTATGCTTTCTAGGTTCTAGAAAGTATGCTTATGTAGATTTATTTAGAACCGAAAGTATATGTAAGATTAGGGTCACGTGCATATTAGTTCTTGAGGAAGTACATGGCCCACAAAATCCGAGAATATTGGTTGCCATCAAACACTGATATTTAGTTGACAGTACTTGAAATTGCGGCCTCGAAATTCAAATAAGATTGAGTTCATTAATAAATCTTGATATTGCAAGAGCATTGTCAAGCTTAAATTTTGAATTTGGTGCAATAATATCAGTTTATGAACATTGCTCCGTAAAAATATTGAAAATCGTCCAAGGCTTTGACGACACATATTTGACTGATATTAGAAACATTGACATTTTGAAGTGACAGAAAACCCTGTATAATATTTGTTATGTTTCTTGATTAAGATTATTGACCATGTTTTGTTAGGTTCGGTGTTTTAATTATCTTTTTCGTGACAAAAAGTCAATAATATTAACAGGAAACAGGCATGACATGTTTCTCTAATACATAACCAGGAGAGATACTATTTCTTTATTATACAGTGGACTAAACAAATCAATCACTGCAGTGTATTCAAGGAGAAAAGTTATGACTTAATTTTTTTGATTTTTAGAATTTAATTAAAGATACTTCTAGATGAACATTACGAAATTTTTCTAGCAATAACATATCCCGTTTTGCTTTCAAATACCAATGAACAAAGATGATGTGTTTCTTTTTTTTTTTTTAACTTTTAAGATCCGATTGATGTTGGAACATCTGACGGTTAACGTTTAATTATAATGTGATAAAAGGAAAAGGTAATCACTACAGATATAAATTATTCCTGCATGGATACCTGTTACCTATATTCGAAGAATATGAATTGTCCTTTGATATCTGACAGTAAAGGAAAAGTATAAAAGAAATCGTGTTTTACGGGATTGTAGTACTTGTATTTTTTGCTGAGACAAATTTTGTTTACTCTTTTAACTCTTTTGCCTTTTTGTTAAAGGCAAGTCGGAAACTCTACCAATACCAAAAAATGCTAAAAAGGCTAAAAAACAATCATTCTAAGAGACTGTCTTTTGATTTTAGGAAATTCTAAAATTTCGAAGCGATCTTAAAAGGTAGCATTGAGTTTCATCCAAAATGTAACCGGAGGCATTTTTTCCCCCTTTTATGTTTCTTTATATGATGGCAATTCATTACTTTGTAATTTAAGATTACACGGTAACTACTTACCTAAAAAACATCATTTGCCTTTGAATAATATTATTGTATCACTGAACTTAATTGATCGTTAAACTTTAGACTATGCTTTTATCCTTTATCGAACATAGACTGCAGCAAAGAATTAAAATCAGAAAGAAAATAAATTTTTCCTGTAGCAAAGTTCCATTACGAAAAAAAAACCCACCTTTTTTTTCTTGATAAAAAATTCATATTTTAGTTATTCATTTGCAGGCATTGCATTTTCGTGAATATATATTACAATCGTTCGAATTCTATAAAATATTTTGATCTTTAGTATTAGTAAGAAAAAATAAGTGTTCATTGCACGTTATGATTGAGAAATTAAGCCGTTGTTTAATGTTCGGTGAAAAAATGTTTAATTTTTAAAACAAAAAATAAACAACAGTACATGTACTGATATGATAATTTATGATTTTAGATCTTATTGAAGGAAAAAACAAGACCAATGGGCCACAACGCTCATCTGAGTCATTATATATGACCCTGCTGTTTTTCATAGGCAAATTTAACTCTTACATATTCCTCGGTAAATCTTTTATTCTTTGTTGAGACACCGCCCTACAGTAGATATCATGATAAGAACATATACTTTGTATCTAAACTGTTTTAGGATGATGCAGATGACTAAACATTGGCTTTGCTGTGCATGAAAAGAAAATTTTCAAAAATGAAATTCCCACTCCCTACCCCCTTATGTCATGATTTGAGCAAACATGAATCTAAACTATACCCGAGGTTTTATCCTAATGCTTTTCAAGGTGAAAAAATGAATATGTACAATTTGAAGAAAAAAACGCCCAATATAGAAGACTTTCAAAATTTTAGATAAGATCTGATGAAAATTATGCTAAGGTAACGTGCTGATAAAAAAAATATAAAATTTTTATATTAAGGAAGTTGGATTCTATTATCAAAAGTATTAATAATTTTTTTTGTCAAGTATATCTTCAGAATCTATGCAAATAGCTAAATAAAAAAACCAAAACAAAAAAATGGGAGTGAGTGCGTTTCTTTTAGCACTACGGAGCTATTAATAGGACCTTTTAACACAAAAATTATTTTTTCAAATTTTTTTTCTTTTATATTTTTTTATCAAATGAACTATTTGGAATATTTCCATCTTGGATAATCACATAAAAATATGTGACAACAAAAAAAGTTTCAAATTACTTCGCATAGTCAATGATTTGACCTTTCTGCACCCCAAAAAAATATTTTCGGGGCATTTAAAATAAAAAAAAAACAATAAATCATTTGAAAGAAATGACTATTTTCCCAGGACATTCACGATATATTTGATAAATTGTAGCCTTTTGATTCGGTACAATCCCTCGATATATAGACCTTAAAGAAAGCATATCGACCTCGCACTTCGTGCTCGGTCGATATGCTTTCTCTAAGGTCGATATATCGAGGGATTGACCTCATTAGAAGGCTATAATTGTATAGTATTTTTTTTTATCAGTTAATAAGAAAAGTATTAAAATCCTTCTTTCTAATACACAGCACCTTCTCATACAAGGCAGTGTTATATCATTTGCATTATGACGTCATAGCTATAAAAACCAGCTGCCGTATCTGTTTTTAGAAACATCCAGTTTATAAAAACTATTGTGACGTCAGCACTATTGTTGCGTCACAGAAGTTTATAAATTTTTAAATTAGAAACATCCAGTCTGTAACACTTTTTATACTTGATCATGTGATCCAGTTTGAGCCAATCAGATAGTTGAAACAATACAGAAAAATAATAAATATGATGATAGAATTGATAGACTGTTAATCCAAAAGAAAAAAAATGATCTTTTTCTTCTAAAAGACCTTCCGTCACAAAATATAACTCCGCACTAAATGTTTTCGGTATTGAATTTGAACATGGGATTTTAATGAAATGTCGTTTTATTTGCATTATAGAATGATCCTAATATACATGTATTGTAAGAACTAAAACATTATGTAGAGTTTTTTAGAGGTAAAAACAAAATTTTGCTCAAAATCTGAGGAGCAAATCTCTTAAAACAAAAGCAATCCTTCATCAAACAGCGTACTGCTTGTGATAATTGGGCCTTTCCACCCTTCTGTGGGAAAATTCCTTGAAATGCTTCTGTTTATTCTTATTATTATTCCGCTGTTGTTTTTTGATTAGAAAGACTAATCGAAAAAAACTTTAAAGTTCATGATACTCGACTACTTAAATTATTCCGAAAAGTATGTGGCCAGGTATTTAACCTCTGACCCTTTAGTTATTGCCCTTTGTATAAAAACAACTCCTTCGAGACATGTACCATAAATCCTAGAGACACAAAACCTTTACCAATGATTCGACTGATTAAGAAGACCCTTCACTCGATTCGTTGCAAAAGTATTCGTCATACTCTTCTATCAGTTATTGTCCCTGTTAGTTGATAGAGTTGATAATTAATAAAGATTTTTTTCAACGATAAGTAGTAGAGACATAAAACTAAACGCATAAGATTCTTTGGCCTTTGATCTTGAAATTAGGTGAAGATCAAATTTCAAGGTCATTCCAAATATGAAAAATTAACTCATTTCACATTTTTTTCTCTTTTGTCTTTCAACATGCACTATCTATCTTTGCATTATTAATAAGTACTCTTACACTTTTTCAACATTTTCATTCTTGTCCCCTGAGCTTTAACTCTTTTGAAAGTTATTGCCCCTTGTGCAAAAACCCTTGTCATTGCTACTCCTCCGAAACCGTAACCTGTAGAGACATAAAACCTACACTAATGTCTTCAGGGTCTTTGAACACAACTTTAACTTTTTAGTGCAAAGGGACTTGATTGACCCTTAAATGAGTTATTGCCCTTCACAGTCTTTGCACTTATAACTTATAAACAATAAGTCACATAGGCATGTGACCAATCGCAATATGTGCCACTTGACCTTTGGCCTAAAATATTTTTTCAAGGTCAAAGGTCAATTTCATGTTAATTTTTTTTAATTTTCAAAACCGTAAAGCTATAGAACCTTCACTAATGCTTTGGGGTATTTAGACAGACAACTTCAATCTGTTCATTGCAAAATGATCTAATGACCCCTTACATTGTATATGAGTTATCGTCCTTTAAAGTCTTGCACTTTGCAAACCTTATTACTTTAAAACTAGGAGTAGTAGAAACATTGGCCCGACAGCAATGTGACCCATGACCTTTGAACTTCAAAATTTGGTTAAGATGAAAGGTCAGATTCAAATAAAATTTTCAAGATTTCAATTTTTTATCTTTGAAGCCATTTTTTGAATTCTTATTGTTTAATAAATTAATAATTAATTATAGAGTGTAAAATATAAAAAATAAAGAAGGTGAAAAGGCATCTAATTGTTTAAAAACAATAAGACTCCTATTTTACAAAAAGGTTTCTTTCCATCAAAGAAAATAAAATTCTCAGTGTCTTTCCTCAAAACATAAACATTGCACTTTACCAGATAATCTTAAAAGTGCAACCGAATGCAAGCAATTTGTACTGTTACCATTAAATATTTTGTCGTAAACAATTGATAATGCTTGAAATATTCCGTTAGAAAAAAAACATGAAAAGAATTTTATCCGAATGAAAACATTCAGCGGTCTGTAACTAGGCAGAACGTGTATATTGTCAAAGCAAAGGACATCTCTGGCGTCCTTCGGGGTCCTCATTTACATAATTTCAGCTGCTTCTGTTTCTGAACTTCAAATCTGGCGACTAATGTCGAGATCAGAAAACAGATTTTTGGTCATTCTTGATTAATCACGACCTAAATTACTTAGCATACGTATATTGATCTGTTAACTTATAGAAACTTCAAAAGTATATTTTATATCTGCATTAATGTTGCATAAACGATGAGCATACTACTTCCAATCGACGGATCATCATATTTATTCATGGAGTAGTGCTAATGGCCTCGTTGTTTTAATACAGAAAAGATTCCTTATTCTTCCTCAAGAAAGAAATTCAGTCTGAGCCAATAAGAATATGGACCTAGCCCTAACCTCAGACAGAGTTTTATCAAAACATTTTATCAGTCTGTAGCAAATACATACAAATATCTATTATCTCTTTATGCATGTTTTTCTTGATATATAAGAATATTTCAAAGTTTGATTTAAATCTTACCTACGGCGTTTTAAATAAAATAACAAAAATACTAATGTTATGCAAAATAACTGAATTAGCTGGGTAAGAATATTACGTATTATTGCTAAAAAATGACTTTTCAATAGCAAATTACTGGTTTACAAAATCAAAGTATCAATTTACTAAGTAAAAGATGATTTTTGAGTATATTATGACCTTTAAAGGGGAACTGTTAGGTGACTACTATTGCTTATTCGTTAACTTATTAGGTCTCTAATAAAATGTTATCAAATGCATGTTTCATATATCTTCTTACTTTGTCTCTATTTGAAACCCACTCAAAACAAAATCTTTCCACTTAGCAAAGAAGATGGGCGCATTTGGCGTGTGATCTGCAGGAATCATTTGTACGAAACATTTATGGTTTAAATGTCCATGATTTGGTTGGCTAAACATAGCTGATTTTACAAACACGTCCATAGTTTGTTTTTTCATTTATTTTGAAAGACTTTGTGAGATTGTGACATTAATGTCTGTTTTTCCTAGGGGGTACTATAACATAGTAATATTTCACAAAAAATAAACACCCAAAGTATTTAATGTATAGATGTATGATACGTGTACATTATAGAATAAAAGATTGGAATTGATTCCGCTCGAGAACCAAACTGAACAATAATATATCTAATTAAAAATTTTAATACACCAGTAATCAAAACGAAACTGACAAAATAAATGTTTGTTTGCAAGAAAAAAAAATTAACGCCCCATGCAAGGCTCGAACCAAAAACTTTTATTGCTCAGTGCACTTTTATATCCCAATTTTTCTATCACTGCTACACATATACAGGTTATTTTAAAAGGACAAAGAAGCACCACATTCACACATTTGGATTTTTTTTGGGAAAAAGTCATTTTTCGTGGTCTCTGGGTTTTCTCTCCATTTTTTAAAAATGTGTATTTGTTTCTTTGAATTAAAATACACACAAATAACGTTTAAAAATCATGGAGAGAGGACCCAGAGATACAAAATATTTAGAAAAACGTGTTTAATAATGTACCATTTTGTACCAAATGTCTGATCTGGCCAATTTTAAGTTATTTTTTAGCAAATCAAAGCTTAATTTCGGGAAAATATTTTCCTTTCCTTTTGCACAGGAACCCGATAAATTTAAAAAATGTGAAAATTTCATGTGACATGTCAATAAAATTTTCACTTTTCAATTACGCCCAGAATCCTGGCTTTTCTTTAGAAAAGAATTTCAGGCTTATTTGAGCTAAAAAGGAGTAAATTTTAAAAGTTTTTAAAAATGTTTTTGGAACCCATGGATCAGATAAATAATACTTGAGGAAAATATTTCGGTAAATCAAAAAATCTGACAGTAATTCCTTATATTTACATGCTTTTGATTTCACAGAACCACGTGCTTCGAGCCCTGCTTCTGTCTCTATTTGTCCCGGCCCTCACGTGTTTTTTTTATTTATATAGAAATAAAGTACATCAACTATTTGTAATTTTATGTCGGATGTACAAAGACATTGGAAGTGTAAATATTTTTGAAAATGTAGCATGTTAAAGAGGCTGGGTGGTTGTGACTATTTTAAGACTATTTTGATTTCCTTTCGAAGAACAGCTCCATATAAAGATATAATTAAATGATCAAATTTTAAAACTAAAACTTATGATTTTTTTTCTTTTCCAAATGATAGTTAACAGCTTAAGATATCATATCTAAAAAAATAAGTTATATCTGGTGGTTAATCAAAAAAATTATTTGTTGACCCCCTAGCCTCCTTAAACGACTGTTTTTGTATCTTCTAGGATTTTTCACTTAGGCCTATACTGAGACGTCAATATACATGTAAAGCTATTTGTCGGCGGTGAGCCGCAAGTTAAACCCCTTCCTGCCTCTAATCTAAGGTGTCTCTTAGAACGGTGGAATACTTCATAATAAAAAAAAAATGTTGTCATTCTTGTGACAAATTGGATATTGATTCTAATTAATAGCATACACAGAGGTTATAGGAAGGTTAAAACTAGGTCAGTTTCCGAATTTTCTTATTTCTATTAAAATTCCCGTCAATAATAAAGCAATATACACGGAGCGAAAGCTTGTCTATCTATCAAATGTATATATATATTTAATGCACCAGTTTTATTCTTTTTGTGTATGAAAATTCCTGATAGACAAAATTGTTGCTCTATATTACCAGAGGTAGAAGATATCTAGATATGATATTAATATTGAAAATATGACGTACATTGATCGATCTCTTAAAATCTATAAACAACACAGATATGGGAAGAAGGAATAAAACATGGATCCCTGGGAATTTCAGAGATGGAATCAGGTGTCTAGGAGTGAGTAACCACCCCTTATTGTCTTATCACACCTGTCGTAATGCCTATGTATGGATCAGGTAGACAGGTCCTTCCGTCTAGTAGTCAAATTCAGTTCAAAATCAAATGCCTATCAAATTGTATGAAATAAGTCATCCATAGAACGACCCCAGTAAAAAGTTATATTTGTTAACAATGACATTATTTCGACCATAGGATTTATGAAATGTCGACTACATGTATAAAAGAGATTGTTGAATTTCCTTTAATATCAACCCATAAGTGAGTACATGTAACTTGTATTTAATAACTGATAGTGCCCAGAGAAAGCCCTTGAGTAGGGAATAAGTTTGAAATTATGAATACCATAAGCAGGGGACAATGAAATAATCCTGCATGTACATGAATAAGAAATCTCGTCGTCTCGTTAACAGTTTTGTTGTAGGTTGGCCTTTATCATCTTAAGTAAGTACAACATCTTAATTTGACACTGCTGTAGCACACTTTGTAGTATCTCTTATGTCAAGTTCTTATGCATATATAAAGACGACATATTAATGAAAATTTATTATAAAATAATTGTTAATTGATAAAACATCGTCCATATATCTTAATGTCGAATGGAAGGCCACAACAAGTTCTTCTTCTCATATAGAGGTTTTTGAATAAATTCTGCTTTAAGAAGGAATATAAGTATAGGACAGCGTTTAAAAAAACACGATTAGTGCCCAACGCATTGCAAAAGCTTTTGGAAAACTTGGTTTCCAAAGACTATATGAATGATGTCAATGAAGAAAAGAGATGTAATTGTATGAACTTTTTAAAAGTACATGTAATTTTGCTGATCAATCATAAAATGTATAAGTTTTTGAGTACAACATTTGCCATCAATATTCATTTATTGAGAAATTGATTTGTAGAAAATTAGAAAAGTTTTGATGTAATAGACTTTTGAAGATTTTGATATTTTAGAATTTCTAAAAGTTTGAGTTTTTGAAGACCCACATCTGATTTACACCATTTCTAGAGTATGCTGTTGCTGAGTTCGTCTTAACTTTCTCTTTAACAGAACTTAATATTCAATAAAGGGAAGCGATAGTTGCCTGTGGAGCATTTCCTAGACCCAGCAATTTATTTTTTGTAAGGACTCTAATGAAGTTTAATAGGAATACTAGCTGAGTTAGTTAAATATTATAAACACCTTTTTGCAATGCATCCACCTACACTTTGAATCAAGTTTAATGCTGGTTATAAATCAAGATTAGTGTGATTTCAAATTACTTATTAGCAAACAATCACAATTCTTACCAATTCCTTGATATACCAAAAAGCAGCAAAATTCAACCGTTACATACCCTTACTTGTCCTTAGAAGTGTAGGGCACTCAAAGCATTTTAAGAGAAGAGGATCTTTTTTATAACCATGTTGCATTTTCAATTATTCTTCACTTTAAAATAAAAAAAAACACTCTAATGCACATTTTTTAAAAGTCAAAATCAAAAGATCATGACATGATATTTCATGACTGTTTGTAGTATGAAAAAAATGTTCATGCCTTAATAGTGAGTTTTTGACAAAATTTATTGCTATGAACGGCAAACCGATTAAAATTTAATAATAAACAAAGAACTTTATTCGGTATATACATTTGATATATATTATGCTGATCTCTTAATGACATATTAATCGTAAATTTCAGTTTTTTATGAATTCTACTGTACATATTTCATTTTAAACAAAAGTCACCGAGCGCATGTGTGTTCAGTTAATTTGATATAATGTGTAGAATGATAATATCAATGAAATATGCATATTGTTCCTGATAACTTAAGTTGAAATTTTATTTTGTCCACTTTCTTGAAAAAGGATTATAAAATTTTTGTGACGTCATAAAAACAAAAATTGTGAATAAACTACTTTGAAACAATGATATGTTCTGTTAATTTATATTTCTCATACAATTTATTGAATTCAGCACATTTCAGGAAGTTTTCAAAATCTGACTTTTGTGGGGGCAAATATATGCAATATACCGCATATAGTTCTTTAAAGTATTGAACGGGCAGGCATTTTCAATATGAATGTACATAAAATTGTTGAAAATAATGGCACTTATGACTTTGTCAAGGGATATTTGTTTTTACATACATTTCTTTTCAAATAATCTAAAATAAAGAAAAAAAAGCAAATCCTAATGCCAATTAAAAGTTAAAAAAAAACTTATGTTGTGATAGTTAATATCCGACTAATTCATATGATAAACAATTTATATAACCTCTTCATATTAATCGTATACCTATTCAGCGCAAGTTTAAGAATATTGGATATTAAGGATGTTTTTTTTTTTAGTATTTTTCGTATCAATGACATAATACATTGAATTTAAACCTGAATTTTTTTGGTACCATTTTATTGATTACTTCAGATTATCAAATGTTATCATTTTTATCATGTAAAAAAAAATCTCAAAGAATCATAATTTCCTCTTAAACATTTTTGTCAATTGTTTAAAATGCACTAACGTTGTCAACCAAGAGGTAAGTGGCCAACAGATCATTGAACCACTTGATTATCATTGGTCCTCACAAGCACACAAAAATGTTTTCCAACAGAAAAAAAGAATTACAGGCCCCCCTAGAGCAGACTAAATGCAGACGTAGGATATACTTTCTTGTCTACTGAGGTCTTAAACATTTACAATCCCTTTTAATATTGCTAACAAACATTGTATGTGATATATGGCATTCACACCCTGAAATTATGAGCATTGATGAATCTTCCATGTATTTGGACTGAATGCTTTTCACACTTTTCTTTTAATTTTTAATAGTTCTATCTCTACAGGGATAGACAATTGCTGTATGCATGCTGTCAACATTGTTTTCGAGGATTTTGCGATCACAGTTTTTTACCTCTAGCATAGGCCAACTGTAGTCAACGTTCTTCTAAGTCATTAGTGTTGACATTTGTAAAATTGACAAAACTGCAAACAACACGAAAAACTATATGTACCTCTTAGTCATTGACACTTACTGACACGAGGGTACTAAGTGTTTTAATTTTGGTTGGAAGTGAATCATCTAATGTGTATACTGCTTCGGAGGGCCTGAGTGTACTCAATATGAATATTTGAACACAACCAGATAATTTAGATAATATCATTGCGTGTAAATGCACATTAATTGACATTCATTGGCAATAAATGACCAATAAAATGTTCACATAAATCTAGTGTAATGGTTCGTATATCGGCCTGGATGCACATTTTTCTCCTTTCCTGTTACAGATTTGGTGCCGTTGACATTTGCATTGGTGTCTTCGAATACCAATGACCCGTGGATATAAAATGTTCACATAAATACATTTTCTCCTTTCCTGTTACACTAGTATGAATTATTATTGCGTGGTACATTAGAATGCTCTCTGTCTTTATCTCGTCTGCACTTGAATAAAAGATATATGCTTCTAATTAGACGTTTTTCTTAAGAATTAATTCATAGTTTCTAGATTCTTAAAACAAAGATTTCTGATACCTTAACTAAAACAGGATATTCTTTTTATTTTTAGATAATAAAGAATAATATTTCGCCGTCATCAAAGAAACTTAATTAGAGGAATTCAAGGGCAAATAAACTGTCAAGCAAAAATATTAAGCAAAAGATGGCAATGTTTCCTTTCAACAAAGGTGCAACTATGAATTTATGTAATAGTTTTTACCATGGCATTATAAGTAATAGACCAATGTTCATATCATAATGATACTTTGAATTATAAAAGTGAGATATATTAGGAAGGGACTACTTTAATTCTGAACTGCTTTCATTCAACTTCATTTGCTTGTATGCAAGGTCTATTCAACATATCTATCCTCGTTCTTTTACAAATGCGCAATGGGTAATGTGTTTAAATATAGTGTTCTCACGTTAAGAATGTGAATAAAACTACTTACAAAAACCAGGAATCAATGGGCCTTGACGGTCAATGCGTTTCACAGCATTTAATCACTCAGACCCCACATAAAATTGAAACTAAAGTCTAATGTGAAAATTGTGCACGTGTTTCTGTAAGCATTTTAATTGGGCATCTGATTGATGCATTCGCAGTATTTAAGGAGCATAAAAATATATATGAAGGTGTACACAAAATTATAATATTGATGACCTAGCCCCACAAGGGCATACGGGAACAATGAAAAAATAGAGGTAAGGAACAGAATTTAAGCTCGAGTCCATTAAACAATACAAATTTTGGGTAAGAGCAAACACGGACGTCTACAACATCAGAGGTTGGATCAGCTGCCATGGAGGAGTGCTCATCCTCTACCGACCGGTCACACCCGCCGTGTGCTCCTTGTAATGATCGGGAAAAAATGCAAAAAATCCGTTGACATTTCTGAGAGTAATGGTTCGCTATTTCATGGCAAACGCGTATGGTTTAGATTCCATTGAAATTAAGCTCCATCCTGGAATCTAAACCATACGCGTTTGCCATGAATTTCCAACACTGGACCTAATGAACAATTTTTTTTTTTCCAATTTCGGTCGGTAATCATCTGTTCTTTCAATTTATGCAAATTAAAAAGATTTTTAAATATTTCATATGTTTTGCAATAGACAACTTTATTATAAAAAATGACTGCAGTTTATATTAAAAGCTAAATAACTATGATTATGGAAGACTTTTTTTTTTTTATTTTTCGCTGAAACAAGAATATCAGCAGCCTCGTTTAAAGTCATTTCTTTCGAAAGTTCTCTGATGGATACGATTACTTTGTCAGCAACAAAATTTTATCATCAAGTCAATCTTGAGTGACGTTTTTCATTCTAATTGTTAGGCAAATATACTAGTATACACACTGAATTGTCGACGTAATTGTTCGCTATTTCCCGATCATGACAAGGAGCACACGGCGGGTTTGACCGGTTAGCAGGAGATGCTTACTTCTCCATGGCCCCTGATCTAACCTCTGATATTTTAGAGGTCCGTGTTTGCTCTGCTCCAATTTTGTATTGTTTAATGGACGTTTGAGCTTGAATACTGACAATTATCTTCATAAATTTTATGTTTTATTTACATTTTTATGATTTCAGTCACCTTTTCCAAATCTCTGGTGAAAAGAAGCATTTAATAGAGAACTTTAGAGACACCATTTTTTTTTCAGACTGATCAACAGGGGATACTTACTCGTATCAGACACCTGATTCCACCTCTGAAATTTTCTGGGGTCCGTATTCACTAAAGTATGCCCTTTTGATAAATTTGTTTTGTTGAAGTATATTACACCGATCACTGTTCGTTATTTTCACCTTTTCATCTCTAACTATTTCACGTACATGTAAATTAAAATTTCAGGATATTATGGTTTTGAAATACTTTTGATTTAAATTTAAATTTGAATTGCATTAGATTATGCATAGTCAACAATTCATACAATGTAGAAAATTTATAAATCAGAGTTGATGTACCAATTTATGTTCGTGCAATTTGACGTAAATACGTAAATTTGATTTAACAATTATCATTGCTCTAATATTATTCGATTACCAGCAGACGCTGAAATGTGTAATAAGTGACAAAACCGTAAATTTTCTTGAAATTTATTTAAATTTAGCTCCATTTTAAATATTTAATTTGGTTGGAAAGATAACACTAAAATTCGATTTTGCTGAACAACGTGAAATGCTAATCACAACTCGTGCTCATGTTTCAAATACATCAGCAAAGATTATATCAAAATAGAGACCATATGCATGATTTTTACGGTATACTATCTGCTCCGTAGCAATTAATATCTTTCAGGAATGACAACTTATAAAGATTATTCGTTACTTCAACATTTTGTTTTTCTGATGTTATGGATTTGATAGTTAAACTGACACTGGGTTATCGCTGCTTAGTCGAACACGTCCGTTTATAGGTTATCTCATTTTGATTTTTGTGAAGGTCTTTGATTTATGTTCAGCATTTAAGTATGTTTCTTATTTTATGAGTACATGACGGGATTGAAATGTACATTCTTCGGAAAAGTAGGCCTTCTAGCATCTTGTGCTTAATGGAAAGCATTCTCAACGCAGTTTTCTTCCCTTTCATGAAGTTTATATACATTTTAACAAATATCGGTGCAAAAGATATAGGGTGATCAGAAACAAACATTTCTTTTAAAGTTCAGAGTGAACAATTTACTTCATAAAAATTACAATATGCTTTATTTGAAATGGAACATCATTAGATGTTTTAAAAATAATATGATGATAAAAAGGGGTGAGGTTTTGACCGATTTGATAAATCTTCCACTTTTCCACTTTAAGTAAACACAGCTTTTGTTGTATCTAAAGATAAAAAAGTATCTCTTTACTGGAAGTATTTTTTGTGCTGAGTGTTTATTTCTGGGGTGTATGTATACTTTGTTTTATCATTCAGTTTATATTTCTTACAGATTTATGGGGTCATGTTTAATTTTTTAAAGGTTCATAAATCAGGATTTAGTATATCCATTGGTGAAGATTTTGGCATTTCATATTTATATTCTCTTTCGAAATGGGTTTGTTTTATGAACGGGAATCTCAGTCTTAAATTAAACAACGGTAAGGTGTTTCTTACGTATATACTTGTGTGGTCTTTTGATCCATTGTTTAGAATAAAGTAGTTGTACTATGGAATTGATTATTTGATATTCATTTCATGTATATTAAACATAGGTAGTTCAACATTCAAGAATATTATATCAAAACCATTGCAAGAGTGTCAGCGTCTAAAAGAAAAAAAGTGAAAAGAAATGAAAGAATTAAACATAATAAATGAATGACAATTACAGATTTTCCCGTATTTCCCGATCATGACAAAGAGCACACGGCGGGTGTTACCGGTCGGCAGGGGATACTCACACCTCAATGACAAATGAACCCACCTCTGTTGTTTTGGAGGTCCGTTTTTCCTATGCTCCTATTTGGTATTGTTTTATGGACTTTTGAGCTGGAATACTGTTCGTAATATATCTATATATTTCACTCGTCAGATACTGTATTCTATTTCATTTTAGGGAAACATTTAATTAACTCAAGAAAAACCATCCTTTTTGAAGTCACGCCTTTGTATTATTTTTTTTTCAAATATTGAAAATACAGTATGAGTAAAATAACAAATACAATCTTTTATTTCAATCGACATAAAACCTTCCTTGCAATAGTCATTGAGTTCAGGACCAAATCAAGCGCATTTAATATCAAACCTTTGCCAGGGGATGGGATTATATCTGAGTATAAATTATTTATTGGGTGTGAATGTACTTCAGTATTTTAATAAACACAAGTGTAGAGAAAATTAATTTCATTCTTTCAAGAACTTTTTGACATTTCATGGAGAAATATCAAAGCACTGAATCGAATGAAATACAAAATAGTAAAAGAAAAAAAGAAAGATTTTTCCGATTTATGTTGCAATTTTCCCTGTAACTTTTCCCGCCTATGATTTAATTCCATTTTCAAAAACAAATTTTTGTAGATTTTAATCATTTTCAAAAATTATCTTCCCCTTTTCATTATTTTAAGATGTCATAATTTGCTACAGAGTAGGCATGACCACACAAAAGCCTCTGCTATTGAAAAAAAGGATTCTAAAAGGCTTGAAATAATTCAATGTTCATATTGTTTGTACTTTGAATTACAAGGGTTTTTAAGAAATAAAGTATGCTTCACGTGAAATAAAATAAAAAATAAAACAAACGCTTGTTTTATTTAGAAGAAAAGATTCTATTTGTAATAAGAATCATATGCTTTTGATTTTCTTTATATGTCTGTCCAGATGTTTGTAAGCATTTTTTATATATATAAAATGTTAGTCTTCTAATAGTTTCGAACCGATTTCAGTAAACGTGGTTAAATTTTTTTTTATTAGATCTTCAAGGGTCTATATTACAAGTTTAAATATATACAACATGTATGATATTTTATTACCCGGGTATATCTATGTTGTTTTGGAGATTTTCCAACGTTCCATTTCAATTCCCATGGGTGCCAATTGTGTCTCGTTTTAAGCAGACCTTTATTATGCTGGCATAATTATGCTATCCACATAATATTTCGTTAACATAGCATATCATGTCAAATCAAGATAACTATCTCGTCAAGCCGTGATAACTTTCTTGTTTGTCGACAAACACCGACTTTATATCTTGTCCAGTCAAGATTTAGCAATCATATTTTTGCGATAGCTATTTTATTCATGATGCAAGATACGTTATCTTGTCATGTCAAGATAGCTATCGCAACAAATGTGATATCTTATCTTGAGTGCACAAGATATAAAGTCGATGTTTGTCAGCAAACCAGGAAGTTATCATGACCTGACGAGAAAGTTATCTTGACTTGGCGTGATATGCTATGTTAGCAAAAAGTTATGTGAATGGCATAAATATGTCACCATACTTTATCTTTTTTTCCTTCAATTTAAAAACTTCTACATGAGAAATAAAAATTTGCTGTGGCCTTCAACTCGATATTCAAACATATAGACGCAGCATTATCAATATTAGGCCAAAAAAAAAATAGTCTTGTTTCCTGCTACCCGACCGACCCTATTTTTGGGGGCCGACCCTAAAGTTTTTTTTTCGATTCGGAAAAAAAATCGAAATATTTCCGGAATTTGTCGTTCTGTCACCGTTTTCAGTTCCCCTGTTATCAATACAAAACAAAATGGCGGCGGCCATTGGAAGAGGCCAGCCTCATGTGCTCTCTGTTATTTTGGAACGGTGTCGCTACAAGGACACAAAAACAAGCGTAATAACAACCTTTTCGAGTACTACCACTGTAAATGATATCTTTGCTAGTGATCGATTGTCAGTTGTAAGAAGCTCTTCGATGCTACTCATCGATTATAAAATAAATGTCGCCGACATCGCTAACAAAAAATAAAATTGTCATACTTTAATTTTATTACCAAATCCAAGTGCAAAGAGCATAAAAGTAGTGATGAATGTTGAAAACATGGAAGGATACCGTGTCTTGTAGATACTTTTACCGCCATGATTAAATATGGGGTTAAACTAATACCAGGAAACGGTAATATTGCAAGTAAAGGAAAACATAATTAGTCTAGTCAATCTTTAAACGTTATTATCACCATAAATACATGTCTAACTTCTGGATAATTACTTTTACAACTTTCAATTTTAACTAACTTAAACTAATTTTACATACATATATTAAATGAAAGGTGGGACTAATATGCATGGACTTCTGACTTTATTAAAAAAATTAATTCACATTCTGTTTCAATAGTCCTATATTGTTTAATGTAAACAAAATACTATTTTACACTGTTTAAAAAAGAAATTTCAATTAACATTTGTTCTCAGTTTAGTTCCTGTTCCCTAAAATATTTCACTTAAATTACAAATGTACATGTATTCAGATTCATCATCTTTGTTTGTTTTGTTTTTTTTTTTTTTTTGTTTTAGATTTCAAATAGTAAACAACGATAAAATTAACCTGCTCAGAAATCAAATACAGTGTAATCTAACAAAGTTCATGGTTTCTGTAACACATATGGTCCTTCACTGAGTTTTTAAAGGAATGATTGTTTGATTATCTACTTGACAAATACCTTCATGTTCCATAACTGAAAAAAAAATTTTTGAGAAAACTAAAAGAGCTTTCTACACAGTGTACTGTATATTATAAAATACCACTTGAGTTGTTGTGCATCAAGATATGAAATTTAATTGTAAAAGATTATATTGAGTGACTTGTGATATATTTAATTTGATTATGTATTCAGTTCATATCCTAAAAATGCCGTCGGATAAAAATAAAATAAAAAAATAAAATAAAATAATTTTCCTACCTACCTACCCTATTTTTTTTAGGCTGGTAGCAGGAAACAAGACTATTATTTTTTTTGGCCTTAACTTTCATTCATATGTCGATTCGATAACCACAGTAAACATGAAAAACAAAAGACACTGCAGAGTCTGCCACATCTGTTTCATATATGGACGTTTTACCAGAGTAACCTAACAAAGTTCTATGAAATTAATGAATAAGTTCAATACATGTAGTCAACTTTCCTTACTTATGTAGCAATATACCCTTATTACTGTATATTGGTTTTAAATTTCCAAGTTGATTCGATTTGCAAGAGCACACTTTACATCCAATCATTTTTTTGAATGAGAAAAACTATAAACCAACAAGTAGATGAAACAAGGATATTGATAATTCACAAATTCTATACATGGCAAAAACAATATATCATTAGACTGACTCTTCACTTTCTTGTTTCATACCAATTGTTAGGCCGTTAATTATACACACCGATATCTCGACGGGTTTTTGCATTACCGATCATGACTTAGAACAATGGCGGATGTGATCGGTCGGCAGGGGATTCTTACTGCTCCGTAGACCCTGGTCCCCCTTCTAATTATTTGGATGAATGGTTAGAAAGTCTGCTCTAGAGTCGCAAAGTAAGGGGTTGATCCTTACGTCGCGGGTTCGAATCCCACTGTGGGACGTAGAGACCGGTTCTTCGGATGAGACCGTATAAACCGAGGTCCCTTGTCGCAGTAGATGCTGACGCGAAAAAGATCCCTCCCTGCTCAATGGCCCCTAGTCTAGGACAAAATTTGTAGCTCTCCACCGGCAAGTGGTGGCGTCTCCATATGAGTGAAACATTCTCGAGAGGGACGTTAAACAATATATAATCAATCTTTCTAACGTTTTGTTTGCTCTGTTACTGATTTGTATTACAATGAAGCGCATTGAAGTGGTAAAATTTTCCGTTCGAATGGAACGTTTCGAGCTATATTTAGAGTGTTTATTGTCATCTTTTGACACGCCCATTTCTTTAGAAATTGATAAAACGGTCAAGTTGTTTCTTCAAATACCTGTAGAACAGGTTTTCCATAAATATAATAGCCAATCAAATTGAGGATCTAAATAAACACCGAGTAAACACGTGTTCGACCAAAACATGTGTTGTGGTAACTTCAATAGACATGATAAGTTCAAAAATATGTACATATTCGTTGCAATCTGTGTTTAACAGAAGCGGGGACTAACTCCCTCTTCTATTTTTTTTTAAAGCTCCATTTCAGTGTAACTCATGATGCTTGTCGCGATATGTCCTAAAACTACGACGAATATTACTTTCTCGTTTCTAAAAATATGGGCGTGTCATTATGTTATAATTGACCTTCAAAACATGTCTCAGAACTTTTCATCCAAACGGAGAATTTTACCACTTCAATGCGCTTCATTGTATGTCAATGGACTTGGAACTTGAATACTATTCGTATTTTCTATATTACATTTTAAATAAATTTAAAAAAAATCTTATTCTTACATACATGTACAAACACTCTTCGGCGTTTACATAAAATATGCATTTATGGTGAAATTTTATACTGGAGTCGAATGTCCATTTTAAATAGATAGATACGGATTTATGGCATTTTCATGTACCATCTGCTGCATGTACAGATGGTGTAATTCAACCAATCATTAATCTTTTGCATAATCCAATGGCTGAAATGATAACTAAATTCTAATATGATTGCTTAGTAAATTGCAATTATAATGTAATACTAGTCCCAAGTGACATTCCGAATATCATCTCAAAACCTAAGCTTTAAGAATAAATACAGAAAACCGGATGGGACAGACTGACAGACAGACGAATGGAGACGGACATAAACATGTACAAGTATTCAAAAAGCAAGACAGGCGAGAAGGAAACTCAAAGTCGCCTTCGGTTTCTTTTAGCTCACTATGGATCATTTTCAGTAGCAAAACTGAAGTAGATCTAACAAGATTCAATGAATGTTAAGAGTGCAGTTTATCTTGAAAATTACATCATGACTGTAAATCAGGGAAAATACGACAAATATTCCCCTCAAGGGAAATATAACAATGTCCCATATATTTTTAACATCCATAACTTTATCTTCAGAAAAAAAGCTACAGCGTTTGATACACCCGAAATTGAATTTGTATGTTTTAATTACACCAGTTTGATCTTTATCGAGTAGAAAAACAATAAAATGAATCGTTTATCTCTTTGACTGGTTAATGCGCCTAATCCTTCCTCGATGTCGATGGGCCCCAACTTAGATGCTACAATTATCTGGGCAAAACTCAATAAATAATCAGTCTCGTGGGCTTTCGGGATTATGTCTCAAAATCCAAAGGCATTCCCTGACGAAAGAGGTTTTTTTTCAACATCGAGATGATGAGATAGCGTTAAAAATATCAACACAGCCAAGATTATTCATCATCAAAGATTCACCTTAAGAGTACATTTTCCTTCTTTATTGTTTGCGAAATGTTACGTTTACTTTTTTTTTTTTACTTTGACTTAAGTAGGGCCTTTATTATTTAGTTTTAGATAATATATGTTTACATGTTATATTTAGTTAATATTTTTTTTTTACATGTATATATGGTGCATTATACAAATCTATCACGTTTACTGTTAAAACATGTAGTACAAAAGACTCATACGAAATTCAAACAGTAACTGTGGATGCTATCAAAAGGTAGGATAAACACAACTAATTTATACTGTGCACTTTTTACGTTATTATCAGTACTTAATTAGATCTGCTTGACATGTTAAAATTGTAAGCTTATTCTTTTTTCTGTTAAAGAATATATAGTGTGTAAAGTCTCTCGAGATATAAATGGAAGATGCCAGAACTTACAACAATACGCATTCATATTCGTAATCAATTAATGGAGGATCATCTTATTTTTTCCTTTGAATGTATATTTGCATTTTTTCAATATTAAAATAAACCTAAAATCCAGAATAAACTATAACATGTCAATAAGATCCCATATAATTCAAAGTACTATTTAAAAAAAACTACATATTTTCGAGGAATAAAATTTTCTTCGGTTCAAGGAAAATATATTGGTTCTTGGGGATTTAATGTCGTGGTCGAAGAATTATTCAGTAGATATATATACCTGAAAAATTTCACTTTGTAGTGGATACAAATTCATGGGTTGCCTCATATATTGAAAACAACGAAAATTAAACCCTCACCAAAATTAGTGATTTCATATTTATTACTTATGTAGGAAATATTTTTTGAAAATTACGTCTTGAAACTGTATTCCCTTTCATTCAAATTCTGTTTTTACCTTAAGTTAGAAGTGGCAGCCAATAATAAGTCGAATCATAAAAATCAAACTGAAAAAATTATATTATTTCTCTTCCACTTAGCAAATGTCAAGCAGCCCATGATATGAAGCACCTGCTTGGTTTATTGGAAATAAAAATGTTAAGAATCTTCTTTATGCCGAACTTGCTAAAGAGTCATAGCAAAGCTAGTATTAGTTTGGCTGTGTATTTGTAACTTTTTTTGTTAATTGAACGAATCTTTTTCGTTGCCAGCTGTTCGTTTGTGAATTTTGAATTCCATTAGGATCACTTTGATGCTCTCTTTATTGCATTACAGTTATGGTCCTCTGTCACGCAAATCGGGACTAGTAGAGAGAAATCTTGTATGAGTAACACTAACATTCTATTGACATGCATTATTCCGTTGGTGCGAGTCATAAAGGAATTCATTTCAGTTCACAAGAAAATAAAATTAAAAGTCCAATTTTAACATCACTATATATTGAAATTTTAAAACAACTTGTCCAAATCTCTGATTGCTGAGCCTGGTTTAAACAGTATCTTTGTAGAGAGATAACTGGTGAAAAGTATTTAATTCAAGAGTATTCAGTGGCAAGACTTTCTCAATGGATCTTTGTTTCTGGTCCTAAAACGTACATGAATGCATTTGTACATGTATTTCTTCAGACTCAAAAGATTTATTTTTTTAGTCCTTTGTAAAATACCAGGATTAGATACTAGAATATCGATCTAGTGCCTATCTTTTTAAAGTATACGATTCCATTTACATATACTTACTGATCGTTTTTAGACGGGGTCACGTGACCCCGTCTATTAGTTTACTGTCAGAGCCGTCAAAACGGAAGCCGTGGTGATAACACATGAATTAAATCAACGCTACATGAAAGAGTGCAGAAATTGTTTTGATAAAAATATTAGCATTCTGCATCAAACTGAAGAAAGTGATATGAACCTTTTCTAAATCAAATTAATGATGTATTTTGTAAAATGTTAATTCAAATTATCAAATGTAAAACACACTAGTTAACAAAGTACTCTCCTGCGTAGTATTACGACTGCGTACGCATCATCCATTGTTTACTTTCGGAAAAATATTAATTCGGGCCTGGTGAAATTCGGACAGTTCAAAAAGGTTTCTTGACTTAGCAATTATTTAAATTTCTACATCAAATTGAATGAAAAACGCGAATTTATATTATTCACAGTTTTGTTTTTAGTGATTTTAGTGTGTTCATTAAAAAAAATTATCGAAAATCGTGAAAAAAAAATCAAATTTGTAAAATCTAGCATGAAAATTATTTTGACCCCGTCTTTCAGTACTGTCTCAGTACTTTGATTGTTTTACCGGATCAAGACTATAAGACACAAAATAATCTTAAAAGAAACATGCATATAAACATATATTAACATAATGCTGTATTTTCCTGACTATTGGGAAACTAACAATTGAGAGATTGGGAGGTTGAATTGTTTTAAGTTTTCAGCTTTATTTCTTAAGCATGAAAGAAAAAAAAATGCATTATAAACTTATAATCCTTATCTTATGAGATAAAAGGAAATATGATAATTCAACAAGACATTTTCAGGACCATTATGACATTCCGCGGATATGATAAATAGATTAAAGCAATGATAACTAAAACATTTCTCAGATAAATATGTTTAATGTCAGTAATACTTCAAGGTGAATAACTGAGCAGATCTCTAAGTTTGATGTCATATGGGAGAAATATTATACGTGTATTCAATAATGACGAAAGTCGAAAGATTTAGGGAAAAAATCGAATCGAAACAGAGAACGAATATACTTGTACATGCATATTGCACTTTGTAATCTATGTGTTTCACAAATTGAAAACTGTAGACATATTTTTTTCTTTGGAATAATGTAGTCGTATTATCTTCTCTTATTTCTTATGACTTAAATTATTTTTATCCACAAAACTCGTAGATTCTCTCTAGTGAAATTTTGTGCCCCTAAAAGAAAGCATTTCTTACAAGTTACACCTAAAAGAAATAAAAATGCAGAAAAAAAAAGATTTAGAAAGGTATAATAATTTCTTTCAGTCGATGTTAGGAAATTGAAAACAGACGATTCAAATGAATCTCATCTAAGACGATTTTCTAACTATGGAAATTATAAACAGTCATGGAGTTGAAAGCTCCACTGAAAAGAAAGAAAAAATTGAACAGAACAAACAAAATATTAGAGTTAACGTTGGGAGCAGGTGCCATCAAAGAGTAAGCATCCCTTGCTGATTGTTCACACTGTTAGCTCCTTGGCATAATCGAACAAACGGGAAAATCCGCTGAAAATTCAGTGTTTAAAGATGGCCATACAATTTGAGTAAAAATCGTCAATCAGCGTTCGACTTTAGATTGAATTTGCTGACAAGGTTATTGTATCGACATTTGTCCTGACTTGTCAAATGTTGACTTATAACAAAGCCGTTGCTACTTTTAACAAGTAGTTTTTCAAATGCTTGCTTCATTTTTGAAATTGTTTAGCAAATCATCTTGAATATCAAACCAAATAAACTTTATCTGCAGTGATTATATGGTATATTGCTATATGAATAAGAGAATTTGATGATAAAAAGTTGAAATCATATCGTTAATCATGAACTTTTTTTGTTAGGTGACCATTTCTACTTATATGTTTGGAAATAGTTGTAGAGTACCAGCATACTCCTTTTGTAAGTGATATTAATAATGAATGAGCACTATCGTGTTCTTTGGTATTTATTTCTGTCTTTACTATTCATGTATTAATCATTAATTGGAGACGGTTTTTTTTAATGTGTACATGAAGAAAGCAAATTTGTTTCTGTTGTATGAGAGGAAAAAAATTGTAGAAACCAAACAATAAACGTCCGTATATTCTACAGATTTATGTGCCATTAAACAAGATACAACTGAGAATTTGTGTATTCTTCCAACCCACCTTTTTCTTACGTTTTTCTTTTCTTTCTCTGTTCTTTAAATTTTTTCTCTCTCTCTTTAAATTAATTTATACTTATTTTTCCTGTACATATTAATCAGGATATTGTAAAAAGAAATGATAACCAACATTAATCTATCTCAAAATTCTTTTTTAACAATTCAGGTTATGGACAGAACTTGCATGGATTTATAAAAACAAAAGTTGGATCATGTGCTATAGAGGAGTAAACTTCCTCTGCCCTCCTGTTACAGATGCCTAGGGTTCTTTGTCGTGACTCAGTAAAAGTGTGAAAGTATTGACTATACAATTTGCACGGAAAAAGTCAGTCAACTTTCAACCTAACGACAGTTGAAATCAAAATGGTTCTTGTAAAAAGCTTTTGTGATACGATAAAAACATATACTAATGTCAGCATCTAAGTACAACAGTTATTATCAATTAAATTCAAAAGAACTGAAAACGTTAAAAAGGGTGACATTATTTCCCGCATTTTATAGCCGAATATGTCCTGAATTTTACAAAATCAAAGAGAGGAAATGGAGATTTCAAAGAATATATCGACGCGTTTTTACAATGAACCCCTGATTACACGGAGCTTAAGTTTCAGAGAATCACAAATCCTTATCTCCTTTAATTAATCATTAAAATGATCCCCATGAAAATAAACATTTTAAGAACAATTCATTACCGTTTGATAATTCACTGAAAACTCTTTGAATTAAAGATTTTGAAAGTAAAAACTATGTCATAAAAATTGATTAAAGAGAACTTCTTCGATTTTAATCGTCGTTTTCCCCTCTTTTTATGACAACATTTTTCAGTAATTGATCCTGCGATAAAATATAATAGGCCAGCTTTTCATCTCCCAGCTTTAGCTCCAGAGAACGTCGATAAGGAAACAGTACCTGTGAATTTTGATCCCCCGTCAATTAATTGCCGGAGGATCTAATTGATTAGCGGTGTGTATATTTATCGAACAAAAGGTCTGCATCTTACTGTATCTAATCAAAGTTAAACAATGCCATTCAACAGCAAAAACACGTGAGCAATAAAAGGGCTGATCTAGACAAGATTCTATTGCGGTTTCATTCCGCTGCTGATTCCAGCAGGTCGTCTTTAAATCAATACCCCCATCACTTGTTACTGCTTGTAAACATATTTAAGGGCTTACCGCGTTACAAAAGGGGGTTTAATTAAACATTGCCGTCAATGCTTACCACTTCAATATTTTCGATTCCCTCTATCTGTTTCTACTTGCTTTTAACAATTTTCAATGCTTGTAGGTTGCTATTACTCAATTTGTTATAGTTTATAAGACTCTGCAATAATCATTTATCTTGTTATCGCGTGAAAGGGGGATGCTGATTGACAGGGGGTACTTTATGAAGCATTGAAATTGACTCAAATATCACTAAGTGTGGCGTCATTTTCGGGGAATAATAGGGAGGAAAAAGAATCGAAGAAACTAGATCATGTTGGACCGATTTCTCGGTAAGTCAAAGTTATGTCAAGTTTATCTAATTATTAAAATGCGATAGAATGATTAAAAAAATAATGCAGGAAAAAAATTTTAAAATTAAAATATTAATGAATTAATTGTTTTTTGACTAAACATAATTATACATTTTCATATGTGTGGTTAAGGGACCAAAGTTTGAAAACCAACATCTTAGGTGCAGGAAATATGAAAAAACACTAATGTTCATTGCTTTTTGGCCCAAAATATGTTTATACTGAACTTATATATTTATATTCATTTTATTTTTGGATGAGTTCATTTAGGGTTTATTAACAAAAATAAGTTTTGTTTCGTGTTCAATTATACAGAAGATATAAATATTGTCAAAAATTAATTTTAGAATTTCATCAAGAAATGAAATCGATTTGGCAAATAAATGAAAAAAGTGCCTAATATATTCCCTCTTTATTTAGTTTTGGGGCGTAAGGTTAATATCAGAACTTCCTTGACGTGGAATTCCTTTGTTCACGTTAAACAGTGAGTTTGCTTATCTTGTGTGTTTCGCACACATTGGTGTTGATAGTTTGTAGCAGGTGGGACATCAAGGATTAAACGAAAAAGAAGCTTGGTGAAGCAACATAGAAACACTATCTCAAACCGGACTGTTATGAATACTAGGCCGATATAAGTATCCATCCATTTATCATAAAAACCTCTTTTAAGATTGTCGAGATTATAGGTTTTGCTCATGTAAGTGGTTTTGATTGCATCAACGGTTCTTTTCCGTGTTGCGCTGAAAAAGCTACTAATCCTTTGCATGATACTTTTCTTTTAGCAGGACATGTAATTACCCATTGATTCATATATGATCAGAAGCGATGAGCATCCTATGCAACATTGCATATCAGATCGCTAAGCCCATTTGGTTGTCGGAATATCAAATATTATTATGCAGTATATAGCCCACATTTCTCGCATAGGGCAAGTTTACATAGATACTATGCCGAAATAGTAGTTTCTGATTCTTCAAAGCACATACCGTTTTTGTATTATGCACAGAGACGATCACTGATTGAGATAATTTTATTAAATATATAAACTTAATTTATACAATTGACACAAGATATATTATTTGAAAACAGTTATATTTATTCTAAGGAATCTTTGTGTAATTTCAAACTAATTACATACAGATCGTTAGAAATTGATATCAAGGATTAAAACGTTTTTTTATATGGCGCTTGATTGAAGGATCATAGAATCCACTTCTGTAAACAAATCAGTGAAAATAAAGATGATATCTTTGATTCTGACAATTTTAACTAAGTGCAACTAAACATGAAGATTTGAATTTTTTGCAGCGCGCTGTGTTACCACCATTATTTTCAGGAAAAAATCCATGGATTGCCGCATAAAAATAACAACAGTCAGCAAATAATAACAATAGTGTTGAATTAGAAATAGATGAGGGGTATACCATGTGTCAAACCCTGCCTAATTTAGGCATTTATTGATATTATATAAATAGCATTATTAAACATTTTCGGGCAAGTTGATTGTAGATCTTAGGTTTTTGTACACGTAAATCTTACAGACAGATATTTACAAACTGCTTTGTGTAATTTCTTTGAAATTATAAGAAGGAAAAGTTAAATCAAATCGCAAATTGAGAATTCTGGATACAATTTTGTGTAAATATGGAGTTCATGTTACGATATTTCATAAGAAAAAACAAGAATTAGAAAGATGGGGGTATACAAAGAATATTTTATTGAAATTAAACTTTGGTTCAAAGAGTTTGATAGGAAATGTTATCTTTGATAAACTATAAAGGAAAAAAATGAACTCAGATGAAAATTCAAGATGAAGAAAATATAAGGCAATGATTCCCTTGCATTATCGTTAGAACATCTTAATGGCATCGTTACACAATGAAGATCCGCTCAATTTCTATAAGTAAAGTTATAGCAGCGTATGAATTTCTTTGTTACGCAGCCTACAGAGAATTGATGCACTTCCGTCACCTGGAAATTTCTAGAAAGTCTGTTAATTGAATAAGCCTCATTAAAAGAAAAAAACAAACTTATAACAGTAAATAAGATTCTTCGTTTAATCCCAAGAACCTACAAAAAGATTAAAAATAATAAAGTCAAGGGATTCCTAAAGTCGTCGTCAAATTATATACTATAACCTAGATTGTGTATATCATTATTTATTGCATAATAGTTGTCCTTGAGACTTTATCTCTTGTTCCTCAGGCAGCTGTTTCTGAACCATTAGCTTACAATTTTACATCAAAAATTGTGCAAAATACTAAATTACCTTCATTAGTTCTTTCAAAAGCAAATGAAATGCATATGCCTGATTTCAACTTCAATCTACTTTGATTTTAAGGATGTAAAATGAAATTGCAGCAGGTAATAAAGTGCATTTAGTTAATTTTTCAAGATCTGTGTCATCGCTAGATAAAAAATACACTTGAAAATGTCACACGCTCTTTCTTAAAGTTATAATGAGCAAAGGTACATGAAGACCCTTTATCATAAATCCAATATCATAATATATTTTCTTTTCTATTCTCTCCTTGTACTAGAAATAAAATTCCAAACAAAGATATATCCAAAATCATGGTTCAGTTTTTTCCTTTATATTTATACTTACATTGCCATAGCTCTTCGCTTTTTTTTTTAAAAAAGTTTCATGATATACTTAGCTTTTCATGTGTAAAGGGTAAACGTAACCAAGTTACTCATTTTATGGAATTTATTTATTTCCATATCATGATGACATTGGCATTTAACACTCTTAGTCTAACTCAGTCGTTCTTAATACTCATCTAACACTGTAATACGTAAATTCATATGTATTACATATGGCCGATCTGTCACGAATAGCTCCAGTGTCCACAAAATGGTACCTTTGTCTTGGGTACGTAGCTAAAGCCTTCAATAAGCATTGCTACATTTATGTTATAGAAATTTTACAGCACTCTAAACAGACCTTAACATTAATCCGATTTCAAATATAATTTCCTTTCTTTCTATTCTTTCCTTGTATTAGAAAAATAACTCCACACAATCTCTTTTCAAATTTTCATAATCTATCTTGCTTTTCTTTATTCATGAACATGTTTGAAGAAGGAACAATGACCAAGTCACTCATATATGATATTTATGTTCCTTAGTTCTCCTGCCAGACAACTGAGCTTGTTTTTTGGCTAAAGCAGGCAAAAACAAACAACATCATAGAAGTGAAAAATGTCATTTATTGAAGTAAATGACGTAAAAGTAGTAAAACATATTTACAATACAAGAAAGGGGGTCAGGAAAGGGGACTTAAATATAAAATATTACATATCTTTATCACAATATTGCACAATCTGACCCCCAGCACCATAATGTCATTGTAAATGATATACAATAGAAAAAAGGGGGATCAACCAGCAGACTAATTAAGAAATCAAAACCTGAAAAAACATTGTCATGTATAGTATACATATTATATATCTTCAGTTGACCCCCTATTAAACATAAAAAATTCTAAACATACATGAAAATAAATGTGCTACATTGCTGCCTGCTATCAATATTAATTTTCACATCATTGTGACAATGATAGATTATATGTAACACTCTTCTAAACTGCTTATCATTAATGGCTAAATTTTATCTTATAAGAAATTAGAACATACCGAACAAAAGGACAATAATAATAAAAACTGCAAATGGTTAAAAACTAGAATTAACATTTAAAGATATCACAAAGTTAAATAGCAATTGCCATTCCTTAGTCGTAAATTGATGTCATGTCTGAAAAAGTCTCTCAATTTTTTTCTTATACCGGAAACTCTGATGCAAGCCCGTGTGCGTTACATTTCCGGTTGATCAGAAAGTTTTTAGCAACGAAGTTATCATTGTGCAAATCGTCAACATCCTCTTGAAGCAGGATTAAGTCCCCTTAATCACCAAAAAATGATTTTGCAGAGATCGTGATATAGGTGGACTTAAAGAGGCATTCATATGCGATTTTTATTCTCTCTGAATGAAATTCAATTTCCGACCTTGTTACATTATAGGGAACATTTGTGGAGGGAAATATTCCAGTAATGTGTGTAATAGGGATATTGATGATATATTTCCTTTTGAAATAAATCAAAGGGGTTTTAGGAAGTATTAAGACTATTTTTGCCATTTTCCCCACCAACATGTTTCAGATAATTAGGATGCGGAAATGAATTAATTAGACAAAATATTTGATTGATGGCAAAGATAACCTTGATGATTATAAAGACACATTGTAAACTAGAATTAAATTTTAAGCCAAACAACCCAATGTCCGTCACCGTATGAAAATTATGAGTATGTTAGATAATTACGAATTAAGGGTTTCCTTAAGGTCAGTAACGGAATAGCGTTAAGCAGGCCATTGATTGAATGGGATTGGTTATTCTGAAAGCAGGATTATTGGGACTGCTTATTCATTGTTCCTAAGGAACGATGATTGAAGCTATGAATAAAAGACACGAAGCCCATTTTCGCGTCTTTTTCATGAACGAGTTTCAATATAACTATTTCTGTCAGAGTTACTTAGAAAAATCAAAAGATGTTTAATAAGGAACTGGATTTCAAATCCCAACTGAAACAAAAACCACGATCTTGTCAAAAGATGGAAAATTCGAATCTGCATTTGACGAAATATTCAATGGAAATTGATTAGCTCATATGATGATCAGATCAAGAGAAAAAGAAACTTTTCTAAAGAAACATTTCTATTGAAATATTGAAACATCAGACAAATTCAGGCCTTTGAAGGATTACACCCTAACTGAAAAGTGAAAAAAGAGAAAAGAAAGTCTGCAGATTGATTTTCATATTTCAAGAAATTGTTTGTAAATTGAAAGAATTCTAAAAGTAATATCCACATTTACTTGTATCTTGTCTTTTCTTTTTCAATTATCTTTACAAATAATGTGAAATAACTAATTTTCGTGGGTGTTTAATTTTCGTTGTTTTCAAGGTATAAAGAGACCCTCAAATTAATGTCTACCACAAAATGCAATTTTTCACGTATATCTAACTACTGAATTAAGCCTTCGACTTGGAATTTAAATCCTCATGAACCAATATATTTTCGTCAAACTTTAAAATAAAATATTTTTCTTTTGTATTCATGAGCTCTCAAGATTTTTGCGCCAAAAATCCATTTAAATACATCAAAATGAGAAAGAGAACCAATATTGTCATTAAATGCACAATTAAACAGCAGTTTATTTTAAAGAATAAAATATTCATTTTCCCTATTGGATACTGTGACTTATCTGAAAAAAAAATATGCACAAATTCAACTCTTTTAAGTAGCTATTTTGATATTTTGAAAATTGTTAATAATCAGTAAAAGCGGAAAACTTTCAAAAAATATATGCAAAAGGAAAATTATTTTCAGCATGCATTAATTTAATCAAACAAGAATAGGGCTTTTAAAGTACCTTCAATGTAGGCGAAACAATTGCCATTTATATTCAATGTTTTTATAATTGTTCCTTAAATGTAACAATGCTGCGACAGAGTAAGCAACACATTTTCGGCAGTTACACTGCAAAATCATTAAAAAAAATTAATGACGCATCGGTGTTCTTATTGAAATGAATTTTACTTTTATCTTATAGTATGTAAGCTGAAAATAGTTCAAAGAGCCAAAATCTGGAAGAGTTTGAGTAAAATCATACTACAATTTCTGAAAATTTTGAAAATTAATACTGTAACATTTAATTTATTCATAAAAATTGTTAAGGTTATTAACACAAAATGTATCCTAATAAATTCAAATCTTTATAATCATCTGTAAGTAAACATTTTTTAAAGTATGTTCACGGCTCTTTTCTGAAATATTTTATTTTTACAAAATAAAGTTCAATAGAAAATGGAATCATAAATGAAAATTCACATATCAACTTCATTCAGATGAACATATCTTTTTCAACATTTAAGTTGCTTTCAATTTGCAAAAATGTTTTATAGGCTGTATTTTAAATAACATCACACCGGAAATAATAACTGACTGTAAAAACATCAGATTAATTGAAAAAATACATTCGGTTATAATGTGTATCACATAGACAGTAAATTTCATAATGTAGAGAACGCAAAACAAAACTGAAATTCACACCTGGGTGAAGTGCAGTATTATTAAAATTTATTGCCGACCAAATATATTCTCATAATTCATTGAAATTTAATAAACGATTTCAAAGATGTTTTCTGCTCCTTTAGCATTTTACAGAAAATACACCAAGAGTTCATACGGTAAACTGTACTTGATGTAGTTCAGAACATTTATTATCAGATATTTTCAATAAATAATCGTATCTTAAGGGCGAATAAATGTTATTTTACATCCAGAACATAAAACCGTTCATTTAAGCTTTGATCATAAAACGGACAGTGTTTCTATTGTGATTTATCGATAGTTAGAATTGGGTATAATAATAGTCCTTCGATAAGTTGCTTTAATACTAAACAAAAATTACAAGATTTATAAACACTCTAGTGCACTATATACATCCTTTACCGGTGTTAAATGACTCTGTAGCTTTTACATCAGACAAATATACTTGCTTTGTTGAGTTAATGCATGATCTACCTGAAGGGAAAGTAAACTTCACAACTTGTATAATATGAGAAAATGTTACAAAAGGCGTCTCCATTTTGTCAATAATAAATATTGATTGAGTGGAAAAGGAATACTCGGCAAAGGTTTGAATATCAGTTGCTCTTTTCAATGCAATATTTACAAGTACAATGTACCTTTTGATTTACATCATAATAGAATGTTTCTTATAATAGCTCTTGAATAAGTTTAGATAACTTTAGATAACTGAATGCCAATACCTCGACAACATGGAATCAAGATCTAGTGTTACCTCTGAAGAGTGGTGAAATGAATATATTTATGTACAGGATAAATGTGAATACTTGTCAAAAATCTGAAATATTAAAAAAATTGAAAGTGTGTAAAAGTCGATGAAAATCCATTGTATGTTGATAAGTATCAGATGAAAAACCAATGATTTTTTAACCGCTTGCGTTTGTATAAATGTAATCTAAAAATTAACACTACTTTTCTTCAAGAAATACATGTATAAACATGTGCATGACTGTATTATCTCAAGCTTTATTTAAAGCATGATTTAAAAAGAAACGATTTATTGATATTGACTGTAATATTTGCATATTTATTAAGCTCAAAATAATATATTAATACTTGTCTTATACTCTTTTTAAATCAGCAAAGAATAGCATTATTTGCCAATTTTTGTCTAAATGAAAAAAAAGCCCAGCCTTACATTCGCGATAATACATGTAAGTTGTCGCTGATTACCAAATAAAGAATCGCGAAAAAAAGATTTTTAAAATAAGTACTGGTTTACAGTATTAGAAAAAATATATAAAAAGTAGGTGAATAATGTGAGTGAAATAAAAACCTTTATTCATCTCAAAGTTAAAAATGCAATGCGTGAAAAATGTATTCATCTAACCTTAACACATAATGTTGAATAATTCTATCCTGGAAATTGCATGGATCTAGTACGATGTTGCTCGTTGTTTTCATTTCTAGAGATTTGTCTTTTATTCGCACTAAATGTCATAAAATCATATCAATATAATAATGGTTTCTAGCTGGCGGTGGCATAAATGAGATAACGATTTAACATAAAAAGGAATTATTTTTATTGAATTTTGGTTGCTCTATCTACTTACAAATATTGTTGAGAATTAAAAGGCTTCATATACCCTACTGACTAGCCACATGAATTTATTGTAATGTTCACAGCACTAAAAATCTTAAAAATTGTAACTTATTTCTTATCTATATTTTCTTGATATTCAATTCTGTGTACAACTTTGCTCGAGGTTTCTGCTGCCTTTTTCTCCTTTGCATTACAAATCAGCATTAACCTAGAAAAGAAAGCCGTATTTCATATTACTTTACTCGATTAATGCAACATTCTGATTGTAAAACAACGTTTTCATTGTATTTTTTTTCTTTGAACTGTAGTCTTAATTGGTGTACTGCCTTTTCAAGGATGTACTCCCACGAACAATCTATTTTCATTTATGAAATCAAACATCTTTTCATCTCTCCTGACTGCTTTTCGATAATTCTATAATGTCCATTTCTGTAACAAATTCGTCTTAATCACAAGGCTTATATATCAGCAATGATATTTGATAACTGTGTGAATGGCTAGTTCTGTCAATTTTTATGTTCTTTAATTATCATTCATAATGTTTTGAAGTATTTATAAATGCGTATAATTGTAAAATATTGTAGACCTTTGTTAATGACATCGTTTATTATCTTAATTACTTCTGTAAATTTTTATAGATCTATGTATTTATGGCTGTTTTTCTGCAAAAATTGTTACAAATTGTTACCCTTTTCTTTCTGTTTCAGTCATTTCTGCACTGTTTCAATCTTAAGAGAAATTATTTAAGTACTTTTTGACTCATTAGAACTGAAAAAAATCGAAACTTTGTAAGGGCAATATTTTTCCAACACAAAGACTTGTCAAGTAGGTAGCTTCCAAATGAAGAAAATAAGAAAAAAAAAACGAACATCTGTTTCAAGCAATTTTATTTTTTTTTTAATATTTTTTCTCACAAAAATGTAACAGGAAGTAACACATTGAACAGAGTAGTCGCTTTAGATAAAACAATAAAGTACGTCATTATTACTGCCATTGGATATAGGCAAAACGTTAATTGATATTTAAGGAAATGCTCTCAAGACGGTTCTTTTTACCTTCGTCACGTACTCACGTACATACATTAATTTATGTAGTATGCGGAGACTAGGGCTTCAAACGAATTGCAAATCTCCGATGGACACTATTTGACATATTCGTTTATTAGCTGATCTGTGTTATACGCCTAGGAAGCAGAATTTTTTCAAAAACTTCTACATAAGAATAAGAAAACACTTCCTGTAGATGTATTTCAATGTATTTTCAATTAACAGTTATAGTTACCGTCGTTTATTTTTCAATTAGATAAATATAAGAGAACTTGAGACAAAAAGACACCACGTGCACATAGTCTACTCCATCTCTTTCATAGTTTTATGTTTTACCGACTATGGACTACAGTGTAAAGGGGCCACCTTACATCTATATCATATGACAAAAGAGATGATTACAATTTTCCATCGTCAACCGTCCTTATGTATAACCACAAATGCTGACTGACTTTTTTCATACTAATTGTTTGACCATTATTTACACACTGAATTGACGACAGAAATTCCGTTCGTTACCGATCATGACAAGGAGAACACGGCGGGTGTGAACGGTCGGAAGGGGATACCCACTCCTCCATGGCACCTGATCCCACCTCTGATGATTTGGAGGCACGTGTTTACTCCGCTCCTGTTTTGTATGTTCAATGGACTTTTGAGCTTGAATACTCTTCGTTATTTCGATATATTTCAATACATGTATGTGCCATAGGGTGTCCTTCAAAAGAAAGGATTCTTCAAAGTGTCTCTGCATTCGCCAAACCATTGAAATTTGTGTCATTCCTTACTGTTAGAAAAATTCCTTTTGTACGTAACAGGCGAAAAATGAAATTTAAGTTTGAGAATGAGATGAAAAACTTTTCAGTAAGAATTAATGCTATTTTTAATGGCAAATGTTGCGCATATCTATTACTTATCTACATGTACAATTCATTTTAAAATTTATTTTATTTCACTGGGGTTAAAGAAAGATAATGACGTACATTGATTTTTTATTTAAAAAAATTAAAATAATTTTGAACTGATCTGAAATTAATCTCTTCACTATTGATGGAGCTGATAAGGAAACAAAGGAAATTACCCAGAGTTAATCAAATTCAAATGACAAAATAAAAAGCCAATAAAAGGATTTATTTTGTTCACCGCATTCTTCTAGATTTAGTTAGATTCAAAATACAATATTAAACATTTGCAGAAAAAAGGTCAAAAAGAAAAGTAATAAAGTAAAAACATTGTTTAATAACTCATGAATGTAAAAGCTAGGGGAAATAATTTTTTTATCATGAACAAATGTACAGAATTAAAGAATTTTTATTTGTCAATTCATCATGATTAACCAATGATTAGAGAATATAAATGTTCTTGAACGAGGAAAGAAGTTAAACATCATGAAGAAGGCATTATAGGCCAAAGAGGTGTATGCAATTTTTTTTATTGCAATAGTAGCGTTGATAAGTTGCACTATGACTAAAAATATTGATCTTATAATTGGAAGGATTAAACTAATCGAAAACTTGTGTCCTACATTTCAAAGATATGATGAAATGGTATAGTTTTACTTAAAGAGCATGATAAAACAGCAAGCTCTTGCCAAACAGAGTTGAGTGACATATCATTTTCATAAAAAGCTAAATGCAATTGATGCAAAATATAATACCAGCTCAAATTAAAGTTCTTTCAACAAAGTACTCAAGGGGACTTAATTCTATATAAATTCTAAGTTTTAATCATTGTGTTAGGATTTTTTGAGTCAAAATAAATACATTGGAGAAAATATAATACCAGTTTTACCAATTCATAGTGTAAGGGGTTCAAAACACTAAAATCCATCACCACTGCAATCGTTTTTCATTTTCGCTTAATCGTTTGACATGAAAAAGCAATTTACGTCTCTAACACAATAATACATTCTGAATTTATTCGGATAATGTTTCTACGATT
The DNA here is from genome assembly GCF_032062105.1 of Saccostrea cuccullata. Lineage (NCBI taxonomy): Eukaryota > Metazoa > Mollusca > Bivalvia > Ostreida > Ostreidae > Saccostrea > Saccostrea cuccullata. The sequence continues at coordinate 244,859 of NW_026929195.1, read as the reverse complement.
AGCTAATTTTAGCACATCGAATAAAATAACAAAACTGAATGAAAGATCCTTTTATTCTTTAACTTTGGTTGTAGAAACTGTGTGATATAGCCGTCCTTATAATCAGGTATAGGAAGCCATACTCTATTCTTTATGACTCCGATTCAAAATTGGTTTATTTTTTATGAATTGATTAAACCTTGATCTTTGTTTCTTAATACCCGTATCAAATTAAAAACATTTACTGTATATAAATGGTTCTTAATGATTTAAAATATCTTACAGATTACAATGAATGCCATGTTAACTCGAAAGATTCATCATATGAAAAATGAAGATAACTTTACGAGTACAACAATTATGTTTCAACGTCCAATGAAACAATACAAATTGTGAGCAGAGCAAACACGAACCCTCAAAATTAAGTAGATGGAATCAGGTGTAATGAAGGAGAAAATGACTCCTGTCAAACTCATACCAGCCGTGATGCCTTTATTGTTCTTGATTGAGAAGTAATCCATTTAAAGTTTAATAGAAAGAAAATGACCAAGCATTTTGTATTTAACATGTTTGATATGTCAGTAAACCTTTGGGTTGTAATTTCAAACAATGTCATTGAATCGACCACAGAATATGCCAATTGTGACTTTAAACGAGATAGAAGATCTCAGTTTTCAGTCACCTGCTTTGTTTAAATCTGTTCTCATCTAGACCATTATCTTGCAAATCAACTTCGAGACATAAAGATCACATTAAGGTGATCAAGGTGTATTGCTATACAAAAATATGGGAAGTTTATATAGAAAAGTTGAGGTATTACCTCCTTAAAAATTTAGATGTAAAGTTTGTCATCACCTTCTTTCTCTGATAGATATCCAATATGACGTAGAATGTTTTCGTCTTTATGTAGTCTTTGTGTGTTTGTTGGAATATTCGAAACAGCAGATGAACGTAGTTAGGCAACCTTTTGAATAAATTCTGAATATTTGAATGTAACATCTAATCAGAAGAGTTGGAAAATTTCGTATTCTACTCTTACAAAAGAAAAAGTTGTCCTTAGGGAGTCACTAAAGATACATGTAGATCGTAGAAGTCCGTCTTGATTTCAGGAGCAATTTTATACATGTTTTAATAACTCTGGAAAAGTGTCGATGCCTTCTTCATATTTTACCTATCCATCTGGGATAATCCGGGTACCCATGAAATTGTGTTGTCATAGGAAAGATCTTGAGTTCCAAAATTTTGGACATATCTAAATAAGTGATATAAGGTCCCGACTGTAATCTCTATTTACATTGTACAAGAACAGTATTGAAGTCACTAGCAGAACTATGGAGGATTGAAGGGGAAAACATAAACACGTAGGTTGATTTATTTCCTATGGTAGATATCTAGGTTCTAGATTGTTTTGGAAAATGTATGATTGAAACTTGAAAATGGTAGGATGCTAGGCTCAAACACTTTGTAAAAAAGGGTGTTGTAAACATTGGGGGAAGTGGGGACAGGAATTGGGATCAACGACAATTACTGCCTCACTTTTTTCATAATTATGTATCTAAGCAACAGTGGAATTTACTAAAAAGCAACTTCCATAAAAAGTAATTTGTTTTCCAAGAGATGAAAAACAAACTATTTGCATTAAGAGTGATTCGTCCATATGTGTTATGATTGACTGACACAAGTCCAAAAAGTGTTTATTTGGGTTGAAATATTTTGTTCTCTATGATTTTGTAATGCTCCTTTTTGGATGTCACTCGGCATTTAGATTTGAAAAAATCAGACATGGAACGATTTTTTTCTTTTATGCCAAATACCATGAGAAGAAATTCAAATACCAAAAGAGAAATCTTTTCTCTTTCATATTGAAGAATAACTTTGAAAAAATCCAAGTAATATCTAATTGTTGTTATTGCGAGTTCATATGTACAGCTATGTGTTTTAGTACAGCTTTGTATCGCTATGTATTAAGTACCTCTGTGTTCCTCTAGGTGTTTATAAGTACCGCTATGTACCCCTAGGTATTCATAAGTATACGTACCGTTCTATAGATTGCAATTTTATAATCACATCTTGATAACCAGCCTCATGTCTGTTTACTACGTGGATGAAAAAAATCCTGTAAGAGAAGGCATTCTTCTAATTGAGTATTTAGCATGTCAGCTCTGAGATATAAGAAAATTAATTGTTTAGTTACCGTTAAACTACTAAATTACTCTCTTAGACGTTTTCAAACTCTCGATCTTTTAAAGAAATGTTGCCAGTCATCAAATTCAGCTTATAAGCAGATAAATAGTACATTGTGAATACTTAACTTTTCGTTATAGCTCATTTACATCCGTTAAAAAAATGATCTTATATCTTGATGGGGAATGGTTTATATCGAAGGGTCTTCCATTTTGGTGCCACTGATTTTAGTTAGATTTTGTGATTTCAAAGTTTCTAACGGTACGTTATTTTTTAAGCTTCTCCCTTTCACCTGAAATTAATTCTAGAACAAGTTGTTGAACAGTACTGCGTATGGTTTTCTTTTACTAATTTTAATTCACCGAGGAGTAAAACGGGAACATGCTAACCCCAGTACACTAGATCCTTCTGCTCTGTTTTCATTTGGTTTTTAAGGTCAGACGAAACGTTCCTCAGATATCTTTAGACTATTTTGTAAATCTTCGTAATGTATGAAAAATATGCAAAATGTTAACTAACTTTTGAGACCTTAACAGGTTTTTAATTGGCGTTTAAAAATCGAAACACTTGAAAGTGTGATATTGGCAAATCAAGGTTTTTTTCCCTGAAGAATTATATAGAAACCTCATCCTCTGGTATCTTGCACAAATGCTTGGTAAAGCAACTCGATGTCTTGTGAGTAAACAGTACTTAAATAGCAAAATCTTGGATTTTTTTTTATATAACTGAAGAATGTTATCGTCTGTCCTTTAGGAAGTCTTAGAATCCATATAGGTAAATGACAAATTTCATTCAATTTGGTTGTTGGAAATAAAAAAACATAAATTATTTTAAAAATGACATGAATTTAAAGAATTCCCTCCTAGGGAACTATATGTAAATTACCACTTGTAGAATTAATTGTAATAAATAAATAGTAACAAACTCAAGACAATTTAGTTATAAATACATGTCTTGTCAGCCTGACCAAGCATACATGCTGATAATATATATATTTTTAAATTCATAACATGTATGCTTTTGAATCACTATTAAAAGACGAAAGACGGAAAGCTTAAGATACATGTAGACGATACTTTTTTTGCCTTGACTTCATTACCCATTTTTTTACATTTAAAACAAATGTGAAAAAGTCTTCTTCATATTTTATCTATCGTCAAGGTTAATTCAAGTACTCGTGGAATTTTGTTGCCAAAAAGAAGATTGGGATTTCCAAAATTTTGGATTAGTAGGCTCTGTAGATTGTTTTAGAAACAGGGTGTGGATTAACTTGTAAACATGAAATACTGTAGAATACTAGGCTGAATTACTTTGTAAATAAGAATGTTGTTATAATTATATTCATTATATGTTGTTATAATGAAGAAAAAAATATGAGGAAAGAAATTTGGAATTCCAACAATTACTGACTAACATTTTTCATAATTTATTACTAACACTCATTTATTTGCATTCTGAGTAATGTCTCCTTCTGATTTATGATTGACTAACACAAGTCCATAGAATGTTTGAGTGAAGACATTTTTATTGTCTTTTTGATTGTGTAATGCTTCATTTTGGATGCTATTCGACATTCAATTTTGAATAAATCAGGCATGACATGTTTTTCTCTCTTTTATTCCAAACACTATGAGAGAAATTCGAATTTCGAAGAGAAAAAAGATTCAAAGTTTTTTTGATATTGAATTTCTTTAATACTTGACTATATCTTTGAGTCAAATAAGATAATTGATGGATTACTGAATTAATTTGTAATTGAGTTTTTTATGTACCGCTAGGTATTCAAATGTTCCCTAGGTCTTCATATGCACTGCTAAGTGTTTATAAGTATCGCTAGGTCTTCATAATATGTACCTCGAGATTTTCATATGTACTGCGAAGTGTTATAAGTGTTCTTGACTGTGTGCACCTTAATATATCCATATGTACTTCTAGGTGTTTATAAATACTGCCAGGGTTAATTTGTACCTCGAAGTTTTCAAATGGACTGCTAAGTGTTTAGGAGTAGCGCAAGGTGTTCATATGTACCTCAAGGTGTTCAAATGTACATCTAGGTGTTTATAAATACAGCTAAGTGTTTAAAAAGTACCGCTAGGTGAGCTATAAGTACTGTTGTAACTAAGTTTATAATGAAATCTTGATACCCGGTCTCATGAATAAGTTTACTATGTGGAGGGAAAAAAATCTTCCAAGAGAAGGCATTCCTCCTAATAGGGCATGTATCATGTCAACTCTGAGATATAGGAATGGTTCGATAAAACTACTAATTGCCTCTCTAAGAAGTTTTCAACCTCAAGATCGTTTAAACTTTATTTGCAAAGAGCAAATGTAAAGAAATGTTGCCAATGTTTAAATTTAAGTTCTTACCAGGAAAATATTTAACCTTACTTTTGTTTTAGCTCATTCACAGTCATAAATTAACGATGCTAATTCTTGTACATGTATACTGAAAAGAAATATACACGGTAATTATTTCCATTTGCTATAGTATGTTAAAATAAACAAGTGGTATATTTTCTTCTGTGGAATTTTTCACGCCAATATTGGTGGGCGATCACAAGCCTTCAACAAAAAAATCAAAACACAATGGAAAAACGTTTTGCTGGAAGAGATTAAAAAAAGGAAAACAAACATTTCTTTGCATGACTTGGCTTCTATGGCGTGGGATATACGGATGCTTATCATATACCTGAAATGTGTAAATACCGAAATATTGACAGGTAGCTGTTCCCAACTGAAGCAATCAATGGAAACAAATAAAGAATTTAAAATGCACAAACGTAGCAATTGGTGAAATCGGAAGTGGACATTTTTTTACGATTATCGAAAAACGAAATAGCGTAAAAGATTTTTCTTTGGCTTAATCGCAACAGCGAGGCTTTGAAAAAACTTTGATGGTATTTACTCCATTAATAATTTACAGATAATTATTAGTTTCAGGGAACGATGAATTTTTTAACAATGTTGACAAAGCATAGGGAATGGTCTATGGATCGCGTCCGTGTGCTCCCGTTTTAATATAAATCTCTTTAATCGGACCCTTAAATCAAGATCAAAGATTTATAACAGTTTAATACGGAATCGGTGGGTAGCTTTTTCTTTACAAGAGCCGTAACTTCGATCGTCAGTAACTCAGCGTCCCTATAGCAGAACATATTACTTCACTGGATAGGGAAGGCGCACTGCGACTGGTGCGTTAACTAATAGAAAGGTAGGCTGGCATGACTTTACTTAGGGATGTTTAACGTAAATTAATTTAAAATTTTCTGTCATAAATATTATTCTCCTTGGTTTGTAGACGATCGTCATATATGCACTGTAAATATTTTTTTGTATTCTTCAATAATTATTTATATAAATGTTGAAAACATCCATCAAATATCTGTAGTGGTTTTGTATCAAGATTAAAAAGGATGAAATGACTTTAAGAAAGAGAAAATAAATCATGCATATGGCTAAGTATTAAAACAGTAACAACTTTGTATCAGTTTTAGTACTTGCAATGTTGGCGATAGTGTAAGTTATGCATATATACAGTGTACTTGGATGTATTGAAACAAGAAAGGCTTTGTTTAAATTGCATGTAATTTTTACAATCCGCTTTATTGAAGTAAAAATAATGTTTCATTGTATACTAGTACTCAGATATAGGGACTATCCTTAGGGATTACATGTAAATACATGTAATTTGATTTCTGGGTCACCATCTTATTTGCTAAAATGGTCGTTTAGTTGATTTTACGTCCTTAGGATCCTATTATGATAGGTTCTTAGTGAACATTCTATCGATGAAATTGTGATCAAACTCCACTATTAGGGTAAGTTGGAAAGATGTTGCGTGAATTTTAATTAGAATTCTCCAGGAAGCAATAGCGGTACATAAATTAACGCAAACCATTGCAAAATCTTGCCCAAATACATTAATAACACTCTGATTACGATTTTTAGTTATTGATTTTTAGCAGTTTTGTTTATCAACCAGGAGATTTATAATTTGTATTTTGTAGTTTATCTGCCCATTCTTTCGTGACAAGATAGATATCTAAATACAGTAACGCACAAGCCATGAAAAACTGGTACGAAAAAAATCATGCAAATGCTTTCAATATATTCATATTTAAAAAAAATCATTTTATCCATTTTTCATGCACGTATAGTTTTAAGCTTAGAATATGTTAATATTTCGAATTCATAAAATGTACCAAAAAATTCATGTATTGAACCAAAAAGCCTGAAAGAAAAATGTCATTGCGAATTCCGAATAAATGGCTAATGAAGGCTATTTAACAGACAAGGAAACTTTTATAAATAAATAGCTAAAACAGTCGAATTACATCCATTCATTTCAACAGTTTTGGTATTTAGAAGAATATTCCTCGAAACAAAAGCTTTATTTTGAATGAACATATTGCGTAAATAGGCCAAATCATGCGCACAGAATTTGACATTTCGTTTAGTAATCCTTTGAAAAAGGAAAAAAAAATGAGTCCATCTTTTAATCTTGCCCCATTATCCAAGAGCCTTCGATTGTAATTTGTCCATACCGCGAGCTTAGAGATCATTATAACTCTTCTAAGATAGACGTATTGAATGTCTCCTAACCGCACGGAAAAAATTACATAAGATCTCGCTAGAAACGACCATTAATAAACCATAGGAACAAATCTGAATAATTTGTATATTATTAGCCAATTGTCATATGTATCTTGTTGTGGGTTTGTGAATGCTAATGCACTGTTATCTTGGGGACGAAATCGATTTAAGGTCGGGTTCGGCGGATGTTGTTTGTCCCCAAATTAAATGTCCATGTCTGAAGTTTTATGGAGAGTTTTGATGACCGAATTTTATCATTGTTTTCTCTGTTTATTGTTTCATTTTTGTCAATCCCATGCCAGTCTTCATCGTTTGGTTGCATAAAACTATATATACTTTGATGTAAATTCACCAATTAAAAAACAGATCTTATCAATTTTTTAAGCGAACATTTTCTTAATTAACAAACTAGTGAAATATTTTAATGGGGAAAAAAATTCAAAATTAGCGTTTATTCTGTTTATCGTTTTTAAGGATTTTAATTAGGAAAAAATCAATCTCTTCCGACGCGAGCACAGAGATTTTTTTAATCTAAAGGCCATTTTGTTTAGTTGGAAATGTATGCCACACAGTGTGTTAATTAATAAACCTCTTTGTACCTTTGCCTGTCATCATAACTGTTAATAAGCTTCGTCAGATGTCATTTTTGTTCTTTCTCGAAACTTCATTACTGATGTGAATTAAAACACGTTCAGCTTTTATACAACTTCTTAGACCATCCCAGAATATACATGTTTACAGGCAGGTGTTTATAGCTGTAGTCTACTTTCCATGTCTGTTGACTTTTCTTAATTTCATATTTTGTACCTCGAGTTGTTCAGAGGAGAACATTGTGTTAAGATTGAAATTGGTCAATCACATCTTACTGTTAACAACGCGTCAAATAAATACCCCCCACAACACGTGTTTCTTGCAAAGAACGATTTTTTGTTATAGAACCCTAATCTTAAGATAATGTACTCTATTCAGAATGGATGCATTAAGGTATAGGATCAGATTGAATCTAAATTTGAAGCATTCGTTATCTCTGTTCGGTATTTATTATAATGTCTTTGTAACCAATTATTTTTAAATGTTGAAAATGTATATGTATTTGTGTAAGTGCTTTCAATTGGTTTCGTCAAATTATGATTATATCTCTAGATCTTACATAAGATTCTAAATTCATCTCTTAATTTAAGGGTTATGTTACATCCAATGTGTAAAACTGTCCATGATTTTTCATTTTCTCAACATTTTTTTGGATAATCAGGAATCGATCAAATATTTTAAAGAACATTTCCGTCATTTTGTTCTTGATATATTTCGTATCATGTACAATCAGTATGTGTTAGCCTTGATGATTGCAATAATTTTTTTCCTAAGGTTGCATGCTTATATATTCAGACTCCTTCAACTTGGAGTGCCATTTGCTGATTGACCTTCGTTTGGGAGCAATATAAATATGCTATAAATAATGGCCAGCAGATATAACATCGTTTAATCAAATCAGTCATTTTGCGCTTCGCTGAAAAAAAATTCAACCTCTTGTTACTTTCACTCACGAAGAGCCAAAAGATATAAAAAGGGAAATCAGCTTGCTTACACTATTTGTGTTCGTAAAGGCAAGTGTATAGATCTGAATAGTCATCAATCATTCCGGATCGGTCTTTTCTGACGGGTTCAGATTTTGTATCATACCTTCACTATCCGCTGTTTCAGCGATGTATCAATCACGTCCTTAATCAAGCGTCTGGTTATACTTTTCTCACTTTATCAGAAGAAAGAAAGCTCTGATGTGGATTCAGAAAAAAGCGGTCAATTTATCCATGCATGACTTCGCTTACTCGGATTTCAAGTTTCTTTAATATGATTAGTGTAATTTCATCAACCTTTTTAAGTATTTATGTGTTAAGCTTAGTCTAAAATATCATCAATGTAAAAATATACTCGAATGTAGCAAAAAATTGCATCGCACCGAAACGATTTTGAAGGATACAAACGGATTTGCAAAAATCATTGTAAAAACCTTTGTAGTGAAATTTTCCCATAATCCATATAAATACGAAAATCCAATTCATTTTCTCAAGTTTTTCTCTCGAAAATTACAGGTTTACATTAACTCTCTATATTGTTCCTAAAAGACACTATGCCAGTTATCGTGTTTCTTTCTGCTACATTACGAAACATCACACGTGTACGTTTTTTTTTTTCAAACCTCAATTTTTTTCTAAGCGATCTAAAGGCCCGTGGTTTTGCACAAATTGTGTGTTGCTTGGTGATTGTTTTTCATCATCGGTTGAATAACTTATATAATATCGTGTTTGCTTTTTAAAGGCCAACGTGTATCAATTTCAACCATAATTAAAAACCAGCAACATCTGTTTCAGATGACGCATTGTGTTCTGATATTCATTAGCATCATAAATTAGGTGTGTATTGACAATGTTTAATATTTAACTACATCATAAAAAAGACCAAATACATAAAATAAAAATTTGAATTACCAATTGTTGCATGCTTCCGCTCATACATGCAAGTTTTATTTCAACACTTAAATACTTCGACTCACTTGGTTTTTCAATTTTAACGATATAAATTTTGTCAAATGTACACATAGGATTATATTCTTTCGATTAATACATGTACAGTACATGAATGTGTTCAAGTTAAATTACCGTATACGCAGAAATTTTGGGCGAGGATTGAGGATTCAATTTTGGCAATTTTAGCGAGGGTGTTAAAATCGCTAAAATTAAATATTGATAAAAAAATTTTATCTGCGTTAGAAGTTGGTGTTATGGAAACTGTTCACGCTAAAATCGTTTTTATTTCTTTGCTAAATTAAATAATGCATGATTTTTATAGACAATTCGCTAAATTTACGTCCTGATAAAAATTCCTTATATACGGTATTGTCAACTTGTAGCCATGTGAAAGGTGGGGCTTAAAGAAAAACAAGTTTATTAATCGTTACATATATGAATGTATCGAAAACTGGAAGGAAAAATGTAAATGAATAAAAAAGAAAACCCTTTTTTACAGCATCAATTGATATTAAGTCATTAAGAAAATTTTTGGTTTTAGTGTAAATTTTGAAGAGTTACGACAAAAAAGGTTTAGAATATACATACACCTCTGTAAACATGCATAATTTTTATATTATTCTTTGAAAAGAAAACCACATTACGTTTCTCAAAACAAAAGACAACACCATTTAAATTGTTACATTGATTTCTTATGATTAACGTTTTAGTAAAATTGTCTAGTATGAATTTTGAAGTAAAAACACTATTTGAAAAGCACTGTTTGATAAAATTTAAGGAAATAAATAGGGTAATAACTTGAATTGAAAATGTATGAAGTACGGGTTTTCAACGTTCTAGGTCACAATATGTTGCGGTGATAAAAACAAAAATAAAAAATATATATATGTACGTATGATCTAATTTTAGTATCTCACCGCCAGTTGGTGACACTGATGTTAATTTTTTTTTCTCATTATATTCATTTTTTTTTGTTTAATTGAATCATGGGATTCAATGTGTTAATTTGTTTCCTATTATTTGTGCGCTAATTTGTGGTGAAAAACTAACGTGGCTGTTAAGGGAGGCTGGGGGGGTGTAAAAAAAAAAATAACCATCAGGTAGAGCTTATTTTTTTTATTTAAATATGAAATCTTAAGCCGTCAACTATCATTTGGCAAAGAAAAAATTCATACATTTTAGTCTTAAACTTTGTTCATTTTTGTATATCTTTAATTTAGTCTGAAAATGCCCACAACCACCCGACCCTATTAATGCTTACATCAACTCCAAAATGTAACGGCATTTGTACAAAAAGGTGCACATACTTATTTTGTTGTTAGATTATTTTCCATAAATTGGCATTTCTTTTAAAGGTACACTGTTTGTAAATACATGAATATGAGGGCATTAATAGTATTAATAGTCAGTTAAGAGAGAGAGAGAGGGGAGAGAGAATGTTAGACATTTTTTTAAAGAGAAAATAGTCAATGCAAAACGTACAAGGGCAAATTTTCATCGATATGAATAAAAAAATCTGAACTCGTCTTATACAATGTATTGGAGGCGATAAATAGACTCAAGCATGATGTCTTCACAGAATTGATACAAAGCCACGAGTTTAACGATTAATATGTCTTTTGCAAAAAGGGCTCTATTACAAAAACGACCTCTCAGAAAAACTCTTTCAGGAGTCTTCTTGGCATCATTTAAAGATTTCTTAACCCGCTGTGATGAAAATGCAAATTGCGGGGACAACTTCCGCTGCCGGTTTGGCATTTTGTTCCTTAATCAGATTTTGATACATGTGTGTGGCAGAGTGTCTATTTTTTATCACTGGAAAACAAACTCGCACCACTGATCTGATATTGATTATTTTTAATAAAAACATTCAACATGTAAATTTTAAGTTGTAAAAACAAAATATATCTGATCACCTTAGAAGTGTTCTTTTTCGGGTCGTGTAACAAAATACTGTATAAAGATTTCTTTAGATCTCTTCAAAGATATAAGCACCAGAAAATGAGACTTCCAGCATATAATTAGTAATGCTAAAGATAATCAGCTACTTTATGTAGAACTCAAGGAACTAAAGTCTTGGATATTTTTTTTCAAAGCAATACACTAAAGTGATTACTTTACACGCTTTGCACCATAGATTTATTTTCACACCCTTTCAGAAATTATAATTGTCATCATTGCAGTTCTCGCTGAGATGAAAATAGATGCATTAGTTTTTCTAATATCATATGCGCGAAATCATATCAAAAAGCAACTGGTTCAAAAATACAGACGCCAATTCTTCCTCCAAATGTTTATATATTTTTGAGATAGCACTCCGCAAGAATCAAAGGCTGCAGTATCATATCTGTTATCCAAGGCATGGGATCGCTCAGTTTTATCAGAAAGGTTGGGTTAAACCGTTTTGACTTTCTCTTCTGTATATTTTTCTTCTGTGGTTTTATATTTCCACTTCTTCCTAAACTCTAACAGCTCCAACTTTTTAGTGTGTTTTTGATGGATTTTTTTATTTGCTATGGGTGTCAACGTTTCTATTCTTGGGACTTTATCATGAAACACGCTAAATTGCCATGGTCTTAAAAACAGGAAAGGTGGTAGCAAAAAACAGAGCAAATGAGTGAATTTTGCGAAGGCATTAATGAGATTGCTATGAACCATAAAAAGTATACTTCTGTGTCTTTTAATGTGAATACACGTTTTTCCTAGCACCTTCTAATGGAAAGCATAAAACATAGAAATTAACCTAACTTTGGTTTTCGAGACAACATATAAATGAAGTTCTACGGAACCTTAAAACCTTGCACTAGCCAAAGAGACCAAATCAACACGTGCTGATATACTGAATAATATAAAAAAGAACAGCCAATAAGCCAATAATCAATTGTGTTATTTTGCACAAGCTGATGCCACGTTTGTTTATGTTTTTATCAATGTTGATTCTGTGCTGCAGTGGTGCAGAAGAATGAAATGTTAATATAAAGTGTTTTCTCTTCATTTCAGGCCATTCACCGGGATATAGCAGCAGTGATCCGCATCGCATACTAGGACAATAAAACTTGGAAGAGATCAATGTATTGTCTACGGTAAGCTCTTTTTATCATTGCTCATATAAAACAAGTTGTTAGATCCTTACACGTGTTTATTTTAGCCTTAATTATACTTATTGAGTGAGGTTTTATTTCATGGCTGAAAGACAACTCCGTTTATCGACAATGTGCCCCTTCAAGATGACTTTTACAAGAATTGCTAAATATGCTTTAAGATATAATTCATCTATTGTGTTTAACAACTTTAATGGCGAAGAGGTTTAAGTATAATTTTTTTTCTCTTTTCCTTCTTATAATTTATTAATTATCTTTTATTTATACTGCAAAGTATGCCCAAATTTATTTATTACTCTTTCATAAAATTGAATATAATTATATTAAGACAAAGGCTTATGTTCTTAATCATGTAAATATAAAACTTTTCAGACATATTGTTCCTAAGCTGATTCCTGAAAAAAATTATCAATGGGCGAAAACTAAAATTCACAGATTATTTTTAATTATTCATAAATTAACCTAAAATTTCTAACTCGCTAGGAAACACATTAACTGAATTTATAAGATAATAGTAATTGAAAACCACAGATTACTTCTGTTGTGTTTTCTTCACAGGTTGGCTTGATGATTATACAAATAACTTCTTTTTTGTTGAAAGCTTTTATTTTCTATCTTGCTTTATCAAGATGATACCGCGGAACATTAGCAGATCAGAGTTGAAAAGGGCATCGCATGAAATCGTAATAACAGAGATAAAATAAATATTTGCATGTTCCTACTGTGTAGCAATTTAGGGGTTATGTTTTCCTGGGTTGCGGGGGAGGCTCCAGATTTTTTTAAGATAATGTTCTCAAGAATGAAACAGCTTTTCCGGGTCCAAGCTGATTTTTCCTTTTAAAAATACTTCATTTTCCTTCAAGCTTTATCCAAAGTGCCTTTTCTTATCCCGCCTAAAAAGCTGTTGAAGCTATCACCGAGTAATTCGATAGATATAGCGTTTTAACAAATGAATGCTATTATTTTAGGTTCAACATCCATTAAGATGATGACAAGCGATTTCTGAGCGGGCACAGAGCGATAAGACTATCAGGAACTTGCCATCTTCCTGCACTCGGCGCACAAGACTTTTAATTGCAGGCCGAAACATGGATTCATACAATGGGACTATGATTTACAATGATCTTTCCAATGTAACAACGTACGACATTCGATTGGAGAATAATTCCGTAACTCCGTTGACATGTCCTGAAACGGCGAATGATAATGGAACGGAATTGACGGGGTTGTACAAATTCAATGTTATGTACGCTGGAGTTCACGGTTATCTTAGTGTTGTGGTGTGCCTTTTTGGAATCGTGGCCAACAGTGTTAACATTGTCGTTTTAACAAGAAAAAATATGCTGTCATCGACAAATGTTTTACTCACGTGGCTGGCAGTGGCAGATCTTTTCACCATGCTGAGTTATTTCCCCTTTGCTCTTCATTTTTTCATTTTTAAAGAACCTGAATTATATTATTTTACGACACGGTACTTCGGTTGGATATGTTTCCTGCTATTTCATGCCAGTTTTAGCATCGTTTGCCATACTGTAGCTATCTGGTTAACGATAGCATTGGCCATATTCCGATTTTTGTACATTTGGTTCCCGACAAGGGGTGCGACATATTGTTCTCTTGCAAAGGCGAGACTTGCTATAACCTGTACCATCGTGTCAACCATTATATGTCTTGTCCCAAATTACATCATCAATGTGAACGGACAGATGCTATATTGCGATCCCAAGACAAACACAAACGAAACCATTCACACCATTGACTACCGTGTAGGTGGGGTGTTTGGGATTTTAGAAAAACTAAATTACTGGGTACAAGCAATTTTTGTGAAGCTCATACCTTGTGTGATGCTTACTATTCTAACGGTCCTACTCATTGTGGCCATGCACAAAGCCTACAAGAAAAGGATGGCTCTCAAAAATCAGGGGAAAAAAGACGAGTCGGACAAGCATAACGAACACAACAGAACAACAATGATGTTGTTCACAGTTGTTGTTCTCTTTTTGATCACCGAGTTCCCGCAAGGGGTACTGACTCTAATGAGCAGTTTTAATAAAGAGTACCATCGAGAAATTTACGAAAATTTAGGGAACCTTCTGGATATGACGGCTCTGTTGAATAACTCTATCAACTTCGTCCTATACTGCACGATGAGCAGACAATTTCGCCATACATTCATTAGTATATTTTGTAAGTGTTGTCCGGATAAAAAGCCCGGATGGAGAAAAATGGGAGTCGTAAGTGCGGAGAAAAATGGATTTGCTACTGTTACAACACACGTGTGACATCATATATTCCAAAGACGAAGTTCGTACGGAGGAAAATCAATTGAAATTGCTTTGTGACGACTGGTATCTCGTAAAAGCATTTTCACATTTCCATATTTAAATTTCCTCTCATCCCTGGATTAACATACCCCAGGACATCGAAAAACTGGTGCAGAGAAAGTGACTGATGACAATGCCTAGTTAGTCCAATGTCTGCGTATTGCATTTGATTCTGATGAAACTGTCCATTTTTCACGTGATATAGTAATTACATTATATTTTAATTTTACTTAACACTATTGTGGAACCATAAAGAAAAATGCATATTTTATAGCGGCCAAACAACTAGACTATGATAATTTAACGTAAAGTATTGTACTTTATTGCAAATTATAGCATGTTATGCATGAACATTTTACGTTGAATCTAAATTGCTACATCTATGGAAGTACACATATGGATTATTTTATCAATAGTATTATTTGAACAAACTAAATTAATTTAACGTACATTAAAATAATAGTTCGCATGATGAGTAAACTTATTCGTAAAACTCGGTACCGGTGAGTTAAGTTCTTTATTTAATAACTATTATTATTAATTTTTTTTGTAAATATCTTTTTTTTTTTTTCAATGTTTTTGTCTATAAACTTTTGTACTGAAATTCTCTATATTAAAAAAATCCCACTTAAGAAATGCCAAAACTTATGGCAGTTATGAGCACGTAATCTTAGTTCAAACCGATTTTCAAAAACCATCTCGAAAAAAGAATGTGAACACTATTTTAACGCCTAGTGCATTCTGTGTAAAAATAGATTTTCATAACAGATGTATACATAATTGACATGCTCCTATTAATAATTAAGAATGCGTTTTTACTCCTCTGACATAATTTAATTCCTGAAAATACTGAATCCTCTTACAATGATTTATTTCATTTTTTTTTAAGCTGAAAGAATGTTGCCACGAATGATTTATTGTACCAGGTTGTTTTTTGTTCGATCTCCGATCTGTTGATTGTTGATGTGTGTAACTTTACTTTATGAATGAAATTGTAAATATTTTTAGCAAATCAGCCCCCACACATAAGTAGTAAATTGTATATACACATTCTGATCCGATGTTGTGTCTCGTATCTCGGTTCAGTTTTCCTTTTATAGTTTACATATGTATAACCCTTGGCAAGCTATTTTTTTCAAAGATATAATTAAAAAAAATGGAAATATATTTTTTAACAAAAGATAGAACATTTAAACTTTTTGGGGTTAGGGATGGGATGACTTGGTTTGGAAAGTTAGAGGCATGTATATTCATAATTTTCTTTCTTTGTATTTAGCGTTTTTCAAGTCCGTTGAGTGTTTTTTCTCCTCTTTTCTCTATTAATATTAAAGTTGAAAAAAATTAATCTTGAAAAAAAGACCCTTCTTTAGTTATGAATTCATGGTCTAGCCTAATACAATGGAAGGTCAGAAATGGAACTCTGCAGGCGCGTAGCATCGTTTTTGGAAGTGGGGGGGCCAACCTACTTACCTGAAAAAGTTCATTAAAAGTTGCCCAAAGTCTAGCCTAATACAATGGAAGGAAATGTGGGGGGGCAACCTTCCTTTCAGTAAACATTTTCTATAGTAAAGGTAATGTCTCTGCTTTACAATGGTTAATAGGTTTAATATACAAGCGCAGTTTAAAACGTCTTCATTTTCACAATCAAAAACAGCCATGCATGCATCTCAATCGGCTTCCTCATTAGCACAAAAAGCATTTACAGGTCTACAAACTGCACATCAACAGTATTGCATAAAAAGCTGAGAACGCATAATTAACACTTCTATAACATAATCATATGCTACGTCACCAGGTGTCATCGTTCGTAAAAGTCTCCCTTTCGAGTGTTGAACTTATTCCTAGAGATTTTTAAAACCTGAAATCTCGCAATGCAAGAACCTATTTTTTTTTTTCAAATTAGTTTTTTTTTTACTTCCGTCCACTGGCACAATTCTGAAATAAATAACCCTCCGTACAATGTATTAAGTTAAATGAAAACTATCATTGTTCCTAGCCTATAAAGTTCTACCTTATATGGTATGAAAAGATGAATTTGAAAACAAGAGATTACTAGATGCTATCAATTGCGTCATCATAGAAATGTTTTAATTAACAATGTTTTTGTCTTGTTATTTCATGTTAAAAATGCCTTATTACATGTTTACGTCTTGTTGTTATAGAAAATTGTGAGTGGATAAGTATTGAGTGGTTGTCAATTGTGAATAAAAGTTGTCGTCATGAAAACAGTCTTGTTTATTTTGCATCCGCCATTTTGAACTTACAGAGTAGTAAGAAAGTACATGTACCAAAATTTATTTCGTCCATAATTTTGTGCCTATTTTGATAGAGGAAAAATTATTGGCATTAGAAGTGCAAAATCTTTAAAGTAAAAAATATAGTTTTCGTATGATGTATTTTCTCTTCGGGTTACTAGTACTGTATTTCCCTTGGGCGCCATCTTGGTGGTCAACCTGGCAAGTTTTCCTCTTTGTCTTACCGAATTTAAGATCGTGTAGCAGAAATATCAGGGGGGATTTATGAAATAAAGGAAGCTCCAACAAATGTATTTTTCAGAAAATTAATGCTTCCTATACCTGAATTGCCAGCATAAAAAAGTTTAAGTTGATTGAAAATGAAGGAATTTGAGCGTGTTGACCCCCAATATGGCCGTCAACGGGATATAACCCTTGTTAATTTTGGCCTACTGAAAACTATTTTATATTTAAATTCAATTGAAATTGTCATATAATAGTACAGTTGTCTTTGAAGTTTGTATCAGAGCATTTATAATGCACTGTATA
The DNA here is from genome assembly GCF_032062105.1 of Saccostrea cuccullata. Taxonomy (NCBI): domain Eukaryota; kingdom Metazoa; phylum Mollusca; class Bivalvia; order Ostreida; family Ostreidae; genus Saccostrea; species Saccostrea cuccullata. The sequence continues at coordinate 227,370 of NW_026929195.1, read as the reverse complement.
AAAGAATCATTTTGTTTGACCACATGCATATCACCATCGATAAGTGTTGACAAGAATAAACTAATAATTTAAAATTATTGCAGTATGAAATTTGAATATACGCTTACCAGCTACGACAGTGAGATGATATAAAAATTGACACTTAGATTTGAATTTTCCTAACACATAATGAAATCTGATAACTAACATCGGCAGCCTGCAATGCCATTAAATGTTATGAATCGAGTTTCATAATATAAAACTAAATGCTCAGTTGTGCTTTTGAATGAAAAATCTGAAAAAATCTAAATCAGTGTATTATAAAGCAGGTGGCAACGTCATTGTCGAAAACATTATAATCTCTAAACTAAGAATTGGCATAGCTTTCAATTTTATCAATGTATATTTTTTTAGTAGCATGTTCTAAATTTATCATTTTTATGAATCTACAAATAAACATCCTCTTGTTAAAGCCTTCTAAAATAGATGCATATTATCAAACACACTTAGTCATAATATTTTGACGAATGGCAAGGCAAAATGCATTTATAATCAAGTAATAGTGTTCTTGAAATATAAATAAATGTAAAGGGAAAAATAAATTAGAGGACTCTTTTATGAAATGAATGAACACTCGTGCATCTGATTAAGAGCCGCAGATGTGCAAACTCTACAGTATAGCTTCAGAGTCAATTTGAATGAAATCCCATATGCATGGAGCGCAAAAACAAAAATTAACCCTACGGGAAAAGCAGCTATAAAAAAATCACATTCTTTTTTTTTTTTTTTTTTTTTTGCACTTACGGCACTAATAAATATGTGTCAGTATTAATATCTCTTTCATGATTAAACTTGAAATGGTCAGCAGCCACATTGTTGATTAATTTTGTACTATAGTTACGAGGTTTTCCAAGTATATTTTCATTCTGGATAGATACTGTATTAAACATTTTTAGCTTTAAGTTTTTCTCAGAACGGTTAGAAGTACAAAGTAGTTTTATTAATTAACGAAGGAGAAGCATTTTCCATTTTCACTTTTATCAGCGGATGAGTCAATGAGTACACCGATAATCTCTAGATAAAGAGAGTTCCACTAATGACCGTATGCACCTAGAATTAAATTGAGAATGGGGGAAGCTAAAGCAGGGAAAGGATGTGCAAAATAATGAGACGTCTGAGCTGCTTTGTTAATAGTGTTTTATAAACCGTGGGTAGTTGATGGATTCTAAAGAAATTTTTATTAAAAAACCTACAAAGCTTTTTCGTGTTTAATGAAGCAGCAATCAATGGCTTAGATTTTAGAGAAATTACCTTTTCATTTATCCTTAAGGCACATCATTCTAGATCATTATTATACTAGATGTACCTTGAAACTAACAGTTATGATTTGCTATAAAAATGGGATTTCAAGACAGCATAATTATATTTTTTGTTTGACAAATCTTTTAAATCGTAATCAAATTATGTATATATTTATAACTGTTTTTGGCTCTGTGCATGGTGCGAGTAATAAATCAAAATACTGTGAGTACTGAAAGACGGTGGCATGAATGACTTTGTTTGTTTAACGTCTCTTTGGAGAAAAATTTTGAGCAGCGAGAGATATTTTTCTGGCTAGCAATTACTGCGACACGGGATCAGGGCCGATCTCTATGTCCCGCAGTGGGAGTCGAATCCGCGACGTAAGGATCGATGGACTCCTTCAGGTCCGTGACGCTTTCAAAAGAGTCTTCTATAAAGAAACATATCCATGTTTGTGTCATCCTATCAACCTTGGCAAATTTTTCGAATGTCAAAGAAAAAATGTTTTCTATGGAAGAAAACGTATAGAAGCAATTCGAAATGAATTTACAGTGTGTCATAGGCACTTTGTAAATTCATTTCGAATTGTCTCTATACGTTTTCTTCCACAGAAAATATTTTTTCTTTGACATTCGAATAATTTGCCAGGGTTTTAAAGATGAAACAAACATATAGATAGGCACATAGTACAATTCTTAGTTAACCTTGAACTTTCAGTAAGGCGTGGTATTCTCGACGTTACATAATAAGCGTCTGAAATTTTCACAACCTTTCCATCACTGTTGAAAGATACATTCCGGCAAATGTCAACGACTGAGTCAATGATCCAATCACAGTATTTCGTACGGCAGAGAAGTGTTGCTTAAGTGATCTCATCGTTGTCAACAACAATATAAAGTTGCTGATGTTATTAATTTCTTAACCAATGAGAATCCCCTCGCCATCTAAGAGACATTTTAAAATTAGTAGTGTCGAGAACGTCACGCTCTACTAAAAGTCCAAGGTTAACTGAGAATCGTACTATATCAGTACATTGTATATTAGCCGGGTATCTAGGTTATTGCAAATGTTAAGGCTATAGCCGGGTGAAATAACTTTTACCTTCTCTTTAGATAGATATGAAATTCATACCGATTTTAATTCCAAGGAGAATATTGTTGAATATTTCGGGTCCAAAATCACTTTCGGATGAAAAAGAGAGTGTCTTCCATTGAATCTCATTTCAAGACATTTAAAAGAAATTATAAAATATATAATCTATGGATTTTTATTACCATACTTTCTTTGAAGATTCATTTTCAGGTTACCATATAAAGCTTAATTTAAGCTGACTTTAGTTGCAATAATGATGTATCCAGGATGCATATACCTACAAGGGATAATGAATCTAAATTTAAGCTTTTTTGATTACTGAACAAAATATTGATCAAGGAAAGAACAAAATATTGATCAAGGAAATCCTATCCAAAGTAATAAAATTCTACACAAACCCTACTTGCAAAGATTTGTCAACTCAAAGTAACATTTGATATTTATTCTTCCATATGTAAAAGTTGCTCAAGAGTAAACACAATAAAGTTGTTTTAAAAGGACTGCATGTATATGCATGTATGAATCATCAATGAGCAGTAGCAACGATAAATTTAAAACGATTGCTGAACAACATACTAATACAGTTCATATGAATAAAAGATTACTGTCTTGCTTCAGTCGCTGAAAGTTGGCATTTGATAAAATACTGATATGGGTATATGGGTCATTGATATTCTCACCATTATAGTAATATATTGTATCATAATGACTTTTCAACATGAATCATCGATGAAACTAGAGCCGAGCTCGTTGCAAAGCAACGAATAGGTCTTCCGTTGGAGCTACGGAAGGGAAGACGTAACCTTGAGTCTAGGTCAAACCATTATAAAATTATTTAAATAAGCAACCCAAAGGCTTGTTGAGGAAGCAACTTACAATGTTTCGCCAGGAAAAAGACTGTAAAAGAATGTTATGTGCATGACCTTGAACTTTCTAAATGACCTTGCAACAAGCAAAGACAAACTCTGTTACAAAAATACATACTCTGCGTGTTACCGAGTGGAAAAGTTCACGTATGTTTTTTTTAAATATTCTTTTAGTTCATATCCAACCAAAACATCTTATCTTAAGTGACCTAGAACTTGAGACAAGGTCATGCCCCGCCCTGCATTATATGAGCAATGTTTTACTGGTACAAATACGGTTGAGAATTTAAAGTTTCTCTGCCAGTAACAGTGACTCGTCCAAAAGACTGGATATGTTCAGTCAAATTTTTATTGAGCATATATCGAATCGAAAGAATTTATTAGGTTCAAAACTATGATTTACATGATGATTTATTTAGAAATATGAGTGTATGACGTTTGTTGAGAATATCTTGAATAGTTTCTTAAAAATTGAAATCTTAAAAATGGAAATTCCGTTCAGATAATGCATATAGGCATAAGCTTACAATAAAATATCTCAAATGGTTTCTTTAATACTATGCAAATTTCAAATTAAAAAAAAGTGAGGTCAAGGTCATAGGAAAGTGCAAGATCAAACTGTAACAGGATACTAAAGTTGTATGAAATGTCTTGAATGGATTCTTCAAAACTGAAGGTCGCCCGTTTGGCACAGTAGTTAGAGCATCTGTTATACACTAAGGTTTGGATAGCTCTCATAAGTGTGTTCAGTGTATCAGCATATGAAGTTGAGAAAAATATAAATGCTTTCTTTAAAACTGAGCTTAATACTCAATGAATTAGGTAAGGTAAGATCAAAATGAAAGGAGAGGTCAAAGTAAAAAAAATGCATGTATCAGCATAAGAAGTAAAAGAATACTTATAGTCTTGAATGGTATGTTTCTGAGTTAAACACTAACCTGAAAAAAGTTAGGTTAAGGTCAAAGGAAAGGTAAAACAATATGTTGATGCAGTTACAAACGTGTAGCTAGCCTATAGTACTGTATGTATCAGCACATATCAGTACATATCGGCACATGAAGTTTGATGATTTTATCTTGAATGGTCTCTTTAGACAGAATTCATAAGAGGTGAGATTAAGTTCAAAGGAAAGGTCAAAGTTAAAATATGTTGATGCAGGAAAATAGCTCTCATCAATGTTTATCAGCATAGGACGTTTAATATAAAAAAATTGAATAGTTTCTTTGAAATTGAGCTTTGAAATGAGGTAAACGCAAAGCGGGGAAGAGGGACAGACGGAAAATGGAAGACGTACATGACAAACAATATATGCCCGGCCATTTTCATGTGAAAGCATCAAAGTTTCAATGAGAATGTTTTATTTGAAATTTGGAGACTTGTGAAATGATGCGTGGAGACCGATCCTATGGATGAGACCGGATAAATCAAGGTCTTGTGTCGGGGTAGATGCTGGCATGAAAAGGATCAAAGCACCTGATTTCATCAGGCATAAAACTTGAAATTAATAAATGCACCAGCAAATACGATTGATTAAAACAAACTATGAGATAGAGTGAAATAAAATACCATATAACGGGTAATTTTTATTGCTGTATATTTTTACGAATTTGGGTCAAAAAAGGTGATTTAAATTTTTATACGTTGATCTTTTACGAATTGAATATGTCCGTAAAAATTCAAAACATCAGACGTAAAATTCCAGATCACATTGAATGCATTTACGTGTGCAAATAACGTGTCCAAAATTCCTATGTAACTTGTAAGAGAGAGAAAGTAAGAGAGAGTGAGAGAGTTATTAAACACATGTTAATTTGATATAACAATATAAACAATGCAAACAAATTACATAATGAATTGTATACAGGCGCAGATCCAGAAATTTTTTCCAGGGGGGGTCCACCTCAGTCAAAAAAAAATCATACACATATAGTCCAGGGGGTCTGCCTTTTCCAAGGGGGGTCCATGGTAATTTTTTCCTTGTTTTACTATGTACATTTTTAACCTGGTAAATTACAGGGGGGAAGGGTCCTGACCCCCCCCCCCGACCCCCCTCTAGATCCGCGCATGGTATAATTTTTTAAAAATAACCTTTATATACATGAGCAATGTGCCCTTCATTTATTCATGTTTTTTTTTATAAACATAGCTAGGCACACGTGCATGTCTGGTATATTTACCGAAAACAAAGAGACAACTCAAACTAACATAATTGAAGTGAAAGTATTTAATAAAGTACAGCTATTCAACATTTCCAGCTAAGAGCGCCACGAGCTCAGACTCGTACTCTGTACTTCGATATGTAAGGAGCCGTATAAAAAGTGTTTTGAAAGGGTTATAAAGCTTTATTTTAAGTATGGCGTATCTGAACAAAAAAGTAAATCACGAGATTAAACAAATCTTAGGATAATATTTGCTATCTCAATTCAAAATGAAACCACCGATTTTGAACCGAAAAGTCATCTCCATATTTCTATACATGTAGGTTAAATTGACTTTAAACTGTGTTTTATATGATACTTATCTGAGTTGGAAATAATTCGGTAATTGTTTTAAATCTCGGATTTCTATATAACACGATAGATTTAAATTGTGCTACTTACAGGAAAGTCCCATCATATAAAGTAACAAAACAGATCAATTTAATTAAAGTTAGTCTGAACTTATGAAAATGCGCAATATATGACTTTAAATGCCACATATTATGTTGTTTTATCTAGGAACAGTGCATTTGTTTTTTTTTGTAAATGAATTACATTTTGACACGGCACCTAAAAAATTTGAAACAACTGTCCGAGTCAGTGCGCGAGTACGGTCTCGAGATCGCGAAATCTGGAAATGTCTATTAAGAGGTCGAAGTTTTATTCAAAGCATATCAAGCAGAAGAAAGTGTCCAAGATTGAAAACACGGGTATACATTTAATTGGAAGAGCTGTAATTATTAAGTCATTATCAGAAGTTATGCGTCTCTAAAAAATACTAAAAAAGAGTAACCATGTAGGTCTAACTTATAAATTAATTGACAATGTTTGTATAATTTATATACAAGTTAATTGAGATTTACCTGTATGATCCCAATTGATGATTGGCTTAAAAGTGTTCAAAATACTAACAGTATACTAATTATATAGCCTCCATGGAGTGAGCTTAGTAGCAAAAAGCATTACTTTTACACATACCATGTTAAAAAATTATACGAGCCGTTTCATAAATTATGTTAAATTTTACGCGTTTAAATTTTATGGATTTATAAACCTAAAAAAAATACCCGTCATACAGTAATATGAAAAAGGCGACATGATTTCAAAGCCAATTTCCACTGTTGGAGTACACGATGTTTTTAACATTCGACATGCCTGCGGCTCTCTGTGACCACACACGTTAAAATATATAATGGAGAAACAAAAGAGTGATGGTAAAAATAAAACGTACATATAGTACATACCTATCTCAAGACTTCCATCACTAATTATAATTATTTGCCGAAGCCCCTTTTCAATTACAATTTTGATAAAATACATTAACACGGAATAAAGAAATAATTTTGCGTGAACAGGCCAAAGAAAGTTATCAAAATTCAAAATGATTTTATGCACCAGTGTTAGGAATTGCGATTTAATGTAAGATCGGTGACGTATTCTTATTGATTCGATTAATTAAAAACACAATTTTCTATTAATTGATAGGTCTTTTTACACAATGGATTTCAAACACGATCACAGACACTTGCTTTGTTTACGACAACAGGTGGCTGGTACACAAGTGACCCCGATCGACAGTGTGGGATTGGTGCGTTTGATTACGCAACTGTTACAAACTTCTGGGCTGGCGAACGTGGAGATCAACTAAATGATCGTGAATTATTCGATTAATAAAGCTTAAAATTACTTATAACTATATTTAACGTAGAAAGATAGATTGAATATATTCCAATGAAGACGTGTTCACTATAAAACTAATTAATAATACATAAAAAAGAAAAACTAATTGTTATATAAATAATTTAATAATGAACCGTAAAGCATGTATAAAGACATTTTAGTTGAAATTTAACATTAAATACCATAGGGTATATTTTTGATAGGAAGTTTGTGTAAAGTATACACATGAAGAGGTGTGATTTTCTTTCTGATTGAAAAACGCTACCTGTTTACCTGGTCTGCTTTCTACTTCGTGTTACGCAATATCCCCGGTATATTCGAACAAATAAACATTCTCATCAGATCAAAAAGGTCTCAAAGAACAATTTTGTTCGTATAATCCAGATCGAAATATTTACCGTTTTTGAGTTATAAAGCAAAAACTTTCAAGCTCCCTAAATCCCTAATCATAGGGGCCAGCCCCTTTTGAATAGTATTATATGAAAGCCCTTGCAATTATGCACAACTTTTGTTCAACATGTCTTAACAAAATATTTTTAGTTTTCAAGATAAAAAGGAAAATATGTGTATATTTTCGCTCTTTTAGGCGTTCTATTTTTTGACCCCTATATAGCGCCATTTTGAATACAGAAATCGAAAAACAAAAAACGATGTGCACAACTTCAATCCTTCTGTTATCCAAAACCAGTAAAATTTCTGCTCCAGCTCTAGTGGTCTCTGAGCCTTTGTCTGGAAATGAAAGCCTATAATTTTTCGTTTAAAGGGAAATAACTCAAAACCGGAAGTGAAATTTTGAAATTTTAGACAGTATTCCGAAAGAGTTTATTACCGTCTATAATGTCTGAAAATTTGAGCAAAATCCATTGAGAAATGAGTGAGATATGAGGCCTCAAAGTTGGCGTCTAGGAAGAAAACAAAAAAAAGAATAATAAGAATAATCTTAATCTTCAGAATCAGTAGAAGGTCTTCCGTTGGAAACGGAAGACCTTAATAAATATACATACTCTATGACGTGTACCGAGTTTAGTTGATAGAGAAATGTGTTTTCATTCGAATGTGGAACGGATAAGACGGAAATAAATTTTCTCTTGATATTATTACAAATAATATGCTCAGAATTACAAGGTTTCTTTCGTATATCTTTTTATATCAAGAGATTCTGAAGAACTAATTCGTTAGCAAGGTTATATAAGAGATGAGTAGCTGTTTAAATACCAGTCACAGAGAAAACAAATAGAAATGGAAATATTTTTTTAAAAAACATATTCAGATATATGATGACGCATTCTTTATAAACAATGATGAAGCTGCTGCAAGAAATTTATAAGTCCAAAAAGTGTAAGATAAAGAATGGAATGAAAATAGAACAATCATGATATTCACAATCATGTTTTCCATATTTTTTGTACTACATGTACATGTATTTGTAACTCATAACTAAATTTACGAACGTACTTATCTTGCCATTGGTCATTTGCAAAATTGTAATCTTAAAATCATTTTGAGTGTACACAAAAGTACTCCAAAGGTGATGTGAAAAGTATGTTTAAGATTCTGAATTACGTAATCGATATTGTTTATGGAGATAAGGTCTTCCAACATTCATTGGAAGTCACATTGGTACCAACGGCGACTATTTATTTATTTGAACAAAATTTATTTAAAATTTTACATATTAGAAGAAAAGACTTTTTTGGGTTCTTAATTCTTCATTTAGTTATATTGATATTGAATATATCAACAGATATTATCAATTGACAATAGTTACAACCATTCATATGTCGACTCCATGCATGAAATAAAGCATACCACAGAGACAAACAATCCTCTTCCTAATACATGTTTTACCAGGAAAAGACGTAAATGGTAATCTAACAACAAAACATTATGATAAGTGGGATGACTAAAACATTCTTTAGCATCAACCTTCTATACTTTTGTAGCAATATACTCTTATCATGTATATTGAGTTTTTGTCGCCCGGTTGTTTCAATACGCAAGAGATTGTTCTAAGAGAAGACGGAAAAAAGAATATCAACAGTCTTTTTAAAGTCATCATTTCCAAACTTCCAAAGTCGATACAATGATACAATGATATTGTCAGCATATTCAATTCATCAGCAAATCAAACGTGACTGACACATTTTCAAACCTTTTCAATATTTCAGTCATTATTTACATCATGATTTATCTACAGATTTTTTCTGTTAGCCCGATCATGACAAGGAGCAGACGGTGGATCTTACTCGTTTAAAGGGATGCTTTCTTCTCCGTGGCATCTGAAGGTCTGTGTCTATTCTGCACTCGATTTGTATTGTTTTAGTGAAATTTAGATTTCATTATTGTTCGTTAATTACTCCATATTTTATTATTCGTATCTTAAAATCAATTTATTCATCTATATTTTTTTTTTAAATTAGCCAGGTTGCTCTTTAAGTATATATATATATATATATAAACCAATTAATGGCTTCAGCAATGACACTATAATTGTATCAATAAACGAACTAATATTTATTTTAGGAATAAGGAATCACTTTCAAGTTTGGCAATAATGTTTTAGATCAGTAAAGGGTTCAGTAGTTGTACAATGGAATACCTTGGAAAAACGAAAAGTGAGACCTTAAATAAAGAGTTTTCTAGTAAAAATATCTCGAAATTCAGCAAAATATTAATAGATGTAATGGTTTGAGACTAAACAAGCTTAACCTTTATTCAATTCAAACCGATGAATAGGGTCTAATTTCTTCCAGAAATAGCCCTTATGCTTATCTGCACTTAAGTTATCCTTATCTGTATTGACAGATTTCATTTCTCGTCATTTCAACAACCATCCTCCTGTAATGAAAAGAAAAAAAATCTGTTAATATTGGCAATTCCCGCGTCAGTAGCTATAGTTGTAATGTAGAGGTCCTCGCACGTATTTGTAATGGGTACATGAGCTACTGTGTCAATACTGTTTTTTTCTTTTGGAGAAAACTCATTTGTATGGTATATACGGTATGCAGAAAACGAAAAAAAAATGAAGTCCCAGATTTTCCAAATTTCTTTTTGTAAATGTGCTTAGTGAATTTCTGTAAGACTGAATTTGCATCCAAATCTGATTTTACTTTCGTTATATTTCAGTATTAAATTTAAAACATGAATACGGATAATTAAATTGAAAATAAACCTGATTTGAATCTACTTACGCTCATTTCTGTATTCGATATTCTGTTTATTCTGGAACGATTTCGATAGATACGACTGGGAAAAGAATGGGTCTAGAGTAATCGATGTTGACAAAATGCAGTGAGCTTTTTTAATGAAACATATGTAGATAATGAAAAGTATTCAATATCAAAAGTATACGTAAGACAATACAAAATGGCAGCAAAGCAAACACGGACCTCCAAAACATCAGAGGTGTGATCAGGTGCCATGGAGGAGTAAACATCCCCTGCCAACCGGTCACAACCGCCGTGTGCTCCTTGTCATGATCAGGAAATAACGGAAAAATCCGTCGTCAATTCAATGTATAAATGATGGACTAACAATTAGTATAAAAAAACGTCAGTCAGAGTTTGACTGAATGATAAAATGTATTTGCCGACAAGGTCATTGTATCGACCATAGAACTTACAAAATGATGACTTTAAACGAGACTGCTGAAATTTTTTGTTTACCTCGTTTTAGAAATTGTTTTAACACAGAGAATGCTCTTGCTTATCGAATCAACTGAGATACATGAACTCCGTATGCAGGTGATGAGAGTACATTGCTGCATAAGTGAGAAGTTGACGATAGAAAAGTTAAAGTCATCACGTCTATCATAGAGCTTGGTTGTTAGATTTGTAAATTTACGAGTTCCATTTTCATTGAAAAAGCAGCAGTCAATGATATAAAAAAGCCTGGACTTTAATATATCGTGGGGAATGGTAGTATATAAAGTTGAAAGGTCATGAGATTTTAAACTGTTGATTTTTGGTAATAATTCTTGTGATTTCAAATTGTCCGAAAGTTCCTTGTGCTGGTGCATACAATACAATACAGGAGCAGAACAAACACGGACCAGGTGCCTTGGAGGAGTGAGCATCCCCTGCGACAGGTCAAACCCAACGTGTGCTCCTGGTCATGATCCAGAAATAACAATAAATTTGTCAACAATTCTGTGTATTAATAATGGCCAAACAAGAAGTATGAAAAGCGTCAGCATTTGCCTTAACGATATATTGTATTTGCTGACAAGGTCATTGTATCGACAAGAAAACTAATGAAATATAATTGCTTTTAATGAAACTGATCTTCTTGTTTCATCAACTTGTTTAATAAAAAATTATCTCATTCTACAAATTGTTCATACAGGGCATAATCTTTCACACTGAATCAACCGAGAGATATCATCTGCGTATGCAGGAGATAAGAATACATTGATGCATAAGTAAGTTGACGATACAAAAGTTAAAGTCAGTTTAACAAAAAAGTTTATACTCAATTACATTTAGGCCTCATTTATCCGTAGGCATGTGTTCGAGAGAAAATCATTGGAAAAACTAAAGAAACAGAACAAAACAAAACGAATATGCAGTTTTCAGGTATAAAACAAATTCTTATTTTTTTTTTCAGCGCAAAACGTCGGCTTCCGAATCATTATAGGGATCAATAGGGCTCCAGTGTACATGTCAGTTACTGAAAACGTTTTCAAAAACACTCAAAAATTCAGGTAGGATTAGAATCTTGAGAAAAATTATTATTAATGTCAGTATAGAAAAAAAAAACGAGCTATTAAGAACCCACAGGCTATACGGAGGCCAAGCTAAAATTCCAATCAGGACAAATCTGAAACTGTTCAAAAGATGCATGTTACCTTTCCTATATTATAGAATAGATATAGCGACCCGACCTTTACTCATATTAAAAACGTCTTTGAAAAGGATAACGAGGTTAGTTTAGCAATCTCAAATCAGACCATATTGCTAGATGATTAAATGACCACAAACACCCAGAAAAGTCATTGAATCGGCTATATATCCAGAAGGAACTCAAAAAGGATTTGTAAAAACGGCTGTCTTTTAGAGACCAGTTCTTGTTTTGGACACCAGAGACAAATGGGAAGAGAGAAAGACCAAAAGTCATTAGGCAGCGGCAAGTGGAGACCGCGAAATATAAGAACAAGCGAGCACAGAAAGACCTTGTTACTGCATTTTACGCAATAATCGTCACAAGCGGTGAGAAAATAAGTTAAAAGATGAATATAAGAAGTCAATAATTTTATGTAGAGGTTACCTTGCTCTTTAATTCCTTTTACTATAACAATACCCTACTCACCCACTAACACCAAAACCTTGCAAATTTTTATAAAAACTATAAACTTAAAACAGTAACGCACACACGGAGCTTTGGAATGTAAATTTTCGTTGTAGTCATAATGATCTCGGCAGGTAGATTAACAGACTTAATAGTTCTCTGAAGAAGTCTGGTTCCCTAGAACCAATAGCCGGAAATTCTCGACTCTGTTCATGCTAAGATGACATATGTGATGGCGTTAAAAGTGCAGATAGATAATTTGATAAGGTGATAACGAGATACGTGTATGTCGATGTGTTCTTCAATAAAGAGATAATGCATAACATTCACTGAATGCTTAACTTGATTATATCTATAAAGATAGCAAACAAAAGAACGATTTCACTTTTTTTAAAAGGTGCAAAAACAAAAAACAAAAAAAAACCGACCTGTTCACTCAGAATTAAAAGAGTTGGGATTAAAATTTGAAGAAATTATTTTTCGTTTTTTTTATTTCAGCAATCGGGAGGTAAATGTGCATCTTAAATATTAAAATCGTTGCACTTTTTGGTGTGATGTGACCTTCGAATGGAAATTAAGTTATAAAAACGTTTTATCAATTTAAAAAATACCCGGTATAACTTTTTTATTCATGTGTCGACACGATACAGTCCAGATAATTCAAAATAAAAGACACCATAGATTCTACTACATCTCATTTATATCAAGGTGTTTTACAGACCATAATTGATAAAGGTCAACTAGCAACTAAATTTAATGACGACGAAATGACTTCAAATTTCCATTGCCAATTCTTTATAATTAGTTATATCCTGCTATCACATACATCATATGTTTACATCTCTTAAATCCTTTAGTACTGAGGGGCTTGTGCCGAGTACAAACATTTCCTAAACCAGATAAACTACTGACAAATAAGTTAAAGTTACAGGGATTTCATCATTTCAAAGACCTCGTTAAAGGCAACATATATTTGTCGATTCTGTGATCGCTATGATAACATTGTTAACAAATATAACCTCATTGCGTCTAAAAGTTACTGGCTATACTGTCTCATATCAATGGTGAGGCCTTTGTTATATTCTAACGTTGACGGGTCTCTCTATCTGATTAATACATAGGGTGGCTCCGACGGATGTATCCGGTCAACATGCATGCTTACTCTCTAAAGCACTTTATCCCCCTGTGGATTTCGGGGTTCTGTACGTGTTGATTGCATGGATAAGGACCATACATACTTTTGTAAGTTTTGGGATTGATCTGATATTGTTCGTTATTTTCACCTTTTTCATAATTTAGTGACAAAGAATGTAGATGCTAGCTTTAGAGGTGTGTCTCTAATCGTGTCTTTATTTTGTTATTGAATACTAAAATGGTAAATCGAAGGAAATAGATAAAGAATTTTAGATAAAACATTTTATGTATAGAACATACATGTACTTACCTACATGTACAACAAGCAACGATTTTTCAAACGAAGTGCCCTAGGTCATATAAACAATTTGCAGGGTATTCTAAAGACAACCCACATTGACTCGTTAAAATTATCTTTACATGCAGTTTGAATTATTCAGTTGAAACAATACATAGATTGATAACTTGTTAATATAGGTGAATTCGAAGTAAGTACCGGTATTATTAATTTAAAGTAAAAAAATGACATTTAGGAAATGAGGGTGATGTAATTAACGCAATAAAACAATAAATTAGAAATAAAGATAAAACCAGTTACTTTCTGAAGAAAAAAGAATTGAATTGAATTGAATTGAACATATTTTATTGACAAAGTCAAAAGGATCGGACACAAGTTCAGTAACTTAGATAGTCCTCTCCTAATATAACATTTTGTGAAATTGCCAAAGTAAAACAAACATATATACATATGGTCTACTATATACATTGTAGCAATAGAAAGGAATAAATACTTTAAATATACAAATATAATTTGAGATGGTGAGGAAAAAAAAAAGTTATTTTGAAAAACGACCACATTCATTTAAGAAAGTTTGAATAGTCTTGAAAAGTTCAACATTTTGTTCAAAAGTTAGAGAATCATCGCCCCATAGCATTAAATGTACATCTATAATATGTAAATAATTTAATGACAATAGCTTATTCATTAAGGAATTTCTTGCTTTTACATAATATTTACAAACAAAAAACAGATGATATGCATCTTCTAGTAGTCCACAAGAACAATTAGGACTGGTTATTAGGTTACAGCGATATAAATCAGACTTTAAAATACAATTGTGTCTTAATCTTGTATGAATTATGTTCAAAAACCTTTTTCCATAAGAAAAATATTTCTGAGGTTTTACATTACTATTTTGCAGATAGTTTTTGAAAATTTTAATAGAAGCTGCCTCCCTTGTTTTTAGACTAAGGGAATTCCACTTTCTAACAGTATCAGGAATAAATGATTTATTGTAGAGTTCTAATCTGTATTTTGGCAAAGAATAATTTAAAGAATTCCGGGTAGTGTATCCTGAAATATTGCCTCTTGTATCAGGTACTAAGTTTTTCAAGTAAATAGGGACTAAATTATTGTGCATTTTATACATTGTTATTAGTTTTGCCCTATTTCTTCTATATTCCAGTGGTTCCCAGCCTGTTTCCCAATATAATGAATTTCTTGAAGCAATAATTGTAAGCCCAGTAACTATTCTTGCAGCATATAATTGTACTTTTTCAAGATTCTCAATGTCTGTTTTAGTGCATCCAGACCAAACTTCAACAGCATATTCAAGTTGTGGTCTAATAAAAGATATATACATCTGGGATAGAATATCTCTTGACACCGTAAATTTTAATTTTTTAAGAAGCCCCAGTTTTTTGTATGCTTTCTTTATAATGGTATCAATATGATCAGACCATCCTAAGTTAGACGACGGAAGTATCCCAAGATGTTTGTGTTCTGTAACATATTCCAATTGGCAATTGTCAAAAAATAATTTCGGAAAATTCTGTACATTTTTCAAATTAAAAAATACTGCTTTGGTTTTCTGTGGATTAAATTTCAATAACCATTTCTTTGACCATTCATCTAGTATTCTGAGATCATGGTTAAGATTTTGTTCAATATGATTAATATTATCTGAACATTGTTGTAAAGAATTATCATCAGCAAATAGTCTGCAAACAGATATCATATTTTCAGCCACATCATTTACATACAATAAAAATAATAGGGGACCAAGTACTGAGCCCTGAGGAACTCCAGCTTTTACTTGTCCTACAGAGGAAAAATGATTTCTATACATGACTTGTTGGGTTCTTTTGCTTAAATAACTATCAAACCAATCTAGCATATCACCATTAATTCCATACAATTTTAATTTGTAAATTAAGCCTTTATGCCAGACCCTATCAAATGCCTTTGATAAATCACAAAACACCATACAACAGAATTTGCCTTCATCAACACTTTTTACTATAGAATGGTATGTTTCTAAGAGTTGATATACTGTGGAATGACCTGGTAAAAAACCTGCCTGGTATTTATAAAATATATTATGTGAATACAAGAAATTGTAAACATGCTTAAAAATTATTCTTTCAAAAATTTTGCTTATACAACTCAGCAAAGAAACTGGTCTATAGTTTGAAGTGATGGAAGGGTCATCTTTCTTAAAAAGTGGAAGAACATGTGCTAGTTTCCAGCAGTCTGGAAATGTTTTTAGTGATAGGGATTTGTTGAATAGTATACACAAAGGTTTTGAGATAGTTTCTTTGCAAGATTTTAACGTATTATGACTGATGCAATCAGGACCTACGGCTTTATTGACAGGAATAATAGAAATTATATCAATGATTTCTTGCTCTTGTATTTCAATGTGTGGAAAATTATCTGTACATCTTGACACTATATTTGGGAGCTCGTGATTACTGTCATCTAACTCTGTAATTGATGTGAAATATTTGTTTAATAGTTCTATTTTATCTATGTCTGAAAATGCAAAACTTTCAGTGCCATTGTTGTCTGTAAACTGAATAGGTGGAATTTCATTAGTTGGTTTAATGTGAAAAGTATCTTTCAGTAACTTCCAGTATAGTTTTTGATTGTTCAGACTAGCATCCTTAAGATGAGAATCTATATTGTCATAATAGTTTTTAATAGCATATTTTTTCATATTATTAAACTTATTCCTTTCTTTGCGAAAGTTTTCCTTATCAGATTCTCTTTTTGTTTTTTGTGCTATTTTTCTTAGTCTATTGCGAATACGCAAAGTTTTCTTTAGAAGAGAGTCCATCCAAGGTTTATCATTTGGCCTTATAGTTACAGTTTTTTCAGGTATGCATTGATGAATAATAGAGTTAAATTTTTCTGTGAAGTTTGTTGTTGCAGTATTAATGTTTTCTGTATCATCAATAAGGCTGTTCCAGTCGCATTTTACAATTGAATCATTAAGGAGTTCTAAATCTGCCTGTTTATAGTTCCAAATTTTACGTTTGTATGCCACATTTACATTTGTATTCTGGTAAATATATAAGTTGCTTTATGATCACTAACTGTATTACTAACTTGTAAAGTTCCAGAATCATGTACATGTATATTGTCACTAATAATGATGGGATCTATAAGGGTTTCTGTATCGCAAGTAATTCTAGTAGGTTCGTGTATGATATTTGTTAACCTACAGCTATTCATAATTGTATGAATCTCATGTGAGTTATTAACTTTTAAAAAATCAACGTTAAGATCACCAAGTACAACAATATTGTTAGATATATCACAAGCCTTTTCAAATGACCAAGATAATTTTTGCCAAAAGACACTATTAGTGTGTGGTGGACGATAAATACAACATATAAGTAGTTTTCCCTTTACTTGTGGTATTTCTATCCAAATGAGTTCCGTATCAACGGGTTCTAAATCTTCTCTTCGACTAGCCTTAATTAAATTTGAAACATAAATCATTACACCACCACCATGAGAATTACGATCTTTTCTGAAAATACACTTAAAACCTTCTATAAACAAACTTTCATTTGTAACATGTGAGTCTAAATGAGTCTCACTAAAACATATTAAATCAAAATCTTGAACTAGATACAGTAGAGAATCAATCTTATTCCTGATGCTTCTGATATTAAGGTGCAAGATATCAAGAGAGTTTGGTGCAGATGGACCTGGGTTTGTTTCAATATCACCAGATAGCAATAGAATGACAAACATGAATAATTGTGCAAAAAAATTAATTCTGAGAGACCAGAATGACATACTGTTATAATGTTTTTTGAAGACACTGGATATGAAAAACAAAATATCTAACAACGTAGTAGATTTTGAAACTTTGAAAGCAGACCTTGACAGTATATTATGACTTTGAGTGTAGAAAACCCCAATCGCGGCACGATGTTGTTCTAGAGAATTACCCATTATCAAAAAATTTAGTTATGCAATATCTAAAGTTTGGTTTGCTTCTGGGCCGCCTTGAGATGGGATTTAGTGAAATTGTAATTAGTTGGCAATATATAAGATATGTCAATTCAAGATAAAAGGAAAGTAAAAAAACACAAAACAGTAAACATAAAATTTGAAAAAAGAAGTACATTGAAAAAAGAAGTACATTAAAAAAAGAATCCTTTACTACATTATATTTTTGTTCTCTGTCAGCGTATTCCGTTATGCATAATGCTTATTTCAATGTACAAAATGTGTATTGTTCATTACAGAGGCTGTAATTGATCCTCATGTAAATATCAAAGATAGATGGGCTTGTTATTTGTGATAATATTAACGCCTTTTCCGTGAAGACATTTGTTTCAGAGAAACCATCAAAAAGCTGCGTTTGTCTGCGACCGTCAACAATTTGTTATCATCAAGAACATAGAGAAATATGCTTTAGGGTTGCAAGCATAGGGTAAAGAACGATAGGACAATTTTTCAAAAAAACATCTCATGTCATATCAATGTTGCCAGAGCAATTTTCACTTAGATGGCATATTGTATTAGAATTATTTCCCCATAGAAAAGATAAATTTGATATGTTATATACGGAATTAAAATCCCTGATAAAATATTCATCATCAAAGCATACGTTGCTCTGAAACTAGCATGTAGTATGTCGTTATTTATGAAGTTGAAAAACAAGAAGAATTTAATGTTTGCTATCTAAAAGGAAAATCTTTCATGTAATGGGATTATAGAAGCTTCTACAGTTTGGCTAAATCACATTGTGATTTCTATGCATTCTTAATACTTACATGTATTGTATAGTAAAACATTTAAAATAAAGGATCAAGACATAAAAAATGTGAAGACAAAGGGAACAAAAAAACTTCACATGTCACTTATTCTAATGCGAGTCATTCATGCAATCTACAAAATTACAAAACGTTTTATGTAATCTTGATAGACAGGGAAGCTATATTGACTTTTCCATTCATATTTCTGTAGATGAAATTAAACAGTAAATTAAGTTTCATAAAAAGGGACTGAATTTCTGTTAAATGTTTCCCATTAATTTTTTTTGGTCAGGCGTTTTTCATAATTGTTTCTGTAGATCAATATTTTCAAGGTCTTTGTATTACATTATATAGGGCAAATATTTAGCAGCAGTAAATGCATTTGATTCGATTTCACATTTTAAACTTAAAAGGTATTTTTAAAAAGATTATCTGAAATCAATTAGCCAATACCCATCAAAAGCATTGGCATTTTATGCAACGCTGTTTGACATTCAGTCATATTTATGTTTTATTTGCTAAAAGAGATGGCAGCTGATAATATCTCTGAATTTTATATAAAGGTAATGTATTGACATCTGCCTGAACTTGCATTACGAATGTACGTTTTAAAATGTCTTCTGCCATCTGGTGATATAAAAATTATACTGTACAAACAAGTTTTGTTTAATTTTCTGTATAATTTACAATTAAAATGATATTCTGTTTAGATAGGTCGGTATTTTACAGCGAAAAATCTATAATTTATGTTTCTTTTCTTGTAAAACATGTTGCTAAAAGAATGTAACAATTAAATGCCACATTTGCAATGATCAATTAACAGCATCTGTTTAAATAGAATGTTTTACATGTAAGATATTGATAGATTTTCTAATATCTTACACACAGAATGGAGTTTTCTACTTCAGACGCCATATTATGTGTTTGATTTGCAAGATCCCAATCAAGAACAACAACATTGATCGTTATAATTTTTTTCTAAATTTGCAAGAAGTACGAATATATTAATTTACATAAAATCCGATCATTTTCGACACTGTACAGGTATTCTTTTTTAACTTTTATAGACTAATATATTTCTGTATGTATATATGCTGCAAAAATCTATTTAACGTGTACACGACGTGAAAATGATTCAGATTAAAGATCAATATGAATTACATTTCAAATAAATGCAATATTGGTCATCTGTGTACATGTATTGAACACGGTTTAAAATTTGTAATGTTTTAAACGAATTTACGCTTTTTCAAATACTGAACATTTCTACATGCAAATGTATTCTACTTTTTTAAATAAATGATGCAATATGCCATATGATTTCAAATAAAAAAAAATTTAATATGAGACCTCGGTAATAATCTCAAAAATAATACTCTTTGGTTAGGTGGATCCAATCTTTTGATTGGATTGTGGCTGTTTCTTATTTTTTTTACCCATCGTTTTTGATGGCAGACAGCAGTTTAGGGTATTTTAAATCTTATGATGTTTATAAGGGGCTCAACTTGAAATAGATGTATACTTTACCTTGTGAAAGATTACAGGGTTTGAATTTTCATTCAAGTTCCTATGTACATCATGTTACAATGCCATTATAGTGCTGAGGGTCAGATTGTGCAAAGTGTACCTAAGATGGCAATACTCTATATTTGAGTCCCCTTTTTCTAAACCCCATTTTATTAACTTTTTAAAATTTCTTTCGTCATTTAGTTTAGTAAATGACATTTCTCACTTCTACATGATGTTATTTGTTTTTGCCTGCTTTTAACAAAAAACAAGCTCAGTCGTTCGGCAGAACTAAGAAACATAAATAATACTTAACACCAATTATCATGTAAAATTAGCGTGCAACAACCCTAGTTTTAAAAACAAAATCAAGAAATGTGAACATTGTTATGTTTGTTGTTTTGATAAGAATTACTTAATTATAGCTGTTTATTAATAATTATATAACGATTTACTTTTGTAAACACAGTTGTCTTTCTAAATAATTTTTGCTGTGCATTTCAGTTTGAGTATTTTACTTTTCACAGGGCGATTTCATCAGCAATGCTTAAATGTAATATAAAAAATAAGTAGTGGTGATGGTAAAGAACAGATGATTAAAGGTTATTTTGTTTTTCAACACACCTTTGAAAAAGAAAAAAAATAAGATCGTTCAAGTATCTTGGGTGGTCTCCCTTATGTATGTAGTTTGAATTAAGTTGTATCAGTTATGTCCGTACTGGTGCAAAATGTATTCTTTTTCTAGTTTAGCAATTAAAATCGATCTTTTATTGTATGAGCGTGCTTTTTAATTTAAAAAGAGAAAAAAAAAATATATTCGAATTAAAAACAGGATTTTTATTCTATTATAAGTAAAATTCTGTTGATAAGGTATGCAGTTTCCTGCGATGAACGATAATAAAAGTGCAGTATGATTAGATTAAGAATATAAAGTTGCAAAACGTTTATTTTTAAAGTTGAAATTAGATAACCATTCTTATTTTCATAGGAAATAAAATCTTGATTATGGCCAGGAAATATTTCTTTACGCAGAAAAGGGTCAATACCTCTACAGAAGTACACCACGTAAGATTTTTT
The DNA here is from genome assembly GCF_032062105.1 of Saccostrea cuccullata. NCBI lineage: Eukaryota > Metazoa > Mollusca > Bivalvia > Ostreida > Ostreidae > Saccostrea > Saccostrea cuccullata. Next base: position 206,192 of record NW_026929195.1, on the reverse strand, counting down.
TAAGAAGACCTATTTTGATGGGCATGATAAGGGTTAGCTATCTTATTAGCGCGTAAGACGATCTGCACTTAATAATACATGATTCACTCATCACTTATATTATTGGGACGTCTCTTCTTTATACTTAAATCATGCCTGGTGGTTACAAAGAATGCAGTTTCTCATTAACGTATACAACGCCGTGAATAAGAAAACGTATTTACTTAAACAAATCACATCGGGATGCTAGAATTATTTAATAAAATATTGTGATGGCATATTTTTCACAGAAATTCAAAAATTGGCAATTTGAGATAAAAAAAAAAAATATAAGTAAATTTTGAATACCTTCATTGAAGGAACATAATCTCGCGGAAGAAAAACAAAACATTGACAGAAAGTATTTCAAAGTTGGCTAAAGTGAAATCTTAGACCTGTTTGTTTTGCATCTTATCTCTAGGGTTTGTATACTCTTTGTTACCTCTATGTTGTCAATCAGAAACTCAAGCATTTTTTTGTTGTCAACTTCAGAGTACTTGTGTGTACAATCAGAATGTGTTTTAACAGAGTAATTTTGCACATGACCAATGACAAGGTAAGTAAATTTACGAGTTCCATTTCTATTGAAAAAGCAGCTGTCAATGATATAAAAAACCCTACTTTAATGTATCGTGGGGAATGGTTGTGTACGTTTTTAAGCTGTTGATTTTGGTAAAATCTTGTAATTTCAAATTGTCCAAAAGTGCCTTGGAATTTTTAAGTATCCTCATCTGATTTACACCACTTCTTAAATATATTGTTGAATACTCTTGAAGTTTCTCCTTCACCACAGTTAATATCTTAGCGAGGAGTAATGAAAGAGGATTGGTTGAACACTTTCTGGAACCATGCAGCTACATGTATGCATCTTTGATTGTAAAGATTTTTATAGAGTCCAATATAGATATTGTAGTTCAAATTCATTTTGGTTCTTTGGGATATCAAAAATATTAAAAACTGACATATAATTTTGAAGAATTTCTTCCTTAGAAAGAGAACTATGAAAATCAATTTCAAAGAAAAAAGCATATCAGCCCATGTACCCTGACAAATTCCCTTTAACGTTCGTCTTAACGGTTTCTGATGAAGGTAATTCATTGATGAATCACCTGTTTGCAAAATAGATAGCATTTTACCCAAACTGAAGAATGAAACTTAAGGTTAGAAAAAAGGGGAAATCGTTATACCCATACCCTTCTGTTTTATTGAAGATATCAGGAACACCATCCAAAAAATCTCTGGAATCAAAGGCTAAGACATATCCCGCATACTCGAAGTTCATGTGTGGGGATTAATAAATGAGATGAGATAGAGAATCATTTATATCTTCTTTTCCTAAAAAGTATGATAATTAAGTGGTATTTGCAACATTGCTATATGATTATTGACATGTAATTGACTGACAGATTGAAGTAAATATATTTGACCGCACTCTAAATATACCAGTTTATGTCGGCTAAGAATGATAAACATGGAGCACTCGTAAATACAGTTATAAAAGAACCAAAATTGCAATGAAATGAGAAACCAAATTGGATTGACCATCTGTTTTCTTGTGTAGTGCGCGTGTAATTGGTATCCCTTGCAGCAAATCTTTTGGAATACACACTTGAGATTGTGGTATAAATATTTATTCATCTATAATGAGGAGTCACACTGACCGCTTATGTTCTCAAGAATGACTGGTTACTTAACCGACGTGTCTACCAAAATGTTTATCATTCCAGACTAGTGTATATTTATACAATATTTATTGTATTCCACAGGTAATTATGTTTAAACATTTGTTTTCTGAAACAGAGTGCAAGTGTTTACTTCCGACAACACAAAGATTCTTAAATCTTACACCGATACTTTTCTTTTTGAAATGTTTGTTGTAATCTTACATATACTCATGTTTTCGTCATCTGTTACTCTTGAAATATCTCAGTGTATATGCAAAAATTCAGTTGGATTTTGTTCATTTGAGAGCTTCTCTCTTCTTGGATTACATTTCTTTGAATGAATACATTAAATTAAAAGACTTACTCGTGCCTATTGGTTTAATTTGTTAATTTGTTTATATACTGTTTATCTGTCAAAGAAACTAGAATAAAAAAAACATAATCCAAAGGGTTTTGATAAGCATTAAAATATCAAGATTCTTTTATGTACATTTCAGTATTGTCTTAATATTGAGTTATATTAATTTATTTCTCCTTAATTGTATGTCTTTACATATATCTTTCAGAGGGTTATTATATACGGAGTATTCTAGAAAAAGCCTTTTCTCTTTAAAGTACTTGGGTTACCTCATGTCAATGATAAAATCACAGGATTTTGGTGTAATGTACAGGACATATGTTTCTTCAAAAGTATAACACAGGAATATTATTATTTATTGGCTTTTTGTATAATACTTTATTTTTTCCGTATCTGTTAATCGTTTGTTTAGCAAATCATCAAAAAGAATACCAAAAATATATCTGAAAATACTAGACAGCATTTTATGATTTAATGTAGAAATATGCATCATGGTGATAAAAAAACATCCTGCGTAAAATTCATAACAATGAGTGTTTACATGAATCAAAAATTCAATTCCAACACAAACTCACTTGAACCTAGCATCAAAACTATGTCTAAGAAGCATTGAAACTAGTCTAGACTGAAGTCTTAATGCTCAAACCAGAGTCAAATAACAAATGTTGATTATTTGCACATTGTTATCAGAAGGATTTGCTGTAAGTCCTGTGCCAACAGGATAAAGAATGGTTACATCTGTCAACGTCAAATAGCCAAGCCTTGGATTATTCGGAGGAATATCGACAACTAACTGACCAGATTACAAAACAGCATATGTTTTTGCAGCTCATGAAAATCATCCAAATTAATCTAAAATTATCTAATTGTCCTTATTTTGAGATAAATCGATGCTGTTTTTGAAGAAAAAATAATGTTTTAATGAGGCATTAATAATTTTTGTTTATGGAAATCATTTTCTTTCATTCCACACCTTGAAATATTAAAGAAATTTTCATATCCATGCACATACATGTATGTTAATGTATGAAGTCCTAAGATTAACGAAAAACCCTAGACCAGTATGGTACTTCTAGTTTCAATCAAAAATTATCTCAGATAAGTGAAATCATTAATGAATATTTCTCAAATCATAGTATTTTGTGACATATTTTAGATTTTATAATTTTGTCTAAAAGCCAAACCCACAATGGTTGTTAAATTCAAACTTTACATTGAGTAAAGGCAAAGCCAATTGTTTGTTAATGATATAATGCCGCTTAATGATACAAATATCATGAAGCGTTGAAATGCAACGCTTAATGTCATGAATGCTCATCCGCTTAATGCTATAATTCTTTCATTAAGCGGCGATTTATTATTAGTGGTTGAAAAGGTCAACTATTGATGCAATAATGTATGGCATTACGCGTTGCAGTTGCAACGCTTAATTATATTTGTATCATTAAGCGGCGTATATCATTAGCGGTTGCTACACAGCATAACTAATTTGTCTGACTTTGAAACAATGAAGGGACAAAATTCATTTTTTTTAATTCCATCTTTACTAATTATTTCCTGATGTGCTTCCTACTCTTTGACTTCCAAAATTGTTCAATATCAATCTAAATAATTCTTTGTAAGACTTATATACTGTATAGGTGGACTATACGGATTTTCACGCACTCTGAGTATTGTTTTCCAGCATTGACGTGCTTGTCAATGCAATGGAGTTCTCTTTAGACCGTATAAGCGGTCCTGTAAATAAAAGATTCAAATGAATTTAACTGGCTTTTCAGTATAGACCGTTTTCCTATGACACATTTTGTCTAGGAGTTATTCCCCTTAGCCGCCATATTGTAGGGCAACATTCCCAGATCCCTTCAATATCCAACCAAGTTCAATTTGGTATACTGGTTACTGAGGTAAAGATAATGCTATTTTTCTGATGAATATACGTTTGTTAAAGCATCTATTAATTCATGATTATAAGATTTTGAACATTTCCCCCCATATATTTCTTGCACGCGCGTTTCAAATTGGTTGCTTAAAGAGGTAAATTCACTACTTTGCCCTACAGGATGGCGGCTAAGGGGAATAACTCCTAGGCAAAATATGTCACAGGAAAAGGGTCTATAATGGACTAATTAGGTAAAGATAACAACATCTTCACTGCCTTGTAGTCTTTTAATGTACACTTTATATAGAGAATTGTCTGGTTTGCTCTTGTCATTTGACTTTGATACTAAAGAAGATCATGTCAGCGTGTAGGTGGAATATATTATTGGGATTATCGAAGATCATCTTGTGGTGTTTTATTGACTAACATAAAAAGTGACCCCATGATGAAATTTTTACGTACATCTCCATATCTTTTATCGCAGACTTTTGCAACACTATATTTTCTTTTAAGAAAAACGAAGCAAAGATAATTTTATTCAAAACAGTGATTCAAAATGATTCAGCTAAAATCAAAATATATGCATAAAATTTATTAAAAGTTACAAAGTAGAAAGTAGACAGATGTAGGAGAAAACAGTTAAAGTGTAGCATAATCGATGGAATTCATGCTGTTTGTTTCAATACTCTGTTCTTTGAAAGAACATTAATAAACATTGCCACTATAATTTGGACTTTCAGAGTTCTGAACGTCATCTTCATGAATGGAGGGAAGAGGGATCATATCCACTTTTGTAGAGATCTCCGTAATGCTAAAATCCAGTCCATCTACATCACGAACATCACACATATTGTCGTTGGATGTTTCTTGGCCTGCATTTTTGAGATACGGTGCATACAGCTCATTTCTTACTCTGTTCAGATGCTCCGTCCATCCCCTGTGGCAAGAACAAAGGACGATTGCAAATAGAAGTCGACACTCACAACTTTGCACAGTCAGCATGAGAACAGATGCAAAGTAGGAAAGATGGACAAGAATGCGGTATATAAAAATCATACGTAAAATGCATGTACAGGTCTGAATTGCGTAAATTGATCCGGCAAGGTCTAATGAATATAGGATGGAGTGGAGTAAAGCGCTGTGAAGTAATCTCTTTGTTGATTTTGTTTGGAAACTTGGAACTGTGTGACCCGCCAAATATCTTGTTGACTTCAAATAGACACACATTACAAAGCATCCACCAATACTGCTTATTAGAAGGAACGCCTTTGTGCCAACAATGATATAGTACCGATCATTCCTTAAAGCTGAGATGTTCACGACGTCATGGTCGGCTGAAAACACGTCATATAGTGCTCCGCCAACCGTAGCAAAAGTGAAGACCCAGACCGTGAAGCAGACGAAGTAAGTCTTAATATCTGTGACTTTGATCTGATATTGCATTGCAAAGACAAGGCTCATGATTCGGTCAAGTGTCATAAAGGTGATGCTCAACATGTGAGCAGTCACGCGGATCTCTATCAAGAAAATCTGGAGCTTCAACGACAGAGGTTGTCTGGCAGACGACAGGTAGAGTTGGAAATCTAGTAGAACCGTCAGTAGAGAAGTTGTGATGTCCAAGGCAGACAGATTCAACAACAAGAGCCGAATCTGTCTCGGAAACTGTTTAGAAATATACAAAACGGTGGAAAATATACCCATAATCCCAATCCAGACTGTATGGGACACAGTAAGGACCATGAAAGGAACAGTAAATTTAGAAAAAGAACAAAAGATGCCTGTTGTAGAATTAAGAGACATCATGATCGAAACAACTCTTATCTTCTTGCCATATTATTAAAGGGCATCTATCCAAATGAGACATATTCAAAATATCAGATAGAATTTTATTATTCATTTTCAAGCAAATATTTAATTAGCACCTTTCAAGTGATAATTGACATTTTGAACAAAACATGTTTTGAAAACTCGCTTAGGAAATTGCAGGTAGCAATTGTTATGATATTCTAAGCTTAAGATTGGCTTATATTTTATACAGATGTTTTTGGTTTTTCCTAAACGTTCCTTTTATTTTTTAAAAGGGTTCTACTTTAAGATGAATAATGTAGAAATTGAATCAATTTTGCATACATGTTTCCTTAACGTAATTTGTCTTAGTAAACTCCTAGAAAAAATTACTATTAAGCAAAAAGTTTTTGAGACAATTTAAGTACAGCACATCAAAGTAACCTGTACATTATTCTTTATGTTCTTAGTGCAAGAGACATTTATAAAAATTTGTATTTGGATCTTTTGAAAGAATTTCTGATTTTTAAATCCTCAAAAACCGTATTATGTATCATTGTATCTTTGTGTGCCAAGTTATACTGAAATCTACTGTAGAAGGAGTAGCATTTTAAAATTTCACTTATTTTGAATGTGCAACACCGATGCAAAAACCCACAGAATTATGTATCGTAGTCTATTTGTGTGCCAGTTATATTGAAATCCACGGGTGATTCACATCAATCCTCTCTATGAGGAAAATTTGCGGACTCAAAAACCGTGGTTTGCGACGATGATGCAAACCGAATTATCAATCATGTACATTTTATTGTTTCGGAAGAAATCCAAAATGATTTTATTTTTGTATCAAATGTAAAATTTATGTTTCAATGAGGAAAACAACTGTGAAATTGGGAAAGGATACATATGAATTAAAGCATCTAAGTATAGTAATTTTGTAAATCGAAAACGTGGTTCTTACGATGGGCAATACGAGCTAGAAACTACTGACTAGAGATATTAAAAAAATTGCGGACTCAAAAACCGTACTCCTTGTATTTTATTGTTTCGGAAGAAATCCAAAATAATTTCATTTTTCTATCAAGCGTAAAATTTTATTTAAAAGAATGTTTCAATAAAGAAAAAATTAAACATGTCGATTACATTTTATGTACAGACATTAGATTTATACAATTTCAATCAATCCATTTTAGGAAACCTCTTGCAGATATCCAGTCTTGATGTGAAGAATGCCAAGCCCAATAACAATCTTGACCCGAAATCCATTAAAAAGAAAGGAAATAAATGTACAGCGGTATATTTACCACTCTGGTTCCTAATGTATCTCTGATTTGCCAGAGCTGCTGTCTTACACTTGATCCATTCCAGTATAGAAGTGAGATGATTATTGAGACCAGAATTTATTTGCCTGTGAAAAGTGAAAGTCCCATTTTGTGGTCTTAAACGTGAAGTTTTGATGTAAATGTAAGACATCATTGTGAACACCCACCACTTCCAAATCTATTACATGTACCAAAGACGTTGAGGAAATAAGGGAAATGAAATGGCAATTGCCGTTCATTTCAACCGAGCCATTTCACTTTTCAATTAGATACATGTATTATTGATAAAGTTTGGGATGAGTAAACTATGCAATACCTTTTGATCTGATAATTTTAAGATGGTCAGTTCTCTCTTAAGGAATTCAAAAATATATTAAAATAATGAAAGTGTTCTGCTAAAGAACAGATATTCATTTCCGACGGTTACTTGGGCATTTCATTTGCATTAAGCATATAAAGGTTCAATTTACTTGTGACAAATTCGGTTAATTAATCAGTAAAGTGTTGCCTAGGGGATAATCTAAAAAATATTAATCACAATTCTCATTTATCAAATTTTGCTAATCTTACCACATTAAAACATTTTTCTTACCACATATTTTACGCATTTAATAACGTTTAAAAGACATCATATAGCATATTAAAAGGACAACAGTGCCCTAAGTTAATCAATGGCCTACATATTGCACATAAAACAGGCGTAAAATATGAACGATTTTACAAAAGCAAGACGTACGATATTTCAAAACACTGAAGTACATCCTCATTTTACCAGAAAAAAAGCTGCTCTTAAATAAATGTGGACCTCGTTAATTTACATACTTTGTTCTTTACAATCTGTAAAATTCTTATTTTTAAAAGCATTCTAATTGTAGAATGCAAGTACAGTTGTACTCATAAGTGAACATTAAAAAGACACTAACGTTTCTGAATGACACCTGGTCACCATTAACGCCCAATATAAACAGAAATGCCTTTATATTCAAACAAAGTGGAATTAAGTCAATAATTCTACCTGAAAAGACCTCCAATTCGACATTTAGATCTATATCAACGATTTACTTATTATATCCATCTTTATTCAATAGTTGATTTACTGAATGAAATATATGGAGATCATGAACAGTATTCAAACTCAAAATAAAAGACCACAATATTTGAAACATCTGTTACATACTTTGATGTTTGATAAAGACGCTGGATTTATCCTATAATAGCGACACCTTTTGACAAAGGTGAATATTTCAACTTCTATATTGTATACATACCTTATTCCGATAAATATTTTTCATTAACACCTGCATATGGAGTTTATATCTACCAGATGCTTCGGTAAACAAATACATATTCTACTAAGACTAGGAGAGCTTTGAACAAATAAGCTAATGATTCAAGGATATTAGGATCGATTTATTTACCTTATTAGCAAACACAATCTATTGTTACAATGAGGTAACGTTGATTTTGACGGGCGTGTTTGAAGCAAATGCATAATTATGCTTACTCCTGCATTACACCTGATCTCTCCTCATGGTTTTAGGAGTCGATACAATAACCCTGTTTGTAAAAATACAATATAATATTACAAACAATACTAATGTTCAGTAATTTTGCCATAGTTTCCTATATTTCTCTATGTCCTTAATAAACATAAAGGCCTCACGAGTGTAAAGCAACCATGAAGGTTAACTACTTCCACTGTCATATATGAATATCCCTGATTAGGGATGGAATAAAGAATGCTTCGTTCTGTAGATTTATAAATACCGTATCTAGATGATCATAATGCAAATGTTTGACCTCTCATTACGACTTTAATTAAGGACTATATGATTATTACAATTTCCCCGAATAAAAAGCACTACAAAAGAGCGAGTAGTCTTGTCATAAACATTACGTAACATATTCACGTAACCCGTCAACATTATCTTATTTTCATCATCTATGACTAAATAATACCGGATCATCAAAGTGTTATCTTTTTAAACCCTTTTGTGTTGATTTTACCATAGATGTTCGGATTTTAATCAATTTCCCTTAAAAAGAGCAGATAAAAGAATAAAGCGTACTGATGTGTCGAGTCGCTTAGATAAGACTTGTAATTATTTTTTTTTCCCAGACAAAATGTCCCCTTATTTGTGCACTCTTTACCAAACTCCGTCTTCCTTTATTTTTCCTTGTCACGCAGTCGTTACCTTTCAGTATCCCCCATTACCGCCTTTGATGACAAGTAACCAGAATTCAAACATCTGAGAAACACGGATGTCAAATTTCCGTTTAATTGTAGCCCAGAGAGGTTTGTTTAGTAACTTCCTTTGTATATCTCCAATATACACTGGCAGAACCAGTTAATTACGACCTGAAAAAGAGACATAACGACATAAACCAGTTAGTGATCTACAGTAATTGTGGAAAACGATTAAGTTTCTTTCCTTTGTTAAAGTTCCAATTTTAGTCTGAAACATTTATACCTTCCTTTTGAACAATGAACCAACATTATGCCAAACAAAACATCTTAAATCCTTTACTTACTCATTTTTACATTTTCATTCAATTATTTATTCTAAATTTATCATTTTCCTTTATGTTTGCTGAATAAAGTAACAATTTTTGACACTTATACATGTAGCATACATTTACAACAGAGTTGCGGAAGTACTCAGTGTAGTGATTAATTTATACTACGTTTTACCAGCAAAATTTTAAAGGTTCCATATCCTTTTTTCTATTTACATAATAAATTGCAAATGTGACAACTAAGAAATATTTTCTTACGGAATGAATATCTATTCGTGACAATCTGTTTAGTTTCCTGCAACAAATACATAGTAATTTCATAGGTGGTGATATATTTTTAGGATTACGTCACACCGAACTCTTAAAATATGACGTTAACTATTATCTCACATCAAAATAAATGTTTACAGATGGAAATGGGCAAATTATACCGAGTATAGTTAGTGCAAAGTTCTCTAAGATCAAAAGTTATGCTTACGTCAGAATATTAATATATACACAATTAATTAGTAAAATCTATACTAACACACAAAAACAGTTACGTATTACGTAAATATTTCATAATTCAATTCATAACTTTAGTCTCACATTTACAGCTCATTCTAAAACTTAATCATACAATTAGGTAATACTAGAAATGTAGTCTTCCAAAACACTTCCTTGGACTACTGTGAATTGTCCATGTCTTCTGACGAAATGAGTGGGGTATCGCCTAGACGTTATACGATATATGATGTGTGAATGAAAGTATAAACATGAATTATATTTGATTAATAAAACTTATAAATTATTTTAAAGTTATACTTGTGAATGTCAATTTATAGTCACGAATGAATATAATTGAGGAGTAAAAAAAAAAAAAAAAAAGGTTTACTCTTATTTATTTTTTTGAATCTTTTAACTTGTTTTATACATAAAATGTATATTAAAAATGGAAATTATTTATCTATCTTTTATTTATTTATTTTAATCTTTTACATGTAACTTGTTTTATATTTTAAAAATGGAAATCCATTTTGCAAAACAATTTACTCTGTCTGCGTTGTTTTTTTTTTTTTTTTTTTTTTTAGAGAAATTGCATGTATTGCAATAAAAAAAAAAGTTGGTTTCGGCGACGGTGCTTAATTTGTAGAAATATATTTAGACTATTAGAAAATACACCATTCTGCACTTAACAGACACAACGGAAAAATTCCTTACACCATTTGTCACAATGTATTTATCACAATACTGTCATGTTCAAATGCATCAGGATAAAGTCATTATCTTGTTAGACTATTTAACTTTTTTTTAGAAAGGGATGCCTTCCATGCATTTTTTATTTATTGCTCAAAATTATGCAAAACTACGAAAGCACATAACAGTTAAGATATAAAATAAGATAATAATTATAAAAGCAACTACTATTTTGTAAGTATGTGAAAAATGAAATTTAAACAAAACCTCGGATTCCAAAGTGTGATGGGACTCCAAAGTCCGATATGGTCACGCCAAAATCCAATAGTCTGCACCAAACTCCAATCGTTTGACACGCCAAAATCCGATGGTGTGGAAAACAATTAACGTTGATGACGTCATGGTACTACAACAGACCTCAATGCCGCGCCATGCCAAGGTCTTAAAAATAAGTATAAATAAATAAACGCGAAAACTAATCCTTATCTCTCAAGAATAGGTGCGCGACTAACTCTAAAAGCTCGAAAACTGTGTATCAGCTATAACCTAGATGTCTTGGTTGGGTGCGAGACTAACCCTAATCACTCGACTAGTGTGCGAGGACTAACCCTAAATATCTCGGGTTGTGCAATGCAAGGACTAACCCTAATCAATCGAGTGATGTGCGAGGACTAACCCTTATATCTCTGGAAGGTGCAAGCAATAAGCAAAATCAATAAAATTGTATTCGAGGCCGAATTCAGAAATGATGGCTTTTGGTGTCATGGTTTAACGTCGGATTATTTTCAGGTCATAAACATTGATTGTTTCTCCGCACCATCGGACTTTGGCATGTCTGACCATCGCACTTTAGCGCTGCGCGTCTTATAGGAAACGAGCCATCGGACTATGGCGTCCGTACATGTAACGACATCAAACCATCGGGGTTTGGTACAGACCATCGGCGTTTGGAGAGACCATCGGACTTTGGCGTCACCGTCGGACTTTGGAGTTTTACATATAAATAAAATGAATGCGACATATAGAAACAAAACACGGTATAACATCTTAAATATATATTGAAGTATAGTTTTTTTTAATTTTTACTCTTATTTATTTAAGTTTTAAACTTTTGAGTATTTAAAAAATGTTTTATCCCGTGAGAAACGAAATGCGATACATAAAAGATGCATTCGATGTTTCTTAAGGAAATGTATAACAAATATAGATCAAAAAAGAATTTCCCATTGCCTAACATACGTTGCCAAGCTGTCTATTATGATAGAAAGATAGTCACGGAAGCTTAGTCGGTAGAGTACTCGCTCCTTGATAGAAAGGTCGTGTGTTCTAATCACCTCAGTCATCAGAAAGAGTAACAACTGTTCCTTCGTCGAGTGCTTGATACTTTGAATTGACAGTTGCATATCTTTGGATAGACCTTGAAAACCGACACCCGTGTCATAAAAAAGAAACACTAACCGCTCAATGACCCTGGGTGCCTATTAAAGGTATAAATTTGAACCTTCACAAGTATATGATGACATCTCTTTATTCATGTGTGAAAAATTCTCAGTGGGACGTTAAACAATATGCTTAAAATCAATTAAATATTAAATATTAAATAAATTAGGTCCTGAGAGGGATTTTGTGAGTTATATGTAAGAGTGTTACTACGCCTGTTGTGTTGCATTAATTCATAAAAATCCTTACAAATAAAGATACAAGCGGGTTCCAGTAAATGTTCAACCAAGCCTCTTTCTTTACTCCTCACTAAGATATTAGCAATCTTGAAGGAGAAACTTCAAGAGTACTATGCAACAATATATTCAAGAAGTGGTGTAAATCAGATGTGGATATTTAGAAACTCTAAGGAATTTTTGGACAATTAAATAACAAAATTTTCCCAAAATCAACAGCTAAAACACGAGTTTTCAGCTTAATACACAACCTTTTCCAATCATTGACAGCTGTTTTTTCAATAAAAATGGAACTCATAAATTTACTTACGTTCTCACTGGTCATGTGCAAAATTATTTGTTTCAAACATTCTGATTACACACTCAAGTACTCTGAAGTTGACATCAAAAAGATGCTCGAGTTTCCTATTTACAAAATCTTTTTTTTTTTTTTTGAAGAACAGGTCTTCCAACAATCAACTGGAATCCCTATGTGTACCAATTGCACCCCGTTATTAGCAGACTTATTTTTGCATTCATATGAAGCAGAATTTGTTCAAAATCTTACATGTGAAAAGAAAAAAAACACTTGCTGTGGCCTTTAACGCAACATTTAGATATATCGACGACGTATTGTAAATAAATAATGTTAATTTCCACTCTTATGTCGATACGATATATCCAATTGGGCTTGAGATAAAAGATACCACAGAGTTTGACACATATATTTCATTAGATATTTTACTTAAAAATACGTTATAGGTAATTTAACAACCAAACTCAATGATACACGTGATGGCTTTAACGTTACAATCGTCAACTCATTGTCCATTATTTATACACTGATTTGACGACAGATTTTTCTGTTATTTTCCGATCATGACAAGGAGCACACGGCGGCTGTGACAGGTCAGCAGAGGATGCTCACTCCTCCATGGCACCTGCTCCCATCTCTGATGTTTTAAAGGTCCATGTTTGCTCTGCTCCTATTTTATATTGTTTTAACCACTTTTGATCTTGAATACTGTTCGTTCTCTCCATATGTTTCATTCAAGCATACAGCTTTTATATTCTTTTTTTAATTTCAAATACAATGCTTTATCAAGAGTGCCTGGTTTTGATAAAGTTAAGATACATGTTTTCTTTTATAACACAATCTCGCCCCCGTAGTGATGCAATGGTGAGAGCGTCTACTCTAGAGTCGCGAAGTAAGGAGTTGATCCTTACGTCACGGGTTCGAATCCCAGTGTGGAACGTGGGGACCGTTCCTTCGGAAGAGACCGTATAAACCGAGATCCCATGTCACAGTAGGTGCTGGCACGAAATAGATCTCTCACTGCTCAATGGCCCTGAGTGCCGAGTATAGGATCAAATTTGTAGCTTCCAACCAGCAAGTCTTGGTGTTTCCATATGAGTGAAAAATTCTAGACAGGGACGTAAAACAAGATAAAATCAATCAATTTATTACACAAAGAATATCTCTAAGGTGTTGATAGCTATGCACCTCAACTGCCTGTTCCATCCAACATCCAATGCTAAGAACGATCGTGGGGAGCCGCTTTTCAGGGACTCGGACATCACTGATGTTATTTTTGTTGCTTTGTTTGTTTGTTTAACGTCATTCTCTGGAAAAAAAAATCACTGATTTATCTGGAGACGCTACCACTTTTCCGACGGAGAGCTCGCATTGTGACCTCTACTCGGCATTCAGGGCCACTGAGCAGTGAGGGAAGGGGAAGTTTTTTCGTGCAAACATCTACTTCGACACGGGAATTCGGTTTATACGGTCTCATTCGAAGGACCTGTCTCCATATTCTACAGTGGGATTCGAGCCCGTGGCGTAACTCCTGACTCCTGAAACCGCGACAATATTTTTTTTTCATATTATATGAGTTGTATTTCCTCATCATAAAAAGTCTTTTTGAAATATTTTGCATTTCTCTTAATATATAATTATTAATTTTGTGATATATGTTTTGCATTTCTATCAAACAAATTTGCATAAAAACTCATTTTCACTTATTAAAAACATTTTGTCAAGGTTAAATTTATCATTGGAAATCAGTTCAACTGGAGGTCAAATATTAAGATATTAAATGTAATTAGTATCGACCACATGACACTGATGAGTAATAAACGCATAGATCAAGAGGATTGAAGAATATTTTTACAATCCTTTCATTTCATTTTGTGGCTAAAACCATTTTTCAAACACTTGTATTCACAAGAGCAAAACTGTTGCATCTGCTGGGCTCTCACATATCTTACCAGAATTACTTCTCTCCAAATGGACACACTTCCGATCTGTCAATATTATCAATAAATCTCTCTTAACAAATCTTCTTAGAGAAAAGTTGCAAAACCATAAAGCAAAATACAGCCACATTTTCAATTAAAAAAAATATGGATCTGCTAAATGTAAGAAAAGAATCTTAATGGATTCGTCTGCTTGGTAGGACTTTATTACTCCTTAAAAAGCTAGATTCCTTGATGGATTTCAAAACACTTTCACTAAGCACGAGACCTATAGCTATCATCATCAATTCACGCTTTCCCTATCGATTGTGTATTGTTTTCACATTAAGATTTTCAAGAATTTATTTGTTTCGTGTAACTATCTTGATTATGGGAGCCCATATGTCCCCCACTATTCCCGGTAGATCGTGCTCTTAATGTAATTGTTGATAACAAAAACCTGGTTAATAGTTTCGTATGTAATGAAATTTATTAACTGGTTGATAAGATCTGAGGTTTGAATGAGTTCTTTATTGCCAAGGGACTCTCTGTTGTGATTTCGATGGTGGGAGCCTCCCCTTAATTTTTAAATCACAAGAGAGTTGATGAAAAAAACAAACACTCTATAAATGCTCGAAATCGTGATTCAATATTGTGTTCCTTGCGCTTTTCATCCATTGAAAGCCATTGTCTTTTCCTACTGAGTAAATGATGAACAAGATAAACTCTCTTTCTAAATTAATAACAGGCTTATAGTTACGCATAAGGTTGTAGTTTATTTCAGTGCATTTGCGTACAGACAGGCTCGACGACTTACAAACCCAAGAGCGCCGCCATTGATTGACCAGCACAATGACGTGCATATGTGGGAGAAAACTAACTCAAAATAGTACTCACCGACCGGAAATCTGGAACCATTTCAAAGGATCTTACAAGTCATTGGTAGGAATTACCTTCAAGTTTTTGAATTCTTATACACTTTTTTGTTAATGATTTGGAATATGTTAGGAATCTTGAATTTTAAGGTGATGCTTTGTTTGTATACAGTTCAATAAATCTTAAATCTTAAATGAATATAAATAAAAGAAATTTAAAATGACGAAATGGAGATCAATCTCATAGTTTAAAGATCCGAGTTTGAAAGATAATTGCATATTATGAAAAAAAAATTGAAGAGGAGTTCTCAATTCATATCTATCCTTGAACCATGCGTTTCATTTGCACAAGTGTTTATATTTAATTAAATAGCTTCAAAACTAAAGAAGTGACACGACTGTTCATGCCATGCAACATGTACAAACCATGAAAAGAATTATTTTCCTTATCTTGAAATTAAATTTGTTTATATTTTGCTGTTCTTGCATTTTTATGGGGTTGTTTGAGTGCTCAAAATACCAGTACATATTTTGCTAGATATTTAAGTACTACGAATGATATAGCGACAGAAGAAGTGGTCCCATGGAGGCCACAAAGTTGTTACAAAGTATATAATTATACGTAGATTGTATCAAAGAGTCGTAGACAATTTTTATAGCTTTGTAAAAATCGTAGCAATACAAACCATATTTTGCTCGTCTATAGCACTATAACCCTGACCCTTGGGCCATGAATTTCACAATTTTGGTAGAGGACTCAGTGCTGATTACAATCATGCCAACAGTTTGACTGCTTGATGTCCAGGAGTATAGAAGCAGATTTTTAAAGATTGCGTTAATTTTAGTGGTTTTGGTCCCATCCCTAAAGCCCCAGGGGGGAGGGCAGGAACCATGAAATTCAGAATTTTTTGTTTCCCTTCACGCACAGATGCTTTGTGACAAAATTGGTTGAAATTTGTTGAACGGTTGCAGAGAAGAAGTGAAAATGTTCAAATGTTAACGCACGGCACACGACGGACAAAAACGGATAGCAATAGGTCACATGAGTTTACTAAAAATAACAGCATCTATTTGTGTATACAAGATAGATGCCTTAATTTAACGAGAAAGTGTTTGTTTGGTCGTTGGCTTTAAAGTGTTGGGATCTGACTCTGCATGTATAACATGTATTAAGCGTACACCCCATATCAGTGCTTTGTTTATATCATACTTTGTATCTAGTCCTTTCAATGGCCAAACTTAGTTTAATGCATAATATTTTTACTAAACAGTGCATTTCTCAGGATGTAATTGGGGTATATTTTTGTAATGTTTTGTATATACATATATGTTTTTGGTTTATTGTCATTTATTGAAGAGTGTTGTTTTTTTTTCACCTAGCACAACACATCACATGTTCTAGATTTTGGTTTAATGTTTTTTGTGATTTTGTACATGCCATTACGTTTTGTGTAGTTCTTGTGCTTTGTATTCCTTTATAACT
Source organism: Saccostrea cuccullata (assembly GCF_032062105.1). NCBI lineage: Eukaryota > Metazoa > Mollusca > Bivalvia > Ostreida > Ostreidae > Saccostrea > Saccostrea cuccullata. The sequence continues at coordinate 189,225 of NW_026929195.1, read as the reverse complement.
GAACATATTTATTCTTCATATGGGAGTTGATTCTTCTACCTATATGGAATTTGGGCAGGCAAGTATTAATCATTATTAAGAGTCAGGTTTAACATCCATCTTAAATTCTTCCTTTGCTGAACTTTTTAACCCCTTACATGGCATATACGCATTTCTACGCCTCTGACTTGAAAAACAAGTATAGTGTGAAAAAACATTCATAACTTCGTTAATACTGGAAATATCAGAATAAATCTTGCACCGTTGGAAACAGAAAATAAATACGGTAAAATAATATACAGAAAACATTTTTATTGGTTGTACCTAAAACTTTGCTCACTATTTGAGCGATTTTGCCATTATCGAAATCAAAGCGGGGGTAACACATTATTTGTAAAAATGCTAAATTCTGTTGTCTACATCCCAACCCTAACCAATCCCCCCCCCCTCCCCAGATACTTAAAATTGGTTTGTAAAAAAAAAAATGTACAACATGTTCATAATTTTCAACACAACAATGAAATATTTTTCAATATATTCAACTAAGCAAAAAAACTAGAATAAAACTCATTATTTAATAAATGGAAATTCCAGCATGATTATGGTGTATTTCGTTGCCATGGCAACTGAAATAAAATTTTTATAATCATTTTTAGAAACAACACAATACCCGGTTTCAGAATATATATACAATAGTGTATACAAAAATTACAAGAAATACCCTAAAAAATGCATTGAAATCTTAATATCATTTTGTCTAGAAATGCTTTAAAATCTTTGCCATGGAAGGGGTTAAAGGTAAAGACCATAAAGAATGCTTACAAAGATACATATACTTTTGCTTTGAAATTGATATATAATTTTGAGCTGTAATATAAAGTCAGATTTAAAATATGAAAAGTTTCGATATTTTGAAACATTTGATTTATGACGTTTGAGATATTTAATCTATGTGGTCTGAGATATTTTATCTAAGAAGTTTGAGATATTTAGTACATGAAGTTTGAGATATTTGAGACTTGATATCTGAAGTTGATATGGTTGATATTTGAAGATTGAGACCTGACTTTGAATTTGAACAGTTTGTATTTTGATTTTGAATAAGGATGGTTGACTTTGGCATTAGTTTGATATTTTTGGGAGTTCCCTTTTGAAATGGCATACCACAATGTTGTATATTCTTGCACCAAGGCCAATATTCGCCACAAAAAAGATGAAATCCTTTAATCAACTTTTGTGCCATTTTTTCTGTATAACTAAATAGAAGTGAAACTAAAACATTCAGAGAAAAGTAGTTGATAAATTAAATAACATATTGATAACATTTTCATTTCAGGATCGACAAAGATAGGTCTACGAAGTGGAGTAAAGATAATCATATTTGGACAACGTTGAACGTTATGAGCGAAGATCGGCGATGAACTTTTTTTTGTTTCCTACAATGCAAGAGGACCCTGCAGGATTAAAATTTAAATCTGATCAAAAGCACAGTGGGAAATACATGGAAGATGTGGGGAATAGTTAAATCTTGAACAATCAATTAATTAACTTTTTTTATTCAAAAATTGTATTGTAACTATAGAAACTACCAACAATGCACAATGTTACAAAAACAATTTCAGCAAAAGCTTAATCAATCGTAAACAAGATGTACATGCATCATATCATTTGCTGAAAACGACCAGTGCAAAAAAAAAAAAACCCCCTAGGTATTGTTAAGGTAATTTAATTTTCTAGTCAATATGTGCATAATAATTCAACCTGGAAAGAAAAAGGAAGCTGCTATAATGTTCAGCTGTCAGAAAATGTTTAATTCAACAAATACTTTTCTTAATTTTGGTGTTTGATTCGCTTCTTATGCACTTTTCAAATATTTGCAGTACATTGTAATAATCTTTCATACGTTTATTAGTATCCATCACAGATATTTGGCTGACAAATGTTCAACAACAAAACAATTCAAAAAATTAGGAAAACGTCATATATAAACAAAAATATTCATTATGTGTGTGTGTGTGTGTGTGTATGTGTTAAACTTTATGGATTTAAAGTCTTTCATCTTGATTTTATCATAAACATGTTAAGTATGCTTTGGTGGTAATCATGAATTTTAGATATACGATAACGTGAAATGCACTTAATTTTCCATTCTACTCAGTTCCATAAATAATCATACAGTACAAATTTATAAATTCAGGGATGATTGTTGTGGCTCTCCTTTCCTTCAAATAAGTAAGTAAACTCGTTTGTATTTGTTAGATTCTATAGATTATTTGAATCTTATCCATTTTTAATATTATGGTGTTCTTATCTATACATTTAATTTAGCAAATTCCCTATACTTTTCTCAAATTATTTTTATATCAATGTATAACATCCTCTCTTAAATGAAAATGATGCTAACGAGTAATAGCGATTTCGAAAAAATCTATCAAAAATACAGATTACTATACACATAACTATGATCAGGGTATGTAATTAATGTGACACAGACCACTGGAAGTTCAAGGGGAGGAATCGTGTGCCTAGAGGGGTAAACATTCCCTATAGACTGGTCTAATGTAGTCAGAAGACATCAGGGAGATAACAAGGACGTCAGGGAAAACCACAAAACATCAGGGTAAGCCAGTGGTAACATGGGCAAAGTCAAGGTAAGTTGGGAGTAGACAGGGTAGTAAAGGACCGACAGGGATTAAAAGCAGAATGTCATGGACTGACAGTGGAACTTCAGCAGATTTTCTTTTTGGAATCTAAGGGGGAGGGGTCGTTTCAGTATTGAGGATTTGTATAAAATGTCAGCAAAAAAGTATACATCGTGATTAAAAAATTATGAGTCATTTTCCAAAAGTTAGATTTTATTTTTTTTTTTTAACTGACAAAGAGGTTCTACATTTTAGAGTAACGTTTTTGAAAAGCAATAGTCTGATAATATAGCCTACTTGTTTAATATTTACATATGACACCAATAAATTATACAAACAAAGAAAAGAAATCCAGAGCTTGCAGCTGAGTTGTCAGACAGAGAATCGAAAAATGGTTCATACATCTATCTGATTCTCAGCATTTTAAATACACGATCCTTTTTTAAAATAAAATAAATAAAACATCGTCATTACAATAATGAAGTACTGTCATATATGTAGTGTAATAATTTGTAGTTTGATCCAATTCTGATGATGTAATGAAACAACACAGTGTAATGATAAATTGCATTTCCCTTGCATTTTAAACAAACGTGGCCGAGTTATTGTTGTGTCCATTATTCATTGTCGCCATATAATTTTTGTTTCCATTAGCTGTGGTGTTGAGTCGAACCTTAAGAAAACCCATTCCATCTTTTGGACAGCAGTGACAGAAAATTCGGACAAAGGTGTCTCTGAATTGTTTACTCATACTACAGTACAGGACAAAGTTCACGGAATTATTGCACAGTGCCACGATATCTAATACATCGCCGAGTTTATTATAGACCTTTGTCTCCCATTCTGGATTAGAGCTTACAATCAAAGTTAGAATCCCCTGCGGAAGTTCCGTTATCAGGAACATAACAACCACAGCAAGAAGCATGCCCGTCGTGCGGTTATGTTCGTGGTGACGATCAGCATCTTCCTTTTTGCCGAATCTTTTCAGTTCCTTTCGCTTCATGTACGCCTTATGCATCGCGTATATCAACAACAGAGTAAGAATCGTCAACATAAAACATGGAACCAGTTTGAATAATATTGAATGTATATACTGGTTTGCATCATCAAACCATTCATCTTTCAGCGACTCTGATTTAGCAGACATATACAACTTTGTTTCATTGTCATAGCTATAACTGTTGATTGCATAATTCGGTATGCTGAGAATAATGATGGAAATATACACACTACATATCACGATTTTGGCTCGAAATAGTGAGCACCAAACACTTCCATGGGTTGGAAACCAAATGAATAGAAATCTGAATATTGCTAATGCTATGGTCAGCCAAACTGCTATCGAATGGCAAACAAGGCTGAAACTCGCATGAAACAGCAAGAATATTATTGCACTGTAATCTCTCGTTTGAAAATATCTCAGATTAGGGTCCTTAAGTATGTAGAATTTTGTCACGAAGGGAAGATAATCCAGCATTTTTAAAGTATCTGCGACAGCCAGCCATGTAAGTATCACATTGACCGAAGTAACCATGTTCTTTCGTGTAAGTACGACAATATTCGCCAAGTTGGAAATAATTCCGAAAGTACAAACAAACACACTGATGTAGCCATGATACCCTGCATAGCTCTTGTAGAACTCTGTTAAAGACTGAAAGTCGTCTACAGTTGTTTTGTTAAGTGAGTTGGCCGTGATAGTTAAGTTTTCGGAGACATTCTGAAAGCTGGATTTGTAGTTAAAGCTGTATGCCATACTTTGCAAGACGTTGTTGACTTGGTCTACAAGATTGATTTTAGGTCAGCATCCTTCTGAAACGAAAGAACAATTTAAATTCTTAAAGTTTATTTTACAACAGTATAAATTATCTGAACTGTATAAACGTTTACTAATATTTGTGCATGTACATTGTATTGGTTATATATGTATTTTTCACGTCAAAATAAATGAGAAAATTGGTTGTGGTTAAAAGACTTTAGAATCTGGTAAGAACAGTATCCAACATAATGTGTAAATGAAGAGGATGAAAAAAACAAACACTGGTCAGTTTGAGGATATGGCATAAAAATGTAAAGTAGAAATGCATAAACGTTTTTAGTCAAAATCTTTTCAATTAGTCTCAGATGATTTTGAATTCAGAACATTGAGAAACACTATGATAACTTGATGTCAGTCCTTGACATAATGTTGGATCAAGGCTAACGATCTTCAGCATTTTCACCTACCAAAAACATCTTTACTGTCTAAGTCTTAAGGAATAAGGTTTATATATTAGCCAGAGGTGACAATAAAGCAGAGAAAATATAACCCAGTTTTCCCGTTGGTCTTTAAATTTTATGTCGTTAACTAATAAACACCAAACAGAACAGAAGGACTATAGCTATACTGACAGATGTAAAGGTTTAATGATCCTTCTAGATGTGATATAAATTAATTTATTAGAGGGGAAAATGTAAAATCAATCCTTAAGCATCATTATGAAGTCAACATCCGGTGATAACGAAAAATTGCGTGTCTTCACATTTGGGTCTATAGGTCACTTTAACAAGATTAACCCGTGATTAATATATAGACCCCTGATATCAATGAGATAGAGGAAAATAAATAACACTTGGATATATAATTATCTTGAGTTCAGTGCAACCTAAGAGGCATTGACCAAATAAATTTTCTTTTTTTTTCCTTACGAAATCCCATTTCTAGTGATAGGGGTCAAAGAGATTTTTTTTTATATTCATCTCGAGTTCCTACTGAGGGTAAATAATTTCAACAAACTCACTTAAGTTGAGAGTAAATTAAAGGAAAAGAAAAATATATCTCAAAGTTGTTTATAAAATACTAAATAGGACCATAAAAATACTATAGTGAACTACAAGTTTAGAAAACAAAAGTTTTCAAATTTTAAAACATAGCTTTTTAGTGATCAACATTTAGTAATTGAGAGTAACTAGAGATTTAAATTCTAAAGTAACCAAAGCTTAAAAGTAATCAAAAAAAGTCCATTTTAATCTTATATAGTTGAATAATAATATAGATTTGAGTGAAGGATTGTTTATTAATTATGGATCTTTTAAGTTGGATATATCTGCAGTCATTGCTCTCCACAATCAAGAAAAAAAACATTAATAGGTAAAAGAAAAATTCGACACTTTTCAAAGCAATAAGCTTGTCATATAGAAATTCTTATAGGCTGCATCCCTAATTTTGACGAACAGGCATCATCTGTTTTAAGACCTGCCTTTTCCATTTCGTGTCAACAAAACAAATTTAAAATCTTATCAGTAGCTAGAATGGACATAATAATCATAAAATACCACAAAATTTAGATATCTTATTGTATTTCTTTTTGAAAATGAAAGAATGATATGGAATGGGCTTTCTCAACATCCCATCCTATGTGTACAGTGTAATGTAGGAAAAAGATTTTCTTTAAAAATTTAATGTATAATATATTCCTTGTTGCAGGTTGGCTTATTCAGATATTTGGTAATCAAAAATCAACATTTGCAGATATGATAAAAGGTCAATACCTTGAACTTGTTTTCAATTATAACCTGTCATTAGGTCGCATGCCGATTGCTGCTTTTAATGCAAATTGTAAAGCAATATATTTAGATTGCTTTCTCAACGAGACAAACGAATTAATGAAACAATAATATCAAAGGTATCGCTTGAGATCATCATTTGAAAGTTCGGTGGTCGATACAATGACCTTGTCATCAAGTATATACAATATATCATTTAGTCAAATGCTGACTATATCTTTTTAATACTCGTTGTTAGGTCATTAAATATTTACACTTTGAGTTGTCTTTGAATTATTTTTTCTCTTTCATGACAGGGAACACATGGCCAATTTGACCGATCCATTAGGTATGTTTACTCCTACATGTCTTCTCATCCCCCATTGGTGCCTTTAAGAAGTTCATTGTTGCACATCTTCCGATGTGTACGATTTCAATGGACTTTTGATCTTGATTACTGTTCATTATCTTTATTTCCCATATTCTTCATTTGTCCGGCTTATGGAGCCCATGGAATGAAACATATGGAGATAACCAACAGTATTTAAGGTTAAAAGTCCATAAAACAATACAAAGTAGGAGTAGGGCAAACACGGACCTCCAAAACATCAGATGTGGGATCAGGTTCCATGAAGGAGTGAGCATCCCCTACCGACCGGTAACATCCGCCGTGCGCTCCTTGTCATGATCGGGAAATAACGGAAAATACGTCAACTCAGTTTATAAATAATGGACTAACAATTAGTATGAAAAACGTTAGTCATCATTTGAATTAAATAAGCATCTAGTCTACTTACAGTTTTTTAAATGTTTGATTCAATTTTAAAGTTTTATTTTTCGTTTTCTTTACATTTTTGTTTTGTTAAATTCAGAGAAAAGAAAAATATGAATATCATTTGTAAAATACAAAAATTGAGTAGAGGAACGTTCCGATTGCTTCATGAAATCACATTACATCTTTCCTTATTTTACTCTGAAATTTTACATTTTAAGACGGAAACACCTAGGACACATACACACAAGTAATGTGTTTAAAAACCTTTGAACAACATTGTTGAAGACTGATAGTAGTGGCACAGTATCTTTTAATAATGGCATATCTGTCTATACATCGTGAGGTGGCTTTATCTTCGACGATCTTTGGCGATATTGATGAATTATGATACTTATTCTCATTTGCCATTGAGATTTTTAACATCATTGGTCGATAGTTCCTTTGATTAGAGACACGAAATTGAATGTTATATCAGCTGACTTCAAATATAATTTTTCTATGGCAATGTTAAGAAAAAAAAATCATTTTATTGACTACCAAATACAATTCGATGCCCTATTCAATTATAAACGTCTCTTACAGAACAAGTTCAATTTGGTTTGATTTATTCAGTGGCAGATAAAATGTTTAGGATTAACATTAATCAAATAAATAATCCCAAATGGCTCGAAATAAATGCGGCATCTATTGTTCAGATTTCAATTTCCACAGAGCAAAACAATCCCTATTTAATCAAAGTAAGGAATTTCTTTATTACTTGTCCAAGACACAGTCCAAGAACCGCCTATAACATCTAAGCAAATAAACTGTCCACGAAACAACACATGATCTGCTTTACTTAGATAATGGAAAGATTCTATCCTTCAGGCTCCTTTTGTATCAATCTAACGTTTATACTTGAAATTAAAGTTTTTTTTCCCCTTGCATTACGAATATTTTGCAATGTACTAAATTCCACAGTAATTGTAAAATCCCTTTTGGGGTAGAAATTAAAGGATATTTTCCGACTTCCAAAAAAGTCATTTTCATTCTTTCAAACTCACTTCAAAAACGTGTGGGCGATAATCGTTTAATCGCCGCAGACTGTATACTTTAAGTATCAGAGCAATTGCCATATGGCGACTCTTGAATAACAGATGACAGGAGAGAGATTTTAAGTATGGTCTTTATTATCAGAATTAACAGCAAGATGCTCTTGTTTTCGATTTTTTTTATCATAAAACAATCAAAGCAATGATAAAGTTCAGATACTTTTCCAATTGTCGTCGTAAGGTCAGTAATCTGCAAAATTGTTTTTATATAATTAACATTCATATACTGAAAGTACAAATGCACATTTGCATCTTTTTCTTTTAGGAAAAAAATGTTGAAGCCAAAGAATTGTCCTTTTTGGATTAAAGGAAAGAAAGTAAACATGATCATTTATGGGCGTGTGATTTGAAAAAAAATACCTTAAAAAAATGAAGATTTATGGGGTTTTTACACTTGAAAATTCCTACATGGAAAAGTGTCACTTTAATGTGTAGTTAACAACAAAATAAATCAACTATATATATGTTTATGCTAAAAAAGCAAATGTATCAGTTACAAATATTTGAATTAATGGATGAATATAAAAGTTCTATATATAGATATCTAATTTTGCTACTCATCTTCAAGATTTGATTGACAAAGACCATACCAGTCATCCACAAGAACTGCACAGATATAGTCATAATTTGATAGGGAAAGTCTCTAAAGCCGATTACGTCAATACCATGTACCAGTTATGACAAAGTAATCCGCAAAACCAATTTTCCAATCAGTCCCTCATTAACCCGCATGACCAAGAAAAACGTCCAACTTCCAACGGAAATCTTATAAAGTTCGTTATCTCTACGAATTATTTTTTTCTGCCCCAAAAAACCCATAAGCTTCCAATTTACAAAATGTCTCATAGCATTTGTATAGAAAATGATTATTAATGACTGAATGGAAACTGTCCGACATTATTCTGCCAAATTAATGATGTCCTCGAGGTGGCGAGAAATACTGAATTAATACACATTCTGTACTTTCTTTCTTCTTTAGCACTGAAGACAGTAAGGAGTAAAAGAAATTGAAGCATATTGACTGTAAAAATGTCAATAAAGGTTTAAAAGGTCGTAAAGCTTCAAAAAGGCTTCATTTTTTCCACTCATACATGTATTAAAACATAACAAACTTTTTTAATTTGATTTGAAAAAGCAAAATTATTAATGTCCAAGTTAAAAACTTTATGGAACTAATATTTTATTTTCAACTACATTGCATAATATTCATTAAGATTCAATATACAGAATATTTTTTATTATATTTTTTTATTGCGTATGTTTTGAAAACAGCATAAGGTTAATCCATGTATTTTTGCATATTCAAAAATGAAGTTCACTGATAAAAAAAAGATTGATTTGCTTTTCAAAGTTTAATTTGTGAACATCATCATTTCATCAAAATAGTTTTACAGATTAAAACTAAAAGCAATGTGAGCACTGAGCTCACTAAATAATACATGTACCCCCGTCTCCCATATGGCTAAAATGGCAAAGTCCATGTTTTTGATCTGGTAGACCGAAAATAAGTGTTAGATCAAATAGTAATAGGTGGTCAAAGGGGATTGTGTAATAAAGAATTTATATATTGGGTATATAAATTATATACTTACTGCTTGCATATGTATGTAAAAAAAAACGGGTATTATCCGACCGAAATTAATTACATCTTTCAATTTACTTTTTCTTTTTAGATATTTCATAAAATTCTAATTAATTTTATATTTTAGGAATTATCATAAAATGAATGTGGTATTCTTATTCATTAATGTAATAAAATTAAGCACACTAAATAAATACTATATATTTATTATTATCCGTAGTGCAAATAATTTAACTAAACTGATTGTCTAAGAATTTCACACCTACATCATATAAATACCTCATCATTTTATGTCATAACACTTTTATTTTATACTATTCACTTGTTTAAAAAGAACGATAACTCGAATAAATTGAAAAACTGGAGTTAGCTTATATTCTAAGAGCAATAACTTGAGATATCCTCTTTGTTTGGTTAACCCTTTCTTCATCATATATTTTTACTTTATGCACTCAAGTTTTTTTTTTCTCTAGAACTTGAAAGAAAAAGAAATACTTAGGACGTAAATTGATCAAATTATTGAATATATTGACGAGCTTTTATAAAAAAAAATTGTTATTATTTAAAGTATCGCTCTATACTGAATTCCTATTTTTTTAATATAATAATTCTATACAATAGATATATGGTACATGTACGGTCTTGTAAATTTTATACCAAACCCATAACCTGACTTCTCACATTATAGATATATTTTTTATGTTTCAACTTAAGCCTTCTCCTATTTTATCATAATGGTTTAAGGACTATTTTTTCTAGCAATTTGTTGGATCTTTCATCAGATTGTTTATCCTTATCAAAAGATAAATTTAATAAATTATTTCTTCTTGATAAGGAGAAAATTCTGATCATGACATTTTTACTTGACCTAGCAAAATTCTTGGCTAAAAACTAACTTGGCGCAACTTGGTATTCCAAAAGATTGTTGAAAGACCTGATCTTCGAAAACAACATAGATACATGTACTGACAATCAGAAACTCAATCATCTGTTAAATGTCATTTTTAGAGTACTTGTGTATACAACCAGAATATTTTAACTAAATGACCAACGACAAGAGTATTTACGAGTTCCCGAGTATCATTTTAATTGAACAGCAAGTGTCTATGATATAAAAACCTGCACTTTGATTTATCCTGAAAATGGTTAAATCAAATGTTTAAGGTCAAACATGTTTCTGATTTTGATAAATCTTTGTGATTTCATTTTTTCTAAATGTTCCATTAAGTATCAATATATGATTAACACCACTTTGAAAATATATCATGCTTTTGTAATTTTAAGATTAAAATGTATCATGAACTATGTAATAAAATATGACAAGTTAGGATTTTGTGTAGTACTTTTAATTAAATAAAATAAAAACATTATGTTTAACAAGTTAAGGGGGAAAACCATTCTCCAAAAGAATTACATTAATTTGACCTTGCAAATGATATTTTGTATGTCACTATTGTCAAGCTTTTTAAGATTATTGCTTTGAACGGTCACTTGTGTGTGTGACCAGTTGGTAGAGGGTACTCAATCCTTTATAACAATTAATCCTGTCTAATACGTCCAAGAGACCGTCCTTGTTTATAAGCTCTTACGTTTTATTGTTTTATTGGATCTTAAACTTCATTATTTTTAACCATTTTATTTCAACGGAATGCTGAAACAGTTGTTACTAATATATTAGGCAATGTTTCAACAAACTAGAGTTATTCCTCTTTATTTGTTATATCAAAAGAATTCAAATGAAACCCGTGTTAAAATTTCATGATTTTTTTTTCTGAATTGTTAAGTTTTTCTATTATGAATTATTTCCCCTCATTTTTCAAGTTTTAAAACTTATGTAAGGAAAATGCTCACCTGGTACATGTATACATGTACATATATTTTTGTAACGTTTTGTTTCACTTAGAGATTACTGACTTCAAGAACAATGTTCAATCAAAAGGATTGTTTTTCATTACTGTTATACTGTGTACCTCAATTCTGTCAAATCTTATGAACTGAGCAGATAAGATACATTTTATCTTTATACAAATGGTTTCAAATTAATTGTCTTTCAGCAGTTCTACTGAAAATTTCATTAAATGTACATTCTAAGAAATAACCAATTTTTTATTGTAAAAATTATCACATTGTTACTCATCTATGAAATAATTAACAATCTCGTGTTTTATTTATAGAAAAAAATCTATTGTGAAGACCAACAAGTGTAATCTTTCTGCTAGCAATTAAAGACGTTATACACAAATCGACAAAATATAATGTTAATCACGCAATTCATATAAAATGAAATAAAACTTTATCAATCTTTATATCTTTCGAATTTGATATAAAACACGAACAAAAATTCATGCTGAAGAGAAAGGAGAAAGGTTGAAGCAAATAACATTTCGAAGCCCCACTGTTTAATGGCGTCTGTTTTCATTACTTGGTTGGACAATGAAATATTGATACTGAATAGGAATCGTACTTGCGAATTGTATTTATATGCAAATTTTACAGAATTAATCTAAACCCAGAAGTGACTAAGTAACGGGAGGGACTAATGGATTTCTAACACAGAGAATTGTAGCCGTAGCTCTTCGATACGGAAGCATTTCGTAAATCTTTAATACTAATATTTGTTTGACCCTTTTTAAAGAATAGATTGCTTAAAGATATATTGAAATTCTTATTATATCAATTTGATTTCATGACATATTTTAATCAATCAATTGCTTTCTGCTTTATGTAAATGATTTATTAATTAGTGAATTCATTTTTCAAATTGTAACAAAACATCAATTGTTGTTGATTTTGGTTTCTGTACTAGACAGACTATAATACGGATTAAATGAACTCAATCTTTACTTTTAATTAGTTAAATGCAAGAAATAGTCTAGACAATGACGTCTTTCTTTCAGTTGAACGGTTGAAATAAAGTTTTTTTTTCCGTAACAATGAAGAACTGACTGTCGTTGGATAAACATATAGAAAATACAAAATTAATCATTTTCTTAGCAATATCTACGAATCGCATCCATCAATTCTTTAATTGTCCTGAAATTTGGCAACAAAATTCAAAGATGTGAACCCTGTCTAATCCGACATGCACTCTAAGATGAATTTTATGTCGAAATAGACAGGGTGTCGGATTAGAGACAATTTACAAAACATGGGAAATAGTAAAATGGGAACATTTATCGTCGAAATTTACAGTGTGACGGATTACAGAGGTAACGGATTAGACAGTTTTCACTAAACAGCCTTGCGTAATTGATTCATTTGGCACCTGATCCCACTTCTGATATTTTTTTGAGGTTCGTGTTTGCTCTGCCTCTGTGCTCCCGAATAGATTGTTTACTTGAGTCAGAATACTGTTCGTAATCTAAATATATCATGAAAAATATAGATATAATGAAGTCCATTTTTACAATACAAAATAGGAGGGAGCAGAGCAAGGGGAACCTCCAAAATATCAGAGGTGCATGGGATCAGGTGCCATGGAGGAGTGAGCATCCCCTACCGACCGGTCACACCCGCTGTGCGCTCTTGTCATGATCAAGAAATAACGGGAAAAATCCGTCTTCCATTCAGTGTACTGGACTAACAATTAGTATACAAAACATCAGTCAGTATTTGACTCAATGATAAATTGTCAAAAGAAAGAGAGACTGAAGTGTAAGATACCGCAGTATCGTCCATATTTATTTCTAAAATATGGATTGAATTAAGTCCTAGGTTTCTTTTATTCAGCAAAAAAGATTATTTGAAGCAATATTGATGGCATACATCACCTTCTTTGGGCATCTGAAAAGACCTGCGCGTTTAATTTTTTAGCAACACAATTACAATCGCTTAGTCTTGTAACAAATTCATCTAACAGACTTTGGATGCCCTTGAAGAAGTTCAACCATGTTCTACCCTTTTTGGAGGTTATTTGGTTAATCATATAAAAGCGATAATGTTTCAGGAATTGCTTTTCAGCAATAATTGACAGAAGGTCGGATTCGATTGACTTTCTTGTTTATCTGTGATGGAGTTTTTCCAAGATTTCAGTACTCAGTGCCAACTTGCAGCAGAGAACAGCACTGTTCTATTCTCTTGTCAATTTACGTTCCGTTAAAGCACATGCACGACTTCGTAAAGGAGTTGACAGGATCGATTTTTTTTATCTAGGAAGAAATACAGAGACAATTCTTAATTTTGGAATAACAGCATCATTGATGAAGCAAACTACGAGTAACAGGCTTAATTAGAAGAATAAGCTCGAGAGAAAACTGGAAAGAATTAAATTGCCAACGCAAATACTTCAAGCCACTTCTGCGCAGACTACTCCATTAGAGAAAAAGCAATTAAAAGACTTCATCGGTTATGGTGAAGCATCGTCTTTCCGTGCAACAAGATTGAAATTAATGACAAACATATCGACGTGTAGATTTGAATGTTTACATGTAAGAATATAGGAATTGCTGTGTTGTAAATTGGTAGAAAAATGTGCTTTGGATTGTGTAAAATATTCCATTACTGAAAACTTGTCTGAATTTGTCCATTTTTTGTAAAATAATTTGATTTGTCCATTATCAACAAATTTTCACACATTGTAAGCATGGCAAACGGAAGACATTTTTGGCATTTTATGATGATGACTCCATAATGCCTACATATATGAAATCTGAGAGAAATCAAAGTTCAAAGACATAGAAAAATCTGTATTACTTATATCTACGTCAAAGAGGCTAAAGAAGTTCAAGTCCCATTAGTGCTCTTTGTGAAATTAAAATAGGAAAAAGACCTCTACACGTTTACGTAATCGAAACACTCATGCACTGCCTGATTAAATATCAGGAAAAGAGACAGCGTTAGTTCCGTGTTAAATGCTGAAGAACACATCATATCTGAGGCAACAAACCCAGATAGAGAAAAATCATTTCGATACATCAAACTGTAATCAAAATCAGATTCATCTCTGCGGATATTAAAATCCTGAGAATTCTTCATTCCAACCATTCATTTTGTCAAATTAACGCTCCAAATCGGCAATTTCCTGACTTAAGCCTGCGTAATTCTAAATTGTTTCATCATTTCGCTTTAACCTGATTATAGAAATGAATGCAGTCTAACAGACTCGGCGTTTCACACTAGAGCAAATGACACGCTGTGAGATCAAAGAAACGGTCTTAATTAAAAGCAATCAAACTGGAAATAATCCTTTCTTATTATTTCCAGGAGTGGTTTTTATCATTACAACTTGTTAAAGTGTGTTAGGTTTTTTTTCGTTTCTAAAGCTGTTAGTGTTTGTATCTAAACTTTGAAGAAGTTTTATATACACACAAAAAAAAAATCATTGATGATGATCGATGATCATGAGCAACTTGTTATCTTCGTTAACTTTTTTTCATATTCATACACATAAAGTATATTACATACATGCCTTAGTACTTAGATATAAATGAAATAATTTATGAAAATATATGTAACAATGCTCCATTCCAATGTTTAACATCTCTTAGGTTGTTTATTTCAGATTAATAGATTAGGATGAAACATATGGAGATAATGAACTGTATTCAGGATCAAAAGTCCATAAAACCGAGAATCTGTACAATCTGTTGTAAAAGTAAATACTGTTTACTCCGCTCGATATACAGAATAAAGCTGAATGATCTAATAGTTTTCTTTAAAAATTATTTTGATCTTTTAAATCTCAAGACAAAAAAACAATTTGTTCCTAATATAGAAAAACGATACTCACATTGCAAAAGACGGGACGTTTGTCTTATTCGTCGTGAAGAGAGCAATTGAGAATCTGCAAGAATCACAAAAAAAAATCTTAACCATAACTGAAGCAGAGCAAAATTTATGTCATGCAATCGGAAGTCATTTCATGATTGTTTTGGTCTGTAAGATTCTTCCCTCCATCCGATAGGAAAGAAAATGAAAAGATTTTTTTCTGGAGATTTCAACAGATAAACCGTAATGGGTTACTTCTTCTTGAAGAAAGAGATATAGCAGATTTATGTGGACAGATCGCCCGTTAATCAAACTGTATTTTAACACTGCATTAAGATTTAGATTTCAGTGACAAGTCAACTCGTGTAGATCATCATTATAGCTATCAGAAAACGTCCATTTACTGAGTGGGCGAGAGAGTTAAATGTCATTGCCCAATGAAGGACACAGAATCTTCAAAGATGCCCTAAATATCGAAATCGCCATTCTCCATTTTTCTCTTTTAGATGAAGCCAAATAGGATATTACGATGCGAATCATGGTAGATAATACTATGACATTTAAGAAATAAAACACTGGGAGAATCACAGAGAAGAAACTTATTTCCTTCACTTGGTGGGTCAACTAAGAAGATGACCTAGTGGGTTCCCATCAGATCGTCGACATCAAGGGTATATCTCCGTTTCTGTAAGAGTTTCTATTAATTTTTTATTTCTCTTCCAATAAAATGACAAGAAATATTTTACTTTGTCTGAAACATTTAAATAATAATTGATTAGTAATGTAGTTAGGTATAGGTGACTGATACTTTATTTGCTATCAGCAGAGATGTTGATGCTTTGCAAAGAGCTGGGATGAAATGAACAAATGGTACGTGGGATTTTTGCAGAATGTGACAAGAAAATATGTGGATTGTAGATTCAAATCCAATTAAATATAAATCAAGAAAGAAGAAAGCTCCTCTCGGACATTCACTCTTTGTTAGTATTTAACCATAATAAAATATTCGTGTATTAAATTGCTTCACGCTTGTAACAAAAAATCAATTTTGATATCGCTTATTTTCTCTTTCCTTCTTCTTATGTTCAATGAATGACAATCTTAATCACGGTCGTTAAAATAATTTATTTCGTTGGCCGACTTAAGGACGACGTAAGTTGCCTTCATTTTAAAAATTCTACTAGTCTGTAACATATTTTTCAAATTAAAAAAAAAAAGAAGTCAAATTTCAGTTTTAAATCGTCAAAAGTTGACTTTATATTATGAAACGTCATTTTCTTTCTGTGATATTTCTCTCTCTCTCTCTCTCTCTCTCTCTCTTTGGCTTTTTTTTCAAAAGGATCAGCTTGAATTTTATGATTGAGTCTTGAAAGTATGAACATTTCTTAATAAATGATAATTTTTTCCGCAACTTTAAATGAAAACCTTAAGAGAAATTTATGATTTGTACGATAAAAGTTTTTAAACGTCGCAGAAACACAGAGATACTCCACGAGTCGTAGTAAAGGACAATTAATTCGAATATCATATACTTTTTCATGTCAAATGTACCTTCCCCAATGTTGATGGTTAATAAATTGTATTTTGTTTCACGTCCCTCTCGAAAATTTTTCACTCATATGGAGACGCCACCACTTGTCGGTGGAGAGCTGCAAATGTCGTCCCATACTCGGCACTCAGGGCTATTGAGCAGGGAGGAATCTTTTTCGTGCCGACACCTACTGCGCGACACGGGACCTCGGTTCATACAGTCTCATCAGAAGAATCCGTCTCCACGTCCCACAGTGGGATTCGAACCCGCGACGTAAGGATTATCTCCTTACTTTGCGACTCCAGAACAGATGCTCTAACCACTGCACCACGCGGGCGACTCCTCAATGTTGAAGATTTTGTAGAACAGTATTTTTGTACTAATGAATAAATTATACATGTACAATTATCTGAACCATTTTTTCAGTGCTATCTTTCTGAATTTACCTCAATTTTTTTTTTTCATGTATTAGTATAAAAAAAGAAAAAAGAAATGTGCAAAAGAAAAATATACTTTAAATTTGCAAAAACATCACCGTTTTCAATATATTATTTTATTTAAATATACAGAAAGGATAATATTTAAAGTATCTAAATTGATATAGACCGGATACATCATTGATTATATGTGATTTTTAGTTCAGAAAAGGTTTCCTTTTTCACTATAGATTCATCTTATACCGATGTAAGGCTTCAAAAATGTAAACATTTACTCGACCTTCAGGGATATTGAGCATAAAGTGATATTTATCTTCGGTTTTTAAGGTCTCTTACGAAGTACCCACAATTTTTACATCAAGTTTCAAATGCTTATAAGATAGGAACAGTTGCTTCTTTTTATTACCGGCGAAGGTCTTGTGCACGGCAAGGGTTCGAACTTATGACGTTCGGGTGAAAGAGAGAGAGAGCTCTACCGGCTGAGATACATGTACCATGCAAGGCAGTAAATATGTGAATGATTTTACAAATCATGTAATGGTATTGTCTGCGAATGAAACATCTAACACAATATTGCCAGAAACAAGAAATCAATAATAAAATAACTGAAAAGCCGAATTTTCAAATGAAATCTATTGCCTTCTCTAACTTATTAGCATATCTTGAATACTTGCAATTGTAGAGACTAATCAACATCCTATATTGTGTATTTATGGCTTTCCCGATTCTCCAATCAGTACATGACATTACTGAAAAATGCACTGGGTAAAAATGGGTTATTTCAAAAGCTGAATACATATTTTTGAAGTCCAATAAAACAAACACAGAATCCCTTTTATAGTAAGGCCTATTTTCGAGACCTTAGCTTAATTGAAAACTGTTGTAACGTATGTGTTACTTTAAGATTCTGCATTGATTTGATGATATTAAGTATCATTTTATTGTACTTATAAGAGAACATTACCATAAAAAATGGAGGCACAAAGTATTTAATAGAGCTCGTTTTATATATATGACTAGTTTGTGTCTTTTGAATGTCAATAAAGAACCGTTTTATAGATTCGTTTGCATTTGACATAAAACTGTTGTATTAATTAAGTTTTATTATTGAATGCTTTAAAACATCGCAAATTTCTTTCTCTTTGTGTGACTTTATTAGCAAATGTATACATGAAAAAATTGCGTACCCAGTTTTAACGACGTCAGCAAACCCGCGGCCTAAAGTAAGTATTTATTAAAGTTTCAACTCTATAACTTTCTCTTCTTGAATGTTCTATTACGGAAAAGTTTTTTCTGGGGAAAAATTTTACTTGCGTCTCAATTAACATTTTCCTTTTATTCTTATACTAACCCTTTTCCTGGAGTCTTTTTGGTTAGTGTAAATTGCAAAATATTTAAAATTTAACAAATGATTATATTCCACAAACAAACTCAGAAGCTGAGCTTTTAAAAAGTTAAAACTATGATTTTTCTTATGGTCATATTTATTTGTTTTATTTAAAGTACCTTGTAAACTTTACAAGCTTCTTTTTCCTTTCAAAATGTCTTTCAATATTTTTTTCTTGAACTGAATATAAGATAATGATTTCAGAATAGCAAGTTATACAGTACTTTAAACAATTATGATTTTGGGGGAAAAATCTTAAGTTTTTGAATATTTTATCATTAAACGTGTATTATCCTTTTGTACCAATATATGATTGAACCTCTGGGCATTCATTATAATTTCTTTACATTTTGGAAAAATTGTTCCTTTTTTCTTTTGGTTCTACTTTTTCAAAAAAAAAAAAATATTGTATGACAATTAGAATTCCATACATATGGGAATTTAGATTTTCTTAAAAGTAATTACTTTATGATGATTAGTACTTCTTTCTAAAAGAAAAAAAAGGCTACACACAGACAGACAAAATATCTAAAAAAAAAATTATACATGTAATTATATTTCAAATCCATAATTTCATCTTATCTTTTTAACTTTCTCTAATCGCATATCATTTAAATAAATACTTTTCAATCACCATAATTATTAGAGAGATTTTAATTACAATTCATCAATTAATCATTTAATCCGAGCACCCAGAAACTCATTCCTAATTTTGTCTGAAGTTTTACGAAAGGATTCATTTTTTATATACATATGCATAACACTTAAATAAAATTCATGTTAATGATACAGAGTTGTTTGTAAACTACTTTATGTTTTATGGTAAGTTATAAGGTGGAATCTTTAAAACTTACACTGCATGCCTACTACATTGAACAATTGCCACCTACCTTTCTATTGGTCGGTAACCGTCTATGTAATGACCCTTTAAGATCTATCCCCATTTTATACAGAACAGATTTAATCGATTAGGAGAACACCCAAATAGTTCTTTTTTAAATCTGTAATTATCTTATGTGAAAAGCATCAAACTTACAGAGCATGTTTGCTAGATGGTAATCGTATGTAGCCTTTCAGCAAAGCGATGCATACAACAAGTAATCAAAACACACTAGCAAAACAATTAAGCTATAAAACATGCCGATACAAAATGAATCTTTAAATGCTATAGACTTTACGTATTAAACAAATATTCAAACGTGCTCTTAAACTTAGTTCGTGGCTAAAATTACATGGGGCTGAAATTTTATTCATAAAAGTGCATTTTTTTAAGACAAGAAATGTGTTTAATAAAATTGCTCCATAACATTGATTGATAGAATAATAGAATGTCGCATAGTTTAACGTATTGGTTTTTTTTTTGGACGTGTTAAAGTGTTAAATCTTACTGGAAGAAAATATAATGTACATAAAATTCTTAGATTTGTGCTTAACTTGATTTTTTCTAGAAAAAAAAGTTTTAAATTTTCTGTTCACTGGTGATTTTCTTGTCAGACTGTATTGATTATAACTATTCATCTCTCTGATTCCAACACTTAAATAGAAGATATTCAAATTAATGAGCCACGTCGAACATGTGAACTTGTAAGCGTTTAATTGCGTAATTGATAGGAAACACCATATAATAGATTTCAGTAATCAGCATTAAATTTGATTTTACCGTGATTATTCTTTTTAAAAAGTTTCTGGAAGAGCATGCGCAGTTGTTTTTATACATGAACCTCATTGATTGACTTAGTTTCGAAGGAAGAATTAAAACTTTTACAGTTCCAGGACATAAGAGGTACACGTATAGTATATCTTTACACATTTACTTACTCTTACAACTTTATTGTGTTCTTTCAACCACAATAAATTAACCAAATGAGTTTTCATTTCCTTAATTTTAATTCCCAATTATATTATTAAAGCCTGTTTGCACGGATTATGTCAGTCATGGATCTTTGAGGAAACGAAGCTTAAGTATTGTGACCATCACTGCAAGAAGACTTGCTTTATCGCCAAACCAAGCTGTTGCTTTGAAATGTGCTTGGATTGTCGAATGCGTAATGCATTTCATAAATCAAGTTACAATTTACCTGATGTTTCAAGCATTTCAAGAAATTCTCTTGATTGCAAATACTTATCCACTTTTGATATACATCTAACGTAAGGTAAATTTGCATTTTTGGGCATTTTAAAAGTCCTGCAATTGAAGTATGAGAGAAACAGTAGAGATCTAACAGATATAATGCTTATTTGAATAACAAATCAAAACTGGATTAAATGCTCTCCAAAATAAAATGGGTTAATACAATCTTGAATTAAGATCTATCCACTG
The DNA here is from genome assembly GCF_032062105.1 of Saccostrea cuccullata. NCBI lineage: Eukaryota > Metazoa > Mollusca > Bivalvia > Ostreida > Ostreidae > Saccostrea > Saccostrea cuccullata. Next base: position 168,253 of record NW_026929195.1, on the reverse strand, counting down.
ACATGTATAACATGACATAAACATATTAATACGACTATACAATGGCATAGCATTCGAGGTAAACATCAAATTTGAAAAGATACAGAAGAAAAATATGTTATTATTGGAATTAAAAGTGACAAATGACTCGTATTAAGAAAGAGACATATATCTAAGAATATTTGATGGTCGAAGTCAAAAAATTCCTTTTGATAACCAAATATTTTCACCAATGATCAATTTAAATAGATCAATCCTTCTTTATCAAGAATCACCCAAATGATATTATAGCTCATGTAAATGTGGCTATGAGTCAATTCAAGACATTGATATTGCATATCAAGTGATGAATACTGGAGGAGATTTTTTGATTGTATGAAACATAGGATTGTGGAGATAATTGATTGGAAGGAATTTCCTGTAGAATCACTGATGTATTTCGACATCTGAATCCTTATTCAAACTCTTGAAGTCTGTTATACATGACTTAGCTCTTTCTCAGACACACTTCCCGGCTCATAATGCTTATCAATCCAATAGAAACCTGACATTATCCAATAAGTTCCCCTATTCACACCGCATGTCGGTGGAAATTTTCACTCAACAAATCTGTAGCAAGTCTCGTTATTTGTCACAGCATTTTGACATAGCATCCATTAAGGACAAGCCTATTTAATTAATTGCAATTCTTATGGGATTGATTTTAATCTTAGGTTTATTTCTGTCTATTGTGTTGTCCCACTTTTCACACATTCAATTTCAGTTCTAATAATAAAGACTTCATTATAATTACAAAGCTGCTGAGGAAAAGATGGTGAGAGTAAAATGTGCATCAAAGGAATGTAATAAATTGTTTAAGGCTAAAAATTCATCAAACGTTAAAACTTAAGTTGACATAGGATGAGTCTACGTCATTAAGTCCACTGAATGGTTACTGTATGGTAACTAAATGGTTACTGAATGGTAACTGTATGGTAACTAAATAGTTACTGAATGGTAACATATGAAGACAAACTATGTTGGTAAATGACATTAATTTGTAGACAATACCATAAGTTACTCTTCGAGATCAAATAATTGAATAGATACCATTTATGCAATTGAAAGACCATAGATACAGGGAATAAAACCTCAATAAAAATAAAAGTTTTACCATTAAAAGTCTATTTAACTTTACCATCAGTAGATTTAAGGTGAAATATATAGAAAAAATGAATAATATATAAGCTCAAAAGACCATTAAACAATACAAAATCGGAGCAGAGCAAACAAGGACCTTCAAACAAAAAGCAGAAGTCTGATCAGGTGCTATGAAGGAGTAAGCATGCCCTGCTGACTGGTCACATGCACCCGCCGTGTGCAGCTTGTCATGATCGGGAAGTAACGGGGGGAGGGTGTCCATTGACATTTCAGTGTATTTATTTACCTAAAGATTAATAGGAAAAACGAGTCAGCATTCGACGTAATGATGAATTGCTTTGCTGATGCCATTCTATCGACCATAGAACTTATAAAATGATGACTTTCAACGAGACTGGTGATATTCTTGTTTCAGCAAATTGTCTGTCGATAATTTACCTTTTTTTATGAATTGTTCATGCTCTTGATTATCGAATAAACTAAGAGATGTAAACCCTGTATGCAGGTGATGAAGTATATTCTAAATACATAAGTAAGGGAAGCTGACAATTGAAAAATTAAAGTCATCACGTTTATTACAAGCTTGGTAGTTAGATAAGTAAAATATCTAAATAGGAAACAAATGTACCAGACTCTGTGATTTCTTATATTTCAAGCTCAGTGGGAAATACCATATTGACATAAGAATGAAAATAAGCATTGTTAATTGACAATACGTTGTTGTTATATCTAAATGTCGATTTGAACGCCACAACAAGTGTTATCTTCTTTTCACGTAGAAGATTTTGAACAATTCTGTTTCATATGAATACAAAAAATACGTCTGCTAATAACAGGGCCAGTAATTGTTACCCATTACAAATTCGAATGCATGGTCTCCAAAAACCACATAGATATTGAAAATGAGAAACTCATGCATGTGTTTAATATCAACATCAGAGTACTTGTGTGTACAGTCAGAATGTTTTTTGAAAAAAAAATAATTTTTTCAAAGGACCAATAAAATGGTATGTAAATTTACAAGATCCATTTTTATTAAAAAAAAGCTGTCAATGATATAAAAAAATGGTTGTTTATAAAGTTGAAAGGCGTTAATTTTTATACTGTTGATTTTCTAACCGTCTGGTTTTCGACAGGTTTGTGGCTTGATTTTCAATCCCATCTTTTTGCTATTTTTAGTTATGTGTTTTTATTGTGCATGCATGTACCTATACAGTTCTATATGCATGATTTTCTATATTAATAAAGGCATATCTAAGATATACATTTAATTTGTTATGTTATGTATCTTTTGAGTTATTTTCATTTTTTCCTTGTCGTGACCGTTGTAACATGCATCTAAGATCAAACAATACAGCTGTGTATTTGTTTCTTTAGTTCACTGGCATTTGAAATAAATGCTCTTTTCAATTCAAAATATGTTGTTATAATTTTTGGCAAATAAAAAGAGCAGAGTAGATTCTGGTAGGAAAATTAAGATAGGTATTGGAAGTAAAAATAGACGATAGAATAATGAAATTTGTTATTTCAAATTTTCAAAACGTTTATTGGAATTTTTAAGAATCCATATTTGATTTACACCATCTCTCGAATATATTCTTGCACCTGAAGTTTCTCCTTCACTACTGTCTGTATTAATGTGAGAAGTAAAGAAAGAGGCTTGGTAGAATATTTACTGAAACCCATTATGAATACGTCTTTGTAAGGATTTTTATGATTTTTTGGAATCCTTTATAGATATCAAATTTCAAAAAAAAAAGATCTATCAAAAACATAAATCTCTAAGTACATGAACAGCAGATATGGTAAATCTACATAATTATGTTCATTTATTTCATGTGAATCGCTTCAAAGTAAATTGTCATTGAAAATCGTGTTCATTTTCTGACTTTATCAATATTCTATTTAATAATTCACATTTCATTAGATAAAAAATTGTCGTATATGAGAGATAAATTCAATTAAGAAGTTGATTTTCTAAAATATGTACCGAAAAAATATTTATCATCAGCAAAAAATCTCCTAACCCTGTAAATAATTGAACCTTATGCTTTTCATAATACAAATTGAAATTGACATTTATGAATTGTATTGATATAAAATCAGAGACACAGTCGATATCTATCTGGTTTGGATGGTTAAAGATTTGTATCTACCGACGCCCTTTTGCCCATAACACTTCATGACCCAACGAACTGTGAGTTCATTACTTTATGAATCTTTGCAGCCAGACTTATGTCTGTCGATAGGAAAATTGCAGAATTCATACTCTTATTGTACATGTGCAGCCTTAGTACAAGCATTTTACATACGCCAGCGCTAATTTCTCAAGATCCCAAAATGTAGTTAAAATTCCAATGAAAAGCTATCGTAATACCATTAGAAACGACGTTCTTAGAACCCCCAAAGAGCTCTGGATATTTAATTTAATATTTGCAAAAGCATTACTTTTACATTGCCAAATATATAAATAAACTTTGATATATCAAATTGTGAATCAGGATAGGGTCCCAAATACAAGCTAAATGTTTGAAATTTCACCCTCTCAAGTCCTTTTGACTGCATGCTATTTATTGGTATTACTAGTATATCACAGGGATTGTTTATTCCTTCCTTACATATTAGGCACATTTTCTGTACCTTGCTGAAAGCCGGAAAGATACTTTGTGCTTTTTATACCCCTCTTGAAAAGTGGGAGAGTATATAGTGATCGAGAAGTCGCTTCGTCCGTCTGTCTGTACGTCCTTCCGTTTGTCAGTTACGTTTTTGGGTACCCTTCTCTTGTACCATTGAATAAAATTAATGAAACTTTCAGATGCAGAATATGTGTGACATAGTGCCAATGTTCACCTCTAATTCTACATTTTGATTGGACATAAATATACATGTATATTTACGGTTTCCCACAGCAAAACATGGACACTGCCATTTTGTCTTTATTATTGAAGGGTACCCATCTCTTATCTGCAACCCCAGCTATCGACAGAATAAAATACAATGATGCTTTATATTCTATATAACATTATGCTACTGTGACATCCCATTCACTTTCATCTGACATTTATTTTGTGTCTCCAAGAGCAAAAGATTGACCTTGCTATTATAACATATGGAAGGCGGTGAAGGTTATCATTTAGTGAACTCATTGCTCACAGTACCCTAGTTTATAGATAGTAATATATCAAAATTAAATTAATATTTTACATATCCCTGAAAAAACCCATTTAAATTGAATTGATAACTCTCTCTTAAAGCATAAATAATGGTATTAGATTTAATACGAATGTTCTACATGTATAAAATTTGTAGTGAACAACCAAAAAATGTAATTTGAAGGATTTCGGGGAGAACTGGTTCACAGTTATGTAAGAAAGGAATGTTAGGCAGCGCTAATATCGAATGATTCCTTCACATTACAAGAATCTCTATGAAAAACATAGCGTTTTATAGGCATCTGGCAATTAACCGTTAATCGAATAATAATTTCATACGCAACCCAAACTGTGCATAGAATTAAAATGCCTGCGTGATAGGATAGTAATTGTGGATACAGAAACCCGATTTACACCTACTCCTTGCGGGAAAATTATGCTTATAATTAATGCTAATGAGCTTTGTAGCATAATAGTATTTATGTTGTAATACAACCCTGCAGCTGCAGCAAGACGGCAATGTTAATGTTTGAGGCTTTCAGATAAACATGAATGAAACAACAAGTACATTTCAGGCCAGTGTTTGAACCTTCCTGTACCAGACATTATCATGTAGATGAAATGTGAAGATAATGAACAGTGATTATTAAATAATGCAAGCTATGAGCAAAACAGACACGGACCTTTGAAAACAGAGATGGGATCAGCTACCATGGAGAAGTAAGCATCTCTCGTCATTCACTGAGGTACCGATATATCTAGTGCAGAATGTTTTATCGATATTGTCGACATCGATGTATGGATACCTCTTTCTTCAGAACACATATTTCCACATCCCTCCTCATTCAACTATTCAACTTAAATTGTTACTGAAACTATTGTAACTATTTTAACATTCCAATGTTGGATGACGTGTCATTACACTCCCTCGTTTAATTACATTGCTGATAAACCAATGTTGGACAACATTTTTGTTTATTTCTATAGCAATGTTAAATTATATCGAGCATTAAAATCTTGTCAGCATTTTGTTCTTTAAGTTTTTACATCGTTCACATCGTTGACATTGCTATGTTGGATAAGTTTACATTGCTTCATCGTTGCATTATATTTTCTTGTTTACATTCACATCGTCGACATTTATATGTTTGTCTATATTGAGGCAATCGATATCGTGTCACCATTGAATGATATTTTCTTGTTTACATCGTTAACCTCGTTGAAATCGAAATGTTGACGATATCGACTCGACATCGTTCAATGTCAGTGTCAAATTAATTATATCATATGAAAACAAATTGGTTGCCACAATCAGATGCTATTTTTTCTGTACAAATTTAAGAAAAAAAAATTGCTTCACAAGAAAACAAAAAGGAAATTAGTAAATTTTTCAAAATTGTTAATAATTTTTTTAATCTTGTCGTAAATAATTGTATCATCTGAAATAAATAAATAACCATTTAGTTGTCACTAAAAATCTAAAATATATCTTATACAAAAGGGAAAAATACATAAATAATGATCAGCAAATATAATTCCCAACATCTTGAAACAGTAATGTAACTAGCGTTCTCGAGTTCTATCTTGAGACATTACTTATCATGGAATAGCATTGGTAAGATGAGGATCAGCAAATGCATTTTTCGTCAAAATCGGTTTAACATCATAATTGATGATATATAATGATGTCCATATAATATGGACGAGTTGCTTCTAGAAATTAATACATGTAATAAATCATATATAGAGCAAGACAAACATCAAGGTTTGAAAAGTTCATGGATGAAACGACCGTGCATATGATAAATGTAGAAATTCATAAAAGAAATTTCAAAAGACTTCAAAAGACAATTCTTTTTGATAGCTCCAAACGCTTTCACTGTCAATGAATTATTGTCTGTGCTTATGATTTGTATATAAATGTATAACCTATAAATAATTCGAGGCCTGTCGACCAGGTATATCGACATTTTAATAAATTAATTTTTCTTTGAGGAAGAATCCAAAGGAGTTGGTATATATATATATATATATATATATATATATATATATATATATATATATATATATATATATATATATATATATATATATATATATATATATATATAGTTGGGGTGTTTCACATGTATTAACCCCATATTTCACATCAGGACATGTTTTCACCTGAAAAACGTATACTCCATATGCAGGGGATAATGATATGTTGATGCATACATGAACATAAGGGAAGATAAAATAGAACAGGTGAAATCATCTTTATTAAAGACTGTGATATAAGTCGCAGGTTTCCAGTGACGTAAAATAATTCTATTGCGTCTTTTATTTCAAGTTTCAATGAATATATCGAAGCATCGTAGAATACGAATGGGTGTTAACTGATAATATAATACAACCAGAATGAATTCTAATTACCATATCTATAGTGGATTCAATACATCAAAAAAGTCCTTAAAATTATAAAACAGAAACAAAGCGGATATTCTAGTAAATGTTCTACCAAACATCATTCTTTACCCCGCACGTAAATATTTACAGTAGTGAAGGAGAAAATTCAGGAGTGCTATGCAACAATTTATTCGAGAAGTGGTGTAAATCAGAAATGAATTGTTAAAACATCCAAGGAAGATTTGAAAAAAATTGAAATCACAAAATTTTATCAATATGAAAAACATAAAAACTTACTATATACAACCGATCCTCACGATAAATTAAGTCCAGGTTTTTTTATTGACAGCTGCTTTTCTTTTTTTTAAAAATGGAACTTGATTAAACATTCTAAATGTACACACAATTACTCTTAAATTGATAGTAAGAAGATGCTTGAGATTTTGAGTGACAATATATACGTGGTTTATGGATACCAGGTCTTCCAACAATCTATTAGAATTCGCATAGGTACCGATTGCACCCTATTTAAACATACCTATTTTTGTATTCACTTAAAGCTTTTTCCAAAATCTTATAAGTGAAAAGAAGAAAACACTTGTTATGGCCTTCAAATCGACATTATAATAAATCGACAACATACTGTCAATGGTTATTTCCATTCTTAAGTCGATGTAAAATATCCCCGTGAGCTTGAAATAAAAGATACCACAGAGTCTGAAACATCTGTTTCATACTGTTTAGATATTTTACTTGAAAAGACGTTGATGGTAATATTACAACAAAGCTTTATGATAAATGTGATGATTTTAACTTTTCAATCGGCAACTTCTCTTACTTATGCAGCAATATACGGGGCTTATATCTCTCACTAGATTCTATACGCAAGAGCAATTTCTAAAACGAGGTAAAATATGGACGACCAAGTTCCTGAAACAACAATAGCAGTCTCGATTATTCATCATTCTGTTAGCTCTATGGTCGATACAATGACCTTGTCATCATATAAAACTTATCATTAAATCAAATGCTTACTGACGTTTTCCATACTGATTGTCAGGCTATCATATACAGATTTTTCCTTATTTCCTTATCACAACAAGGAGCACACGGCGGGTGTGACCGGTCAGCAGGCCTAGGGAATGCTCACTTCTTCATAGAACTTTACCCCACCTCTATTTTTGAGGTCCGCGTTAACTCTTCTCTGTATACTGTTCGTTATCTCCATTTTTTTTTCACATTTTTAATTTTTTTTTCCCTTAAGTTTCTTTGCAAAGAAGAAAAGGTCATGTTCTCATGAACTTAAGGAGTATGAGTAAGAATCTTTCTATTGTGATAAAACTAATTAATGAGTTTGGTTTTGGGTCAGTTAACGCTTTTTAATCCCCCAAAAGCCATCAAGTACACAGAGAATTATGCTGATATAAGAAATGAATTTAATTTTTGAGAATTTCATGAAGCGTACGCGCTTCATGAAATAAGCAGACGTGAAGCGTCGTAATTCATGTTCTCAAAAATTATATTCATTGTTGAAACCACCGTCGTTATAAATGAAGAAATGTTCAAGTCAAGTTAAGTCAAGCAAAGACTTCTTTATTTCAGCCGGAGTTTTTTTTTTTTTTTAAGAAATTCTTTTTCATATGAATACCAAAATACATGTATGTTTTTAAAAGAAACGGGCCACGAATTGTTACCGAAATTCCAACAGATAGATTTTTTCTCATCATTTTAATCTCATAAAGAAAATTCAATTGGCAGAGGTGTTGTAAGAATGGAATGCGTTGCAACTTAGCTTCATATGTATCACCAAACTGTAACCATTGTTATTGTGAAGTTTTTATAATGGGGAAGGAAACGTACTTCTTTTTTTTTTTTTTTTGAAGAATCGATGAACTCATATTCATGTCTTCCATGAAAAGTTAGATTTTGATAATATATTTAAAAATTATAATCGGTACACTTCAACAACTGTATCAAATCCCCACGAACAATTTTCGAATAAGTGATTGTTCGGTACTTTTTTAAAAACTTAAACTAATGTGCCCTATTCAATATTTACTACGGGGATGACATAATAACACAGTTAATGTAACAGGAAACGGAAAATGTTAACGTGAACAAATCATTAATTGAATTTCTCCCTATTCATACGTTATCAAGGTTGTGGAGTAGATGTTAGACATTCTATTAGTGAAGCTTTCTACATATAATCTCGCGACGTGCTGATAAAATAAGTCTGGCAAAGGAATAAAAGTGTAAAGAAGAGCGCTATCGAAAACGTAATAAAATTTCCGTCTAAAACTAAAGTCTTTCCAAATGTAGATAAAATGGTGCTTAACTCGTCCCAAGTGCTTTACCCTCCTGGTGTTTGATTATCAAACATGAGAATAAATCGATGAATTTTGACTTCTATAAGTTATTTATCGTTAACTATGTTAGTTATTTGGCAAATTTCATTCATTTACATTGTGATTACGTAAACAAGCACATCACTGAGTCCGAGATGGTTGGCATCCACTTAATTATAGGATTCCAGAAATCCCAGAAAGCATTGTTGTTCTCTGCAGCGAGAGATAACTCTTAACTCTTAATTGAAAAGAAAATTTTTCCTCAATAAGATTATATGTTTACTAGTACGTTGCCTCAGTTCATATAAGAAAAGATTCATCAATGAGGAGTTGCTGTTTCAACGGACAGACGCACCATCTTCTTGATTCGCCCTTATGCATACAATATGCATATGATTTCAAAAATTCAACGGATAAAACATATGTACCAGTATATTTTAACGGGTATGTATATAAAAGCTTTCTTTTCTCACATATATTTATTCATACTTTTTACTATAGCATGTAACAATTTCTTCTTTCTTCATTTAGAGTCGTGTAGAGAAAATATAAGGGACAATGGTAAAATAACAAACTGTGATGTTACTATCAAATTTTTAATCCTACATATAATACATTTATCTTAAAACATCTATAAAGTACTAGTATCAAGGACTTTAAGCATTCCCTGTTGACTGGGTACACAAAGACGAGCTTGCAGCTTCTGTTCTAATCTAAGAAAATTTTCATAAATTATATCGTATGTTGTAAACAAACATTTTGTCCTTTTCTAAAATGTATCTTGTCGCCCGTGTGGCGCAGTGGTTAGGGTGTTTCTCTAGAGTCGCGGAGAAAAAAGACGATCTTTTCGTCGCAAGTTTAAACCCCACTGTATACCATATAAATCGAGGTTTCGCAAAAAGTGCTCCCTCTCTTCCTAATGGCCCTGATTATAAGTATAGGTATTAATTCACAACCCTCCACCGGCAAGTGGCGTCTCAATGTGAGTGAAAAATTGTTAAATAAACAAGTACAAAAAGTATCTGAGTTGTACTCAGTACTTTGGAAAAAAGTCTCTAATTCATACTACATAAGAATTATGAGAATATAATGGAAAAAAAATAACGAAAAAAGTACCACATTTTTCCGATCAAAAATTATAATTATACTTGTCAAATGTGAAAATATTAGTGAGAGGCAAATTTAAAGATTTCGCTTTAAAAAGAGTATTTCATTTTAAGCGAAAAGTAATTTTAGCGGTTTTAAAACGCTCATTAAAGAAGCGATTCGATTAAAACGCCATTTATATTTAGCGATATTCACATTTAGCGATCTCAGTACTCTCGGTAATAATGCCAAAATTAAATCCTCTTTAAGTAAAAATATTGCTTAAACGGTATTTATAGTTACATTGCCTAATAACAATCATCCAAAGTCAGTTAAAGTGCCCCAAACAGTTTCAAAAAACGGCTGAAGATTTTCAACTCAGAAAACAAAGGAAATGTTTTGATTTTGATAGAACAATATTCGAATGATCAGAAAACACATATATCTTGAAAGGGGGTATTATATTCTGCACACATATGGAACAAATACAATGTAATTTTAGCAGTGAATTACGTTATTTCTTAAGGTGTTACCAAAAAAATTAAATACATTATTATTGTAGATTCAAAATGGTGTTTCAAGTAGTTGTATTTGATAGAGTTATATATAACTATCCAATTAAAAACCGCAGTGTAATTGAAAATTTACCATATATTCAAAAATATTCCATATTTACACACAGTTAATGTATATACGAAAAATTAATAATATGGATTTTGAGAAAATGACATCTTATTTTTTCTTTGTTTAAACTCGCATACTCAGATTAACAAAGAAGTTTGTATGTGTTTGCAGATGTATACCTTTTATATAATCCATTTTGGAATTCAAAGTTAACGTTTATTTTGAACAAAAATCCATTCTTTGTAACGTAATTCACATTCATCCTTAAAATGAAAAACTAATGATTATTATTGGTTGAACAACACCATTTTTACAAATTAGAATACAGAAAATGATTATAAATATTGCAATATCTTTGCAATAGACATCATAATTATATATATCTAGATTGTTATCATTGTAAAACATCATATTTCACACACCTTGGTATTTTTCAGATGAAATCAAAAGCTGTATATTCTGAAAGTGCAGAATTACTATCGGTACATGTACCTATTACAGATGATTTAAACATTATATCTACACGATTTCTGAGAGAGAAGTTTGGTGGGATTAAGCATCAAATTATATTTCAAAATCAATCTGCATTATATATATTCACATACCAGATTGTAAGTGTCAATATGGAAATAAATGTTTAAAGTAAGGAGAATTTTCTTATTTAAGTGTGTTCTATTTAGTTCTTTCAACAAATTTTGGACCTTTTCTAGACCCTTTTACTATCAAAAAGATCTGTTTATTCCTGTACTGAGATGAGGCGATTTTTGGGTTAATTCTGAAGTTGGTACATAAAACTTAATTTTACACGTTAGACCTCTTTTTCCAGGTAGTTATCTCCTTCTTTGGCCTTCACCTACCCTCGACATTTCTTTTGGGGCTCAGCATTAATCATTTTAGTCATTATCTAAGATTAAAACTGTAATTATGTAATCTGTGAATTACGTTACACTGTTGTGGATTATGTTACACTATTATACAGACCTTGCCTGATGTAAACACCGAGCGAAATTTATGATATCTTAGTAGAAATATATCCTTCATTTTCAAAACGAAATTCCTATAACACTATGAACGATGAAATAGTCTTATTTATTTAAAAATAAAATTTTCAGTTTTAAGATAGTTTTTAAACCGCTGCATTAGACCCGTGTTTTCCTTTCTATAAGTTCCTATATGATAAGTGATGGCATTGAATAAAGATTCATGGTAATTTTGCTCCTAGTTAGGATTCTTTTATAACAAAAAGAAAATTGGTCATAACGTAATTCACTGTAACGTGCAAACTTCGTTTTTTCAAATATTTAACTAATGACAACAGTTTAAGGCATTGTCTATGTGTGATTTATAATGGGCATAAGTGTGTATATCAGTCAGGAATTTGATGTTCAGCATTTAGGAATTGTGTGTTTTGAATTGCACAATTAAATGCAAAAATGGCAAATTTTCAAAATTCGTGAATTTTTTGACACAGATGTTATCATATGCCTGTAAATCATTATTTTTTTTAAATTTTGATAAGTTAATAATCAATTTTATATGTAACAACCGTTAATGCCACTTACAATTTCGTTAAAGCAGTGAGAAAATTCAATTCACTGCATTAAATGGGACATTCAAATTACGCAGTGCAAAATTTTTTTTTTGGCTATGGCAGAGAAATTATAAGTAAAAATGAGTTGTTTAACCCTTTTTTGTTATGATATACAATATTTAGCATTTTTATTGGTAATCCTAAATTATTTTTTCAAACAAAAAAACCAGCCTTGTTATGTGACACCCTGTTATAATCAAATTCATAGAAATTTTACTTTTAAATAGTAAACGGGATCAATACATCGTAATTTATTTTTTAAATCAGTCATAACTTAGTGTTGTCAACCCCTCTCTGAAGCATGCGGGTTTTTGTCTTCAAAAACTGTTTGTGACATCGTTTGACTTACTTTTTTACTGTGTGTAAACAAAATACATGAAATTCTATTTACTGTATACTTTTATTCACAGAAACGTATACTAGCATATATGTTAAACCCATTCCTTCCAAAATAAAAATAGCAAAACAGCAGAGGGAATATTTACATTAGTAGGCCATGATTTTTTTTTAATTCTAAATGACCACTTCTTTTCAAATAAAGGTCCATACGGTGCTAGAACAATCATTTATAGGGTGATATAAGACTTTTTCATTGTTATCAACTGTTACACGTCTGTTACTTCCTGGTACTAAATCCTTAATAGTCTTTAAGCCAAAAATCCATTGTCAAACCACCATATTATGTTTTTCGAGCTGGAAATATTCTGAAAGCAGAATAAATGGGTTTAAATTCCTTTAAAGTTTTTTTTAAAAGTTTGAAGAATAGGTTTAAACAAAATTTTGATTTTAATTATTAAGCAGCTGAAAGTTTGGTGAATATTATCTATATCTTTCTTCATTATCTGTATCTTTCTTCTGTAATTTAGAGAGAGAGGGGGGGGGGGGAGAGGGAGATTTTTTTCGTGCAATATATATGTAACAAATTATCATTGCAAAAAATCAGTGATATTGATTTTTCAGAAATACAGTAGACATTTTTACAAAACCAAAACTAAGAGTTGAGTGTTGCAAATTTAGACCTATAATCTCCAGCAACTCGGACCATAGAGCAGTAAGGGATCTTTTTCGTATCAACACCTTCTGCCACAAGGGACCTCAATTCAGATAATCTCATCCGAAGGACAAGTCTCCATGTCCCAATCTGGATCTCGCGATCGCGAAGCAGGATCATTTCCTTATATTCCTCGACTCTAGAGAAAAATGCTCTATAACCTCTACTTTTCGCGAGCGGCTAGCTTTTAGGTAAAGAACGTACATGTACATGTAATCCAAACGTTTCTTCCCATTATACATTGTATTTCTATTATATTCATTTCTCCGTTTCAATTTCAAATTCATAGAGGAATCATAGCGATTAATACAAAGCGAACATGGAAACTGATAACTTTGCAAAATGAATTGTACTGGAGTTTTATATGAAATTAAAATGCATCGCGATATCTTTGGGCAATCCGGAAAATGATGCATCTTTATGTACACAATGAGTTCTCGTGCATTAATGATGACATAGATCTTCCTGACACCAGAGATGAAACTAGTCTAAGGTTGCCAGAACAACAATGATTCAGAAAGCTGACATTTAACTTAATTGAAAGCATATTAAATTTAAACAAATTCAATAAAATTCTTTTAGCAGTATGACTGGAATCCAAGCAAATACAATGAATCACGCAGAACACTTCCTTATTTTACTTGTGTTTATTTGCTTTGTTAGATAATTCGCCCTTGGTCAAATATTCTAGAACATCTAAATTCGGATTCTAAAATTTAACCGTTTTTTAAATCATGGTAATCGTATTGTTATGTTACAGTGCAATCCTTAGAAAGCACAGTCATAAAAATGGCCAAGTTTCCAAGATCATGTACACTGTATTCATCTAAAATATGCTGCTTTTTAATTGCATAGATGTACCTTTTAGATAGAACAACGCTTTTTAATGTCAATGAACAGCTGTTCTTGCTAGAGGAAACGTAATACGTGTATGAACAATTTCATTTTTAACGATTGTTATATTTTTTATAAAAAAAAACGTTATTTTTTATTATTGATGAAAAATGATGATGTTGTCGTAATGACACAGCTTGTGTAACTTGGGGGATAAAACTGACAAAAAATTGGGAGACAGTACATGTAGGTGTTAAAAAAAAAAAAAAAGAAAAACTTTTTTTTTCTCTTAAAAATGAATAGAAGTACAAGTTTTCAAGTACAGTGATATTCATACAATTATTCTTAAGATTCTTCTTTAAAAAGTAACATGCTTACGATTCCTCGTTTTGAAATTAAATTTAATATTGTATTATTTATATTTATTACATACTTGGTAATACACAAATGTAAAAACAGGAATTTTTGCATATACGATATGCCTAACGTCACAATAGCCGTATCAGCATTGCAGGGCTGATATTTATCTGCGGGGATGATACAGATCTATTTCACACCCCTATGACATTACACATTTTTATTTCATATTCTCGTAATTTTCATTCTTTGATACGTTTACAATAAGCTATAGCTACGTACAGGTACATGTCAGTAGTCAGTGCATATATATTTGTTTTTTAAACATGTTGCATGGTGTATTTTATTACAAAGTAATAAGTAATAATCACGATAAACATTACCTTTTCCAAATCACATCTTGTATCAGCCCTCGGCCTCGATATTTGGGACCCGGGCTGATACAGAATGTGATATGGAAAAAGGTTTGTATCATTCTCCATACATGTCAAATAAAGTTCAAATGTTTTTCTATGAAGGATAAAATCATACTCATATATTAAACTTTAAAAAAACGCAGTGTACTCGGGACTATTCCTCTAAATATTTACCACTTTTTTAAGAAAATTTTTGTATGACAAAGTCAGCTGACCCCAAAGATACTTTTTGTTCGATTTTGTTTTCGTGTACCATCCTACATGTATATAAACATGAACTCGTAAGTAGTAATTTAAACGCTAATAAGTAAAATAAAATTATTAATTATTGAGTCATGTTCACGTTAATAGAAAGAGGGACTATATGTCAAAAAAAAAAAAAAAACAGTTTCATGCGTGCACACATACACAAGAAAACGTTGAGTACTACTGTGTGAAGACATTTGTTACTATCGTCTTGACACTTTCTTTTATTTAAATTCATTTTACTGATCAATGAAATAATCTCAATCTGGGGTCATTCATCAAAACAGCTGAATACCATAAAAAGCAAAATGTAACAAGAATTTAAACTCGGTCGGTTGTTGAATTCCGATTTCTGTCAATGACCGCGGATGAATCCCAATGGGACGTAAATTGTCGCATCTGAATTAGATATATGTCCATAGTAATCACTTCAGACACCACTACACTGATCCTGCCACTATTTATGGTTGTGTCCAAATCAGTTTAAAATATATTTTATTTCTAACCCATGATTATAAGGCTTCTTTTCTTTTAAATTATTTTGCATGCCCTTTTGATTAAGCCTTTACACGACAAATGTATCAAGCCGAGACAATATTTAAAGTTCCATTGCACTTACTCTAAGCGCTTAGAATTGGATAAACTTGCCCGCTTTTTCCTTGTAAAATGTTTTAATATTAGCCATACATAAACCATAGTCTACAATTGTTCCAGATAAAGTGATTTTCAATTTCCTACCTTTTTAAAAGCAATCCAAATCCTCAGAATTATCACAAAATTTACGTACTGGTCAATACAACATCTGGATATTAATATTTTCATTGTATAAATACTCAATCAATCATCTAATGATACGAAAATTCCAATGGATTTTACGCACAGACTTGATAGCTCTATTCACTACTCACTAAACCACAGTGCATATGTTAATATCAACTTCTGTTTAATTGAGCAAGGTAGATAAAATCCCGAGAGATACTTACAACGTGTGACTTCTTTCTTGAATGGATTTTACTGTAAGCATTTGCATATAGATAGATTTTAAAAGAAATCTTTCTTATCTCTTTAAAAAATAGAAATAAAAGTTGAACACAATTATGATAAAATACTTTTTCAACAGATGTCAAAAATGACAGAGTACGTACTGGTGGGAAAAAATCACTTGTGAATTTGAAATAAAAGGCACCAAAGTGTTTGCCACATCTATTTCATATTTGGATGTTTTACTGACTAATGACGATAAGGACCAAAGTACATATTCAATTATCATGTATGAAAAAAATTATTTCCTTCAACATTTATTTCTAATGTAGAATCATTTCTCTTTCTTCTTCTTATTTTTGTTGTGTGTCCCAGTTTGCTTACACACGATCAACTGCTTGCTCTGAGCGCGTTCAATACTAATTTTAACTCATTGATAATCTGATATTACATGGCTTTCAACAACCTCATTAAAAGTCAGCATTTCGTTTGTTTTGTGTGTTTTTTGTTTTTTTTTTTTTTTTTGAATTTTTTAAGCAAATATAATCTATCAAATGTCTTTGTCGAATTTTGTAAATGTAATTGATTTCCTCTTGTTCCGCGGTTAAATAAACCACGTAAACGTTAAGGCGGAATCAAGGGGATTTAGAAACTACATTGTTATAGACCTGACTACGCAACGTTTCCTTAAGCAATTTCTTGGGCACATGACTCGTGTGATTAGTCAACAAGGATACTTAATCCTCCTAGGCACCTGATCCAACCTCTGAGATTTCAAGTGGTCCCTTGATGCCCCTACGAATAAGACCGTATAAATCGAGGTCCCGTGTCGGAGTAGGTGCTGGCACGAAAAAGATCCTCCCCTGCTCAATGGTCCTGAGTGCCGAGCATAGGACATTTTTGCAGCTCTCCAACGGCAAGTGGTGGCGTCTCCATATGAGTGAAAATTCTCGAGAGGGACGTTAAACAATATACAATCAATCAATCAATAATTAGATAATAAGGTAATTTCGAAATTTAAATTGATGTATAATAAACATATCAAAAGATCTTTATCATGAAATATAGATATAGCATACTGTATTCAAGTTTAAAGTTTAAAAGTTCAATGAAACAATACAAATCAGCAACAAAGCAAACATGAACCTCAAATTAAAGCATCAGAGATAGGATCAAGTGTCATAGGGGAGTGAGCATGTTACTTTTAGTCAACAGTACAGTTATACGCGAGAAGTTCTCAACAATGATTTCAGTTTCTTTATTTGTAAACAAACACCTACCTACACACTTACCAACATAAAAATACAACAAGAGATGTTTGTAAAACACTTATGCCCCCCTCCCCCCAAATTGGAATTTTTCCAAGTCCAAGGGGTATAACTCTGTCAAAAATTACGCGATTGTACCCAAAACAAAACTCGACCTAGATATTTATTTGATATATCTGTATACCAAATTTCATTTCAATATGTACAACGGTTGCAAAGAAAATGAACGGAAACGGCAAATAATTGGATTTTTTCTAATCCAAGGGGCATAACTTGTCAAAGATTTAAAAACAGAACTAGATATTTATTTGATATATCTGTATACCAAATTTCATTTCAATATGTACAACGGTTGCAAAGAAAATGAACGGAAACGGCAAATAATTTAATTTTTTCTAAAGTTCAATGGGCATAACTCTGTCAAGGATGGTGCGATCGTACCCAAAACAGAACTCGACCTAGATATTTATTTGATATATCTGTATACCAAATTTCATTTCAATATGTACAATGGTTGCAAAGAAAATGAACGGAAATGGCAAATAATTGAATTTTTTCTAAGTCCAAGGGGCATAACTCTGACAAAAATGATGTGATCATACCCAAAACAGAACTCGACCTAGATATTCATGTGATATATCTGTATACCAAATTTCATTTCAGTAGGTGCAACGGTTTTGAAGAAAATGTAAACAAACACCTACCTACACACTTACCAACATAAAAATACAAAAAATATCAAGTCGTATTTTTCGTAAGACTTAATGTTCTTTAACGTACACTTTCTTCTATCTCTGTCAACTTTCTGTACCCATAATCAATATTATTAATAGCGATACCAACATTAATTCATGCACAAACGAGTGGTTATTTAGCATATCGCAATCATTACTGGGTGCATCACATACCAACACCAGTACATAAAGTTCGCTATCACATTTTCTATGGTATTTTGTCTGCTAGCCTTGCTGAGTTGCCAATGCCCTGGATCAATCTCTACAGAGTGCATCAAGGGAATTTTAACACTAAGATGTACAATGAATATATGGAGACAACAAACAGTATTTAAGCTCAAAAGTCCATTATTAAACAATACATAATAGCATCTATATTCACTTATCAATAAATCGTGTGTTGGGTCTCAATATTATTTTTAAAGTTTTGAGAAAATGTATCTTTACAAGTGCTTATCGTACAGGTTTTGACAAACATATAGTTTGCTTGCTTGTTTGTACTTTTTTTTCTTTTGTAAGTTTCTCAATATCTGATTTTAAATAAATTCAATGAGGTAATACAATGGAAATGTAATGCATAAATCTTTTATACTATAGCATGTTTGTATTTCAATTTTCTTTTCTCAAATAAAAAACAAGAAGGTTGAAAGGTGGCTTAAGCAGATAACATGGAGAGAAATCTTACATTTCTATATATGAAGAAATCGTAATTTGTCACTTACAGTATATCTTTCAGAATACCTTTCATACCCGATTACCTGGGACTTATTTTTTATTCCCATCAAGATGTATTTCTTATAGTTTAAACAGTTTAGAATGCAGTCATTTCATCAATTCTCTGACTTTGGTGTAATTTGATCCCATAAATAACGAATTTTGAGATAAGATTCTACCCTCTGATAATTCTGCTCCAATGAGAGAAAATCTGCAGCAAATTCTAATAAATTTCTCCAACATAAAACATTCCAAGAAAATTAACTGCTTTTATTTGTAATGCAATGAAATTGAAATAATTATTTGCAGTCTGTAGTCTGCAGTAAATTATTTCCTAGTGCTATCTCTTTCTTCATTCCTCCCACTCTGCAGCTACGGCGACTGATAAATAGCGATGGCAAATTGCATCCATTTCTAATTCTCACAGAGCCCGATAATACTAAATGGGAATCATTTCTTTTGCGTAAT
This sequence comes from Saccostrea cuccullata, assembly GCF_032062105.1. Classification (NCBI taxonomy): domain Eukaryota; kingdom Metazoa; phylum Mollusca; class Bivalvia; order Ostreida; family Ostreidae; genus Saccostrea; species Saccostrea cuccullata. The sequence goes on along the minus strand of NW_026929195.1, from coordinate 148,876 downwards.
TTACCAAATACATCTTGCTAGACGTATTCTGTGACATTCTATCACACGAAGAACACATTTTATCTGAATGGTTATGAGGGGAGCTAACTCCTGATTTATGGTCAGGAGATTTCTCTGTTTTATCTGCCTCCTATTGCTGCACCAGCTCTCAGAACGTCAGTATAAATGTTTCAATAAAAACACAATGAAGAAAAGAACTTGGTCGTTTTTCTTGGAAAGTTATCAAATTATCTTAACCTTCGTTTATATGAGGTTCATGATCAATATAAAACGGTGTAAGTTTTATGTTACTTCGAAAGGTTTGAATAAGTTTCTCTTGCTAAGAGTCAGACATTTGGATGATTTTTTTTTCCAAACAAAGAATCTTATTCCGATTTTTTATGTATAAAGTTGACCTGTTTGATCCCTCTTGATCAATAATTCTAATTCTCACAAAATTTATAAAGGAAGTTCAAGATTTTGCAACAAATCTTTTAAATCTTCTGTCGTTTAATGCATCGAATTAAACATTGTACATTATAACTCGAATTAAAATACAAAATCTCATTGTTTAAAAAATAAAAGTTTTGTTTCCGTTGTCAAAAAGGTGCTCATGCAGTCACAGAAGTGAAGTTAACATCTTCTCAAAATTTCCATATAAGGTCATGTCTTATATGTTGATATAGCATTTCACACGAAAATACGAATTAAAACTTGTACCGTATAAGTGGAAATTTTAGCGAGACGCAAATTTAGCGATTTGTCCTTAAAAAACGGCATTTTATTGTTAACAAGATGTAATTTTAGTGATTTTAAAACGCTCACTAAAGAAGCTATTACAAATTACAGCGCAATTAATGTTTAGCGATATTCAATTTTAGCGATCTTGGCACCGTCGCTAATAATGCTAAAATTAAATCCTCGCTAAAAATTCTGCTTATACGGTAATATATAAAAATTAATGAAACTACAAATTTGGGGAGGCGTTGCCACATCTTTGCACTTTCACCAAGTAAATTTTATCCTTAGTACGTAAGAAAATTTTGCTGTGTAGTAATGAAAAAAAATTAGATCTTTAAGCCAGAAAGTTAACAGTAAGAATGTGAGAAATTCAAAGCAAAACCAATTCACCAGTATTTAGTAATGTGTGCAGAGCTTAACAAATTGAACACATCCGGTGAAACGGAAGATATTTTTATCGTTTATGTTTACGTCGTTTCGCAAGGTGTTTTTAATTTGTTAAATTTTACATACATGTACATAGCACTGAGCACGGACCAACAATACTGGTGAGGTTGTCTTGATTTCTCACATTTCTACTCTGAATTTTCTTGATTATAGTATTAATATTTTTTCATCGATACACAAATTTATTCTTTTCTTAAGGATTAAGGATAAAGTTTACTTTGTGAAAGTGCTGGGATGTGTCAACCAAAGATTTCCCGAAATTTGTATTCTAATTATTTCCATACGATTTTGTGTTACATTTAAATTTATAAATCATTATATTTTGCTAAAAGTTAGAAAAATATTTTAAATGTGTCGAAGCACCTTTAATGTATCCTTTAACAAAATGATTCATTATTTCTCAAACTCAAGTTTTTTAAAAGTCGAACACACATAACGATGGAATTTTTTCCCTTCGCACTGATGAGCTACATCTTAATTTCCAAACATAATTATGCTTTTTTAACTCTTTACAACTTACTGAATTGTCATACAACAAACACTTAATGTGCAAGTCATAGAAATATGACGTTACAATTTCCCCGCAAGCTTATAGCGTGGTACATATGTTTCTCTTAAAATTATTGTAAATAGTATTATGACGTTTTATTTTAATAAGAAAATAACTTTTCTTATTTATGAGATTTAAGCAGGTATAAAATATATGGAATCTGGTAATAAATTAAAGACTGATTAAATTTTTAAGCGCGTGAAAATGCGTGATTCCGGGGAAACGGTATATGCGTGATTTTGCGTTACAAATAGGAAATTGTATATGTGTTAAAATGCGTGACTTCGGGGAAGGGGGTTTTATGGTTTTGGGTATAAAGTTTAGAAAAATGCTTGATATGCTTTTGTGAAGTATGTATTCCCTGTATGACAGCTCATGGCAAAAGTTAAACTCTAAGTAAAGATCCTTTAAACATTATGGCAAAGGTTAAAACTTTTCAAAAGTAGGTCAAATTCCAGGATCAAGGCTAGAAAGTCAAAAAAATTTATACCTATGGAAAGAGTATATCACAAGGAAAAACATGTGAAGTACCAAAATCCTAAAATAAATATGAAGTCCTAAAATCAATTGTTCAAATGTATTGGCCAAGATTAAAGTTAAAGAAAATTCCGTAAAAAGTGGTCGTTTTCCAAAGTTAGCATCCTCTTTATTGCAAAAAGGAAAATGATAATAAAAAAGAAAAGAAACGTATTTTTTCAACTATCTTTATCATATTTATAAAATTGCTGTTAACTAATTTAAAACCAAGCCCAATAAAAATTTAAAGGAAACTGTCATTTTTCCGACAACAACCACTGTAAATGATGGATGAATTCGATTTAGGAAAAAAGATTCGGTACATTATTAGAAATATTGACTAATGAAATAAGTTTATTTTTGTATGGGTTAAGGCAACTTTCACAAAGAAAATAGTGTTCCCTTCTTCTCTTGTTTGTCTTCTGTGTTATTTTGGTTTTGCTTAACATGCAAGAAAAGCATTAGGTTAGAAGAAAATGTCACTGTTTATTTAGTATTTGACCCGAGAATCCATTTTGAAATGACATTTAGCAAGTCGAACTGTCTGAGTGAGATGCGGAGATTGGATTTTATACAGAGCTAGGAGATCAATATTTTCGAAACCTACCGATAAAACTAAAGAGGGGTCAACTGAAATGCACTTTTTTATGTTACTTTTTTTTTCGATAAGCGCTTTGCGGCAGTCGCTAGCTCGAAAATGTACCACACATTGGTCAAAGGCCGTGAGTGCCGGGTAAAATCGTGAAGAAAAGATTTCTTTTATAAGTAAACAGCCCTTTAAATTAAATTACAGAAAATTTTTTGAGAAGTCAATATTCTGTGACTTTCTCTCCTCTGGTATTTGTTACTGAAAAGCTCAAAAATATTTTACGTAATCGCAGTTGAAGAAAAATCATTCGTAAAAATATTTAACAAATACATTTTTCAGTAACAAATAAAGGATAAGGAGAAATGGGGAGGAGTGCCGGGTAAGTATCTCTTGCTAACCAGTCACTCCTGTCGTTTGCTATGGTCGACCAAAGGGCATAGGGCAAATTCCGTACAAAATTTAGTGTGTATATAATGATTTAGTTAGATTATAAAACAATCTGCATTTGACCGGTCACGGTAGCCTAATGGTAGAGCGTTCGCTTCGTGATCGGGAAGCCCGGGTTCGATTTTCGTTCGCGGCGCCGCGTCAAACTTAAAAGACGTAAACATCGGTAGTAACTGTTCCTTCGCCAAGCGCCCGGCACTAGAAGTGAAAGTCACTGGTCTTTCGAATATAACCTTAACTCCCCGTTCACACAGAGCTGCGACTCTACGGCGATCATCCCGATCAAGCCACGATCTGGAAATTTTTTGCATCGAAGATCACCAATTCTAAATAGAGCAATTTGGCAAATTATGGTCTTCGTTACGACCGTAATACGATGTCCCTACGTCAAATGCTCTGCTAACACGCTTCTACTTCGATGTTACGCAGACATTTGCCGACAAGTGGCCGTGCTTACTGCGTTTACGTTACGCTGCCAGTACGACATTGAAGACCATATACTACGACGCTACACAGACCCAGATAACTGTACCGCGATGTCGCTACGGTATTGCCGATCATATTACGATTGCATTACGCTTCTAGTACGATTTTGGCGATGATGTAAATATATATCTTGCTACCGCAGATTTTTGTAGTACGATTTTAGCGATGATACATATCTTGCGACCGCATGGTTTTTTTTTTTTTTTTTTTTTGCGGCCTTTACCACATGGTTCACGGGCATTTTCAATTGTAACTGTAACAAGATGTGAAAAGTCTCCATTGCAAATGATCGTCACGTATAGTGTCCCCCTTTACATGTAGTTTAAAGATGATGATTGGTCAAATATCAGCGCTATAAGAACAAACTCCTGTCTCATAGGTCGTGATATGATCGGAGTAAGGTCATTGTAGGTCTTCGTATGATTTTCAGGAACGTAGAGAGATCGTAGTGAGAACGTAGTACGAACGTAGAAGGAGCGTTGTATGAGCGTACTTGGTAAGTTCCTACGCTCTTACGGCGCTTTTACTACGATCACGAAGATTTCTTCCGCGCTGCTTGTACGATTACGGCCGGCGATTCTACTACGCTCTTTTTACGACTTTACCTCGATTCTTGTCGGCCACGATCCCGCTACGCTTGTTTTGAGCATATTCAAAATAAGCGTGACAAGAGCGTAGAGCTCTCCGATCATGAAGACTCCACTGCGATCATACTACGCTTATGACGACTCCACGACGTTTCTCTTGCGATTTTTCACGATCGGCCACGCTTTCAACCTAGCTTTAATCGTAGTAGAAGCGGCGTCTATGTGTGAACGGGGGGTAAAAACGTAGGTCCCGTGTTACGGTACGCGTTAATACGATAAAGAACCCTCACTGCTCAATGGCTGAAACCTTCATCGGCATACGGTGACGTCTTTGTATGAGTGAAAAATTCTCGAATGGGACGTTAAACAATATACAATCAATCAATCAATCTGCGTTTGACTGCATAAATGCTAGATCGTATTTAATTTGCTGACAAGGTCATTGTGACGACCATAAAACTCGCAAAATGTATTCTTTAAACAAGACTTAATTCATCAACTTCTTTGTCAATATCTGGCCTCGTTCAAAAAATGATTGAACGACTAGTTAATCATCTGGCAGACAATTCCATATGCAAATGATAAGGTACATGTATAAATGTATATGTTAATAAAAAAAAATTGGGAGTTAGCAATAAAAAATTTGAATAAATCACACTTTTTTAATATCATAATTTGGTTTGTTGTCGGGTAAACATTAGATTTCAAGTTCAGTGGAATATTTCTTATCATGTCAGATTCAAGGCCGCAGTAAGTGTTTTCTACTTCTCAAGAATAAGTTTTTGGATATATTCTGCTTCATATGAATGCAAAAATGGTTTTCAAATAACTTGGCGCAATTAGAAGACAAGGGACATTTGACATACATGTATTGTTGGAAGGCATAATCTCAAATAAACTGTACATTGTTATTATCAATTAGAAACGCAAGTATCTTGTACTATAAAACTCAGAGTACTTGTGTACAATCTTATTTTTTTTTAAACAAAATAATTTTATAAATGACCGATGACAAGATAAGTAAATTTATGAGTTCTTTTTTATAAAAAAATTCAGCTGTCTATGATATCAAAAAGAACCTGAATTTGAATCTATGATGGCGAAAATGTTTGGATAAGATGCTCAAAAGATGCTCAAAAATTCGGGTGGTGGTTGTTATTAATTTTGATAAAATTTGAATTTCAATTTTTCGTAAATTTCTTTTATTCAAAGATTTTTTTAAAAGGTTAAAGTATTCACATGAAGGATATGCAGATAACGAACAGAATTCAACATCAAAGTCCATAAAACAATACAGATTAGGAGCAGATCAAACACGGACCTCCAAAACATCAGAGGTGGTATCAGGTGCCATGGAGGAGTGAGCATCCCTTGCCGACCAGTCAGTTCCGCCCTGTGCTCTTTGTCATGATCGGAAAGAATCCGTCGTCAATTCATTGTATAAATAAAGGACTAACAATTAGTATGAAAAACGTCAGTCAGCATTTGACTCAATGAAAAATTGTATTTGCTGATAAGGTCATTGTATCGACATATAACTTACGAAATGATGACTTTAAGCTCAGCAGGATATATCGTATCGACATAGGAATGGAAATTACCATTGTTAATTGACAATTCGTCGTCGATATATCAAAATTTCGAGTTGAACAGCAAGTGTTTTCTTCTTTTCAGGCATAAGATTTTGCACAAAGTCTGCTTCATCTCAATACATAAATAGGTCTGCATTTAACGGAGCGCAGTTGGTACACATGTGTATTCCAATAGATTGTTGGAAGACCTGGTCTCCAAAAACCACATAGATATTGTCAGTCAGAAACTCAAGCATCTAATCAAAAGTCTTATCTAGATAATCGATGAAAAATGTAGCATTTTAAGTGACCTTTCAGGATTCTAAATTGAAATTTATGTATCTCGCTTCTTAGAGGTTTATAAGCAATTTTGTTAAAGACATAATCATAAAAATAGATTTTTTTGCAAACACATCATTTGTTGATGAGTGCGTACTTAAGCCTGGGGTTTAAAAAGTTCTGTGCCATCAACGATTTTATCAGTATCCTACCTCCGTATGAAATAACACACTGCTCCTTAGGGACCAAAAAACCATGGGCAAATGATATTAAGGAATCTAACTACAAGTATTGGGTTGTTTGCCGGTGGAAAAGCCGGAGTCCTCGCAAATTCTTTATTTTCTAGTTTATTGTTAGCAAAACAGTTAAACATCCAAATATGAAACAGATGTGACAAACTTTACAGTTCATTTTATTTCGAAATCATGTACGTAGACGTATAAAAGAAAAAAATATTATTAATTGATAAAACTTGATTTCGTTCAAATATCGAGACCATAACAAAACTTTTTTTTTCGAATAAAACAAACTCTGCTTTATATGAATATGGAAAGAAGCCCAAACATTCAGATCGATCGATTAACAAAAGATTGGTAAAAATAATTAGGGTCCATCGGATTTCCTAACTGGTCTTCAAAGACTACTTAGAGGTGTCAATGACGGGCATGTTTTATCTATTAACATCCGAGTAGTTGTGTGCAAAATCGTAATAGCTAAATGTTTATAAATTGATTCTATAGACATGTCCAGTAACATGATGTGAGCATTTGAAAGTTGTTTGTCTCAATCAAATACTAATATCTGTTTATCAATGTACTATGAGGAATTGTTGTATAAACTGTTTAAAAAGTATACTTTTTGACCGAATATATTTCGATGGGAAAAGCATATTTTCAGTATAATTATTTATAATTCTTTGGGGTTCCTTACGAAAAAGAGTTTTTTCTTATATGGAGATTTTAAATCTCTTTTTGATGTAACAAACCTATATTTAAATTAGCTTGTTCACATTTATACAGTGTTGATTATCTGTAATTAATTATAAAGTAGTTCTTCCATTTCAATAATGATGATTATTTTCAATAGTAAACAGTAAGACGAATGGTTCCTGCAATGATTAAATTATTAAAATACATATGTTTCAAAACTAACATTCAATGTTGCAGAACAAATCCTTAACATTAAGGTTGACTTGTTTGAAATCCGCTTTTATGTAATGACTCTGTAATAATCAACATCAATTGTTTTATGGACTTTGATATTGAATACTGTTCGTTATCTCCATATCTTTCATATTCAATAACAGAGTGGAAGTTTGTTACCAGCCTCTATTTCATGCAAACACAATTACAGATTCCATGTGCATTAGAGAGTTTTGTTGATAACAAGACCCTTTTATTGAACAGAAAATTGTCGTTTAGGATCATGATAATAAACACTCTTCAAAGATTTTAAGAAGATCTAAGCCTAGGAAAACTAAATGAAACTCTCACGAGATGAACTTTATCAGAAACCTTTTCTGTTAATCCCCTTTGAATGCATTGATATATCTGTTCTTGACATTCACTGACAAGAAATATTTTCTGTCACCTTAAGGACCCTGTGTGGCTTATTATGTTTCTATCCAGAGTGAAATAGTGTTTCAGACTATACCTATTGTTTAAACGGGTTAAAGATAGTGAAAATAAAACAAAATAAATGTTAAAGAATGCCATACTCGACAAGTTATATTCAAAAGGTTTATTTGATTATCACATGACCTCTTGTCATAAAAAACTTGACAGCTACCAAGCATACCTCCACTTAAAATTTCTCTACTAGAGGAACTAGAAAACTTCTTTGGAAAATGTTCTCTCTTTTTTGAGATAATTTGCATCAAACCTTTATGTGTACAATAATCAGGCAAGCAGATTGACCAATATCATCAAACCAAAATATAGACAGACAGTTTTTCCTTCTATTTACATTTTAACCTGATCCATAATTCAGGAGAAAAAGAAATCAAATCATCATCGTCAGGTGTATTACAAAGCAACATATAGCTAGAAAACATGCATTTCTGTGACGTATTCAGCAGATCGCTTTGTTTAAATTATAAAGCTACTACCTTATATATAGTTTGATCTCGGACAAACAAGTTGGAAATTATTTTTCAGTCAAAATAGGAAGACTTTCAATGTTTTGTAAATAAAATTCATGAGGGGTTTGCTAAATGTGAAGCTTGGAATGTGTCTATCACCATTCTTTTAGTCTACTCAACTGCTTTATTCAGTCGTATGGGTAAACACCCCAAAAATTTGTTGAGTAAATTAAATCTTACATGTCGATATAAATGACAAGAGGAATGACTTAATTCAAATGGGATTTATTAAGCTCATGTTGGTAAAGCCCATGAACAATCGATGGTTGAGTGTTTGGCAAAATCTTCTATATTAGGGCTAGGCAAGGTTTTGTAGAGAGTAAATGGTTATAGGAATTATTAAATATCGAGATCACAAACAGCATCACTAAAGTTCAAATAAACAATTTTACTTGAAAAAGACGATAGCAGAGCAAACAAGGTCGATGTCCTAAAACATTATAGGCGGGATTAGGTTACATAGAGGAGTAAACATCTTCTGCCGACCGGTCACACCCGCTTTGTGCCCCTTGCAATGATCGGGTAAAGGGGAGAGTCCGTAAAAATTCGTAATGTGTTAACAATAGCCTACAATAAGTATGAAAACATTCAGTCGACTTTCGACCTAAAGATAGGTTATTTTTTTATATCAATATCAATGTATCGACGATAGAACTTGTGAAAAGATAACTTCATTGTCTCATCAACCTTTTCGACAATGCTCCTGCCTAATGAATCAACTTGGGACAATAGGTGATAAAGGTTTTTTTAATAAAGGTAAGAAAAATAATCTATAGGGAAGTTGAAGTCATCATATTACATCAATGTTTTTCTTTTTGTAAATACCTTTTCATGAACCTTGATTGACTTTTCGTACACTTTAATAAATCAAGGTTATATCCTCAATATGAATTGGCTGAGGCCTGGAATGGAATGGAATGTTGCGCTGCTTCAATCATAGTATTAAACATACAGTAATATACATGAAGGCAACAACTATTCTTCGCAACCATCTAGCAATATATGTGGAAATCACGGGTATTTCGGAGGGGACCTGACTGAGACTGTATATATAGATATAGATAGATAAACACTGTCACCATAAAGGATCCTCACTGCTTAATGCATTTCATGTAATGCTCTATATTTCTTCTCTTGACATCTCTCTATGAGTAAATAATTCTCGAATGGGTCGTAAAAACATGCAAACAACCCATGTTAATGGGTAATAATCTGTGTTAATATAGTTTTCACCAAATTACTTAAATAATTGATAAGTTGTAGTGTATGAAACAAGGTTCTTGTTTGGTAATTTGTTTTAACGCTAAAGCATATCATAAAACATAAAGTATCTTGGGCGGGTTTTGCAAAACAAAACAAAACAAAAACAAAACAAAAAACGAATCCTGGATATTTATTAGAATAATGTAACATACAGACAACACGATAGTTTATTTTCACCCTTCAACTTCTTCTAAATCAAAACAGGGGTTATTGAGGGTACAATTTTTAAAACTACATTATTCCATGTCAGAAGCTTCAAATTCAGACACAAATATAACACTTCTGTGAGCAAAAGTATTATACAAATACATAAAATTTATGTAATGTTGCACAGGGAACAGTGTCTTACATGATATTCATGTGATTAATTTTTTATCTGAGAATCATATGAAAATCGTAAAAATTATAAAAATACATTTTCGTGCGAATATCATGTGAAAATGTTTGTATGATATTCACATAATACATTTTTAAAACATGTAAAGTTTTCTTTGCACGATACTTATATTATATATATATACTATATACTCTTCATGTAGCCTTCAAATGAAATGTAATACACATACATTATTCAAACTTAAAAGTCCATTAAACGATACAAATTTGGAGAACAAATACAAACATTAAAAAGTTTAGAGGCGGGATAAGGTGCCATGGAGGAGTGAGCATCCCCTGCCGGTCGGTCACACCAGCCGTGTGTTCCTTTGCCATGATCAGGAATTTACGGAAAATCCGTCGACAATTCAGTGTGTATATAAAGGGTTAACATTAAGTATGAAAAACTTCAGTCAGCATTTGACTCAATGATTTACCTTGTTTTACTAAATTGTTTATATAGAGAGCATTCTATTGCATATTGATATATGCAGGTGATGAAGGTATATTGCTGCATAAAAAAATGGACGTTGACGATGGAAAAGTTAAAACAATGTTGATTATCATAAAATTTGGTCGTTAGATTACCATTAACATCTTTTTTTTGTTAAGAAAAATATCTGAATATGAAACAAATATGTCAGACTCCGTGGTATCTTTTACTTCAAACTCACTGAGAAATAGGGTATCGACCAAAAAAAAAATGAAAATAACTATTGTTAATTGACAATACGTCGTCGACATACTTTCAAAATACTTATTTTCACATAAATGTCAAAAGTCTAGTTTTTCGTCTCAAATCTCATGCAAAGAATTCACACAAAATTCATGTGAATTTCATTTAAAATTTATATGAGCCCTTTTGCCTGTATAATTTGCATGTTATGGTACACTTATAAATGCTAACATCAATATTTAAAATGTCTTTTCTGTGGTTTAGGAATTACTGCAATATTTACATATATTATATTGTACATTATTTGGTCTAAATGTATGCAATAGGTTTTAACGGAAATTACCAAAATTTTCTACGCCATATGAAATACAAATTTTAAAAGGCTAATGCTAACATATGTTATCAAATTATTCATAAATACTTTAATTCAAAACAGTCTTATTCTACACCATATGAAATACAAATTTTAAAAGTCCGGTGCTTAATATGTTATGAAATTATTCATAAATACTTGAATTCACACAGTCTTATCCAACTTTAACAAGAAAATAGTTATCAATCCTTATTTTTCCTAACTTTTCTGTTAACTTTGATACAAATTATATATTATATATCAATTAATTTGTTTTAAATTATTTAAAAAATTAAAATATGAAGGAGGAAAATGCTAAGAAATTCAAAACAATGGTCCGGGTCAGATAAAAAGATAATCCTTAGCTATCGTCGCCATTACTATGGATAAATCTTGTGTACAACGTCAAAATATACGTTTTGTAGAAAGAGTGTGAAAACAATAACAGCAGAAAATCGATCTTAAACTTGGTCAACATGTTGCTTTTATCAAGATCCTTTGAACAGCTCATTGGCTGTTAAATGCACTACTTCGCATATGTGTATATTAAGAAAAAACTTAATATTATTTGTATATGCTGTTTGCTCTCAAATAAATCTTTTCTAAAAATGTAAGAAGCTGTTCTCAATTTCTTTTTATTAGTTAAAAAAAGAGGGTCAATATATATAATTATTCTTTCTTTCAATTTTATGTCTCCTTGTCTGACTTCTACATGTAATCCTTGACCTTACTTTCTTGTTGTCATACACTACTAAACCATATTTTTCGAACGCTTCCCATATTTGTGGTAATTATTCAACATTGATGCCAAGATTGTCTCAATTTTTATTGGGGAAGGCTGTTTACGTCGAATTCAAGATGAAATTTAGGTAAATGTGCCACAAATGCATCTTCCTCTGACGATAATTAACTTTCTAAAATACTTTCCTTCACAAAAATTCTTAAGGACAGTTTAATTATTGTTATTTCTGGAGTTCTTGCAGAATTTGACATATTCACCTCTATCATTCCGGCAAAAGTCCCTTTTTAGAGCCTCATTTTCATTTTATTTATTTCAATTAATTGAATTATCTAGTTTGTCCATGTTGTAATTCTTTTTATCTTTTCCCATGTGTCCAAGTAAATTACATTATGTTGCGGAAAGCAAACAAGAATGAAAAAAATCCTCTTATTTACATTTCTTCTTTCCAATTGACAAAGCCAACAGATAAACCAGTATTGATCGGATATTTCTCGTCCAAAGCTATGTCCGAGAAATATGGATTTATAAATTCAACCATGACTTAATCTAAAATATCATGCATAAATATCTCCAGTAATTTCTTTTAACCGTTGGAAAATTGTTCACAATTTTTCCTGTTTATTTCAAGTTCAATAACAAATATTGTTAAATTGTTTCTGAAACATTTCTTCTTGAATATATATATTTAGCTTTTTGGAATGTTTTAAGATGAATCTTATTTTTTTTAATTTACACAGAAAATTGAAAAAAGTTAAATAATACATTACCTCAAGCGAATTATAAACTTCAGGTCATATTCACAGTAAATAAAAAACGTAAAGCAAAAGTAAATCCGTTGCCATATTCTTGTCACGTGAACAATAAATAGAAGTTCATATTTTCCGTCTGGTAAGACACAAACTCTCACGAGAATTCACGAATCTTTACGTCATAAAACTGATCGTAGTCGCTAAAAGGTTTAAAATAAAGCATTTTTAAGCTGAAAGAAATCTTTATGTTTCAGTTGGTGATCTGGTGGAATGTACAATGAGGTTGAACAATATAATAATGTAAATTGTAGTAAAACACGAGAGTATAAGAAAATCTATGTATCTTGTTTCACATTTGTTCGGTAGTCGTAAGCGTAGGGCTTCTCGATCGATGCAGCAGTAGGATGTTTAATTCCACACTAATTGAATTTATCACGGTATGTGCCGTTGTGATGTGGAAAGAAAATTAAGATTTAATGCTTTCTCTTAATTACAACAGTTTTCATCATATTATCTGTTAATTCTATATATATAATATGATCAACGTTTTGGCAAATGTTATATACCTTGAAGTGACGTTTTTGGTAGGCAGATATAAAGTCTCAATCCTTGTTTTGCTTCTATTTCATATTTATACCCCCGCTCAGAGGGGTAGTGGAACATATTTACCGTTCACACTTGTGTGTGTATATCTGTTTGTTTGTCTGTCTGTCTCTAAGTCTGTCTGTTTGTCTATATGTCTGTGTGTGAATGTCTTTCAATTACAATTTTTTGTCGAAGTTTTCTCAGCATTAATTTATATATACTTTTTGTATATACTTTAAAGTTAAGCACACTATATTGGAATCCCAGAAGGTATTAAATACTTTCTTGATAACACTTAGAGGGACTGTCCTACGATATTATCTAAGTGATTAGTATAAGTTATAACTTACAAAAGCCATGCATTGTAATACATAAGTATATTTTACTTACATGTATATTGTAAAATTCAGTCAACAAGTCTGCATAAAAAATTGGATATATGATAAAAATCCGAAAAATCTCGAAAATCGGTTGTTTTTAGGTTTTTTCAATGTACCTTTATTGGGAACTTGAAAGAAAAGAATTCCTCAGGATTTGTCACCTCTATTTGGATGTTTTACTGACAATAAACCATGTAAACGATAAAGGCTGATCGTATTTTGACTGACTTGTTTTATACGATTTGTTAGGCCTTATCCTAAAGTAGACCACGGAAAGTGCCGTCTACCTGATACATAGGGCTCATGACAGATGTGATTGATCAACAAGGGATGCTTCCTCCTCCTTGGCACTTGATCCTACCTCTGTAGTTTCAAGTGGTCCGTGGTTTATGCTCTCTTTACATATTTGTATTTGTTAATAGGTTTTTTTTTATGTTAAATTCTTGTATTTTCGTTATTTTTAATTTTTATATCTGACGTACGAATGAACCTACGTACGAATAATTTCTAAAACGAGGTTATTTATTGACAAATAAGTTGATTAAACAAGAATATCATCAGTATCATTAAAGTCATCATTTCGTACGTTCAGTGGTCATATCTCATACTAATTGTTAGTCCATTGTTAGTCCATTACTTATATACTGAATTGACGATGGGTATTTCCGTTATTTCCAAATCATTAAGTCAAAGATCATACGGCGGGTGTGACCTGTCGGCAGGGGGTGCTCACTTCTCCATGGCACTTTTCCATGGCACCTGATCCCACCTCTGATGTTTTGGACGTCCGTGTTTTCTCTGCTTCTATTTGTATTGTTCTACGGACTTCCATTTGTTTTATATTAAGAAAACACAATCTTGTCTCTCTGGAATTTCATGTGTTTAAGTTTTTTTGCTACTCAGGATGAAATATTCATTTTCGGCACTTAGGGAAGCTTATTGTGTATGTTTTTGGATGAAAAATGTATCAACGAACATAGGAGGTGAGATTTTAAGTGTAAAGCTTTTTGAAAATGAACATTCATATTTTGGTCTGTTTTGTGATCAACTGTATGGTACTCTATTTATTAAATTAAATTACTTTAAAATCCCTATCGTAATTTTAGATTTCTCTATCCTAACTCTTTTTTTGATAATGATGCCTTTGTTAATCATTTTTAGATATCTTTACGTAACATTAGCCAATTTAATTGGATTAAAATTTTGAAATTTGAAACAAGGGGCGATATAGTTATGTAATGTTTCCCTATTGAACTAGACCTAAAATTTGATTTATAATCCTATCAAGTGCATGAAAATTGCTTCCCCCGTATTCGGCAAAATGAGATATAATCGGTCTCCAATGTAAAATATTGGAAAAAAAGAGGAAAAGTTATCTATAATTAATCATTCATTTTGACTAAGTTCTCTGACATAATTAGAAATTAATCTTTTTCCACAGGGAATTCCTGTCGATGAGGAAGTATTTCAAATCTATAACTTTGTCGTCATTTCTTTTAATTCAGTAAATTTAATAGTCCAAAATAGCTGAATCGATAATTATGTAAACATCACTTGAACACTGAGTACTAAGAATAGTTGTTAATAACAAAAACAATGAGATCAAATGAAAAAGCTTAACAAAGTAGAAAAAAATATAGTAAAGGTGTAAACTCAGTTGAAAATTAGAATTTTCTAATTTTTTACGACTTCGATTTCTTAATATCATTTCGTTAGTACTCCTCTTGTACGTACACTATAGTTATACTGCTTCTGATATAAAACACCAAGGTTAAGGGTTCTTTTACTTTCAAATTTTCCTAGTAGTTCCGAAATATCGGCACTTTAAAAAAAAATTGCAAGGACCCCAACAGAAGTTTGTAAATGGAGTGATTAGCCTCCCCTTCCAAAATGGAAAAGAACTCTACATTTTCAATCCCTGCCATGTATTTTTCGGT
Source organism: Saccostrea cuccullata (assembly GCF_032062105.1). Lineage (NCBI taxonomy): Eukaryota > Metazoa > Mollusca > Bivalvia > Ostreida > Ostreidae > Saccostrea > Saccostrea cuccullata. The sequence continues at coordinate 133,485 of NW_026929195.1, read as the reverse complement.
ATCTGCCTTAGAACAAGACTAAAGAAGATATTCCCTATTCGAAAAATGGAAAAAAGGAACATAACACAAAGGAAACCTTGTTTACTGACCCCAATTTTCATTTTTTTTTTTATATAAATTTGAGTCAACGTTGAGAAGAGAAATGTCAATGTCTTTAATTGGTGTCATATCATGGTGGGCGTTTGTACAATATATGGCTCTGAGTGTTCTGAGTAAAAAAATCATAATATAAATCTTTTATCGGGACAAAGTGATGTTTTTATATCTGTAAAAATTCGGGAATAGGGCGAAATCATGTAATTTTATCGATTTGACATTAACAAATCATAGTTGTCATTTGTATGTGCCAAATTGACTTGGATTAAGCCAATTAGATAATTATGGTGAAAGTATTAATTTTATGCCTCCTCCTTCCTTTACCACCACAAAACATAAACACTATATATGTTGAAATTGTTATTTTATTAATCAAATAAATCTTGATCAACAACCCAAACATGTATAAGTAATTATAGAAATAAATCAAAATATCTACCAAAAATATTTCCGAACACTACATGCAATTATACAGTACACATGAATTAAGCAAATACAAAGAAACTAACAAAATGCAGTCATAACTTCGAAACATTAACACTCAAAAGTTTAATTCCTTCTTCATAAAATGGTCATATATAAGTTCACAAATGACTGTGATTCAATCTAAAAAAAACACTAAATTTGAAGCCCTTCCCTATACTCACCTCAGTTGTTTTATACAAACCCTGACATCCATGTTGGTGACAAAAAGTTGATAGTAAAATATTGCTTATATTATTGGAGTAGATGGTACTTTTTTATTGTTATGAATGAAATATATAGAGAAAACGAGCAGTACTCAAGCTCAAATCTCCATTAAACAATACAAAATTAGAGCAGAAAAACACGGACCTCAGAAACATCCGAGGTGAGATTAAGTACCATAGAGGAATGTGCATCCCCTGCTGACCGTTCACACCCGCCACGTGCACCTTGTCATATCAGGAAATAACGGGAAAATCCGTCGTCAATTCAGTGTGCATATGATTGTCTAACAATAAGTATTTAAAAAAACGTCAGCCAGCATTTGACTTAAGGGACTCCGACCCTCAGCCAGGAAGGACAACTCTTTAATTTATAACTTAATTCAAAAAGTCTTTCAATGAAGCTTGAAAATTAAATCTTTTCATGCAACAATTTTCATTATATGCCTCTCAATGTGCTTCAAGGTTCTTTGAACTTCTCAGAGAGGTCTAATTAAAAGTAGAAATTTTTATCTCCTAAAAGCATTTTTAGATACCAATGTTTATTAACATGATATGAAATTAGAAGTGAGTTATGGAGCTTTGCAGAGAACCTTGAAGCACATTGAAAGGCATATAATGAAAATTTTTGCATGAAAATATTTAAGTGTCAAGCTTCATTTAAAGACTTTTTGAATTAAATTATAAATTAAAGAGTTGTCCTTCCTGGCTGAGGGTCGGAGTCCCTTAAATTGTATTTGATGACAAAGTCATTGTATCGACCATACATGTAGAACTTACGAAATGATGACTAAACGAGACTGCTGATATTCTTGTTTCAGCAACCTGTTTGCTAATAACTTACCTCGTTTTAAAAAATGTTTATACGTACGGCATGCTCTTGCTTATCAAATTAATTGAGAGTTATAAATCCAGTGTGCAGATGTTAAAGGTATATTGAGTTGACGATTGAAAAGTTAAAGTCATCTCGTTTGTTATAAAGCTTCATTGTTAGATTACAATTAACGTCTTTTTTCAAGTAAAATGGCTTAATATGAAACGGATGTGTCGGACTCTGTGGTTCCTTTTGCTTCAAGCTCACCTGGATAAATTGTGTTCTTTTGCAATATTTATTATGATTTAAAGATCTTTAAGAATATTTCAGAACGATGTAGTTTTTTTTTTTTATTTCTAAATAGCCCTTATTATAAGAGCTTAGTTCAGACTAAATTTGAAGCCTTTCCCGGGTATATGGTGATATCTCTTGATAAGTGAAAAATTCTCAGAGGGGACGTAAACAATATACAATCAAGCAACCTATCGATGTTACATGTAAGGCCAAAACCAGGGATTTCTCTCGTTGTGAAACCTTTTTGTTTTAAGAAAATTTTTCTGTGAATGCAAATAGCAAATGGTTAAAATGACTGAGCTTCTTACATCACATAATCAAGTTATACACTACAAACAAAAAGCAGTGATTGCAAAAAGCATACAAATTTGATGGAATGCTTAGCACACAGCTCAAGGCCTCAAAGTCCTCAATTGCAGCTCAATAACATCCATGAACGTGAATGTTTGGTCTTTGAATTAACCAATCATAACAATGTGCATTATAAAATCATGGATATTTTTCAACAATGTATCTTTCTGTTGTGATTGTTCGCTGACTAAATAATGATTTTTGAATATTAAATTACCTTTCTGCGTGCCCTGTTGCCAGTATTCATCAAATAATATCGATATAAATGAGGAGAAAAATACGAAAGCCCAGAAGGCTCATTCGAGATTTGAGTTTCCAAATACGAGATTCGAAATTCGAGATTCAAAATTCGAAATTCGAGATTCAAAATTCGAGTTTCGAGATTCAAGATCCAAACGAACCAATCAAAAGCGGGTTCAACATTTGATTACTTCCCTTTATTATGTTTTTACTATCAAGAAATAGTTCAATATAATTATATCAAATGGTTCATTTGATTAAATTACAATGCAAGAAAAAGTGTTATATGTATTAGAAGAAAATTTAAATAATTAATGGAATTTTGATCAGCAAAAAATATTTTAATTTATATTACAGATTCTTAAATATTAAATAGATTTCATATATCAGGAGTATATACATTTTTGAATTGTCTACTAAGCTTCATTTTTATGAATTTCTTCTGTTAGGAAAACTACAGGTACTTGTGGGTGGGACCCCCCCCCCCCCCTGCACACTCTCTTTATATTCAAACCAAGGGCTTATTGGAAATTTTTATTCATAAGATATATTTATTTAACTTATTCATCATGTATACAATAACAAAAAAATGTAAAATCCCCAGAATAATCGCTCAACACCCCCCCCCAAATACCCACTATACATTATAAGAGAAAGATATGCCACTCCAGTCTGTTTACGTTGTACCCCCTCTGGTATTAAATGCATTTATTTTGTTTTAACTTTAAATGTCGATTCACACTGCAGGCGCAGATCCAGAAATTTTTCAAAGGGGGGGGGGGGGACTTCTTTTACGCCATATCTTCTAGTCATTACCTTTTCAAAAGCGGGGGTTGAAGGCGAAAACAGTTAAAACGTACATTGTACACATACAAATAGTTAAATAACTCAATAGAATATCGATACAGGGTGGAGTATGGTTTTTGAAAGTGGGACGTTGATCAATCTGGGAAAAAGTACTTGTATACATTACCAGAAAGTTTTTGAAAAAGAAAGGAAAATAAATCTCCGAACCTGAAAATCCTATTTTGTAAAGGGAGGGTTTTTATTTTGTTTTTACAACCGAATTTCTTTATATAATACAACATTAGCCTTTCACCTTACATTTCCTGTAGTAAAAACACAACGAAAAAATTGGAACTTTCTTATTTCTCTTTCTCTTAAATTGCAAATCCAAAAGGGGGGGGGGTTGCAACCCCCGTAACCCCCCTCTGGATCCGCCACTGCACTGTCTCTAAATATACAATGTCCATGCTATCGGACTGACTCTGCATCACGTAATAATCCCACATTTTCTCCGTAAACAGCATTCTTTCTTGTAAAGTGGGGTAATAAATTGTGTTTTTTTGTTTTGTTTTGTTTTTTTTTTTTTTTTTTTGGTTGAGCGATTATTCTGGGGGTTTTACGCCAGCGATTTTTTCGTATTCTAAGGTTACACATAACAGAGAAATAAGCCCTGGGGTTCAATATCAAGGGGATGGGGGTGGGGGGGGTATTGTCCACACGTACCTGTGTTTTTCTAAAAATTAAGACAAGAAACATATATTGACGCAAGCGTCAAAAATCGGCCGCAAACCAATTAATTGTTCCTTTTATGGTCCCTCTAGATCCGCCACTACATTTCTTCTCTTGGAGTTGTAGCGGGAAAATTCTTGGCACATTGTAAAACATGCATTATCCTCGTCTGCTAAGGGCCAAATCTTGTAATATTCTGTAGCCTGCTAAGTCTTTTAATGAATTAACATTTAAACATATGTTTCAAATGTTTATATATGTACATATGTACACGTCATTTTAAAATAAATACGTACAACAAATCCCGTTTGAATAGAGAAAGTAAAATTGCGTAATATACATAACGCGGTCTTTGCTTTAGACTACGCCCAACACATGTCCTAATTTTCTCCGCACCTCAAACATAAATAGGATTGGATGAAATATTTACCTCATTCTTCATAAGAATTTTTAATTTTATGTTTATGGTGCGTTCTTCTTTAACCTTAAGACGCTCTTTTTAATATACTAATAATTATATTAATGTTAAAATATTTTTTATTTAGATTGTTTTAACTCCGCAGAAACGCACAGCGACTTCGAACTTTCATATCATAGAGCCGACCGCCTCCTGGCCGGAAATTAGTTGACGATACAAAAATATATATACTCCTGATATATGTAATCTATTTAATATTTAAGAATCTTTAATATAAATTGATATATTTTTTGCTGATCAAAAATCCATTAATTATTAAAATTTACGTCTAATATATATAACACTTTTTCTTGCATTGTAATTTAATCAAATGACCCATTTGATATATTTCTTGATAGTAAAAACATAATAAAGGGGAGTAATCAAATGTTGAACCCGCTTTTGATTGGTTCGTTTGGATCTTGAATCTCGAAACTCGAATTTTGAATCTCGAATTTCGAATTTTGAATCTCGAATTTCGAATCTCGTATTTGGAAACTCGAATCTCGAATGAGCCTTCTGGGCTTTCGTAGAAAAAGAGGTAATTTATAGCAAATATTTATATATTTATTTACAAAAATCCTTCATTTAACACATTTTATAAAAGTCTTTCGTGTGAAGTTACATGTAATAAATAATAAAATTTCATAAAGTACATTTTTTCAATACCTGTTGAACATGTTGAAAATAGGAAAACACTTTTAAAACACGTATTTAGCAAGTTCTATCAGCGGTTCATGTTGTTTGGTGCTTTGTCTGTAATGATCTTTGTGTTCAGCAATACTGCATATAGGCCAATGGCTTAATCAAGGTATGGTCACTCCATCATGCTGTCTGAATTTACATCATTATAGCGCATGCTCGAATGAACGGAATCTGTAGTCCGATAAGGAAGACAACCGCTAGGAAGGCGATTAGCGTTATGCTCATCTGAAAACAATGAATTAATAATAATAAATAGAGCGAAATATTTGAAATTATTTGAAACTATTTTATTGTAAATCAATAAATAAATAAATGAAACGTGATGAGAGATAAAAGGTTATTTAAAAAATAAACTAATAATTATCAATTTCACAAAATATTTAAAAAATGACATTTTCATTAAAAAGGAAAGGATAAATGTAATGTTTACTCGTTTTCTTAGACCACATTAGTGCATCTATATAATTACGTAACATGTTTTCGACTGTTTTTTTTTAGCTTTCTTTAAAGGTAAAAAACAACAGTCGAAATGAAAAACAAGTTTATTGGATACACTTAGGAATATACAAATTATTAATTATTTACAACCCGTATTACAGTATCAATGAAATAAGATAAATAGTATAAAAATTTTAATTAACAGTAATTTTTATGACTAAAAATAAAATAAGATCCCCAACCCCCTTTATTCTTGCTTCCGATATTTTTTTCTTTAATTTAACATTGTTACATATACAATGCATTTCATTTTTTAATATAATTTTAAAATTGTATATCTTATTGATCTCTCAAATAAATCGTCCGATTTTCAGAGTATATATTATGGAAAAAAAGAAATTAATTTCTACATTTCATTTCGCATTTTGACCTCTTAAAAATAAATCATTCCAACAATATTGTTCATTCTAATTGCACAAAATATACGCATAAAAAGAAACTTTAACATGAATTTCATTTTATTTTTAGTGTATTTTTTTACAGTAAAAACAGAAATAATAAAATTTCTGCATAAAGATCTTACCTTAGCTTGTTAAGCTCCTACCCCTACACACCGGACAATAAGGAGTAAAGACTTCCTGGTTTAATGTTATGGACAGACCCCAGGGTATAGGTCCACGGTATCTGATGTAACGGTTATGTGACAATTCGTCTGATTAGCAAAGAGCATGTAATTGTATCCCTAAAATCATGACAATCATATCATAATTTATAAATGGTTTATGTCTAAAGTATATTTTGTATTTACTCAGATGTATTGTTTTCCTCGAACTTTCAATTTTAAAACGTCAGACCTTTTAAAATATTTGAAGTGAAAATGTGTAGTTTTGGCTAAATCGTTTTGACCTGATTCCAGATAAAAGATATCTCCATGTCCTTCATGGTACCGCAATGCTTATATATGTGTTTTATAATATTGATTCAGGGAAAAAATTATAAAGAATTATGAAATGCAACTTAACAAATTAATGTAATACCCATTGTGATATCTTTAGGAATTCAAATATTGATGGATTTTTATACGTAACTTCATACAACTTCATACACATGTCTCGATTCTTACAATGTTAAAAATGTAAAACACTAAAGAAAGTTGTCTCATGTGATTCACATGTCATATGGAATTTTCACTTTTCTTTGGATATGTCATCCCTTATTGAGGGTTTGATGTGACCCGCTTTTGCAAAATTTAATTTTATGCCTCTTATGAAACATGACCATAACTTTTGAACATTGGTGCTAGGGGTCTATCTTTTTTTTTATTTGCTTTCCTTTTGAAAAGGGCTTTACTGTTGTAAAAATTCATTATAGTGTATCTTACTTTGGAAAACATTAACATCAGCTAATTTTAGTAAGATATGCTATGACTTTCATATTTCACAGGTGTATTTCTTGTTACAAGAAATTTTCTTGGGTACTAACAATCTAGAACCTTTAAAGTTTACCTTGGATATTTTCTAATCAACTTTATTATAACCTTGACAAACATTTTTGAATGTTCACTATTAATTTAAACAGTTTTTTTTTCATTTTGCTGTTGTTTTTCTTGTGACAAGAGCTTTCGTTAGGGTTTGAACAATTTTGCCTCTTTCCTCTTGGCCAAACCTATTGAATGGTTGAAACTATTGCTATTATATTCAACAATTGTATTCCTTTTGACAAGGTCTTTCAAAGGCCAACATAAATTTTGATATTGGCCATGGAACCATGGCCTATTTTAAGATTTTAACCTGATAATTACTTTTGAATGGTTGTTGTTATGCCTACTTTATTTTAAAAGTGATTTCCATGTGACCTTGGAGTTTGATGTGCATTTAAATTTTTAAAAAAGGATTTCAAAAACACTCATTTTTATTAATACTTAATACTCATACATAACTCTTTTAATTTAAAAAAAAAATATTATAACATCAGAATGCTTATCAAAAACATTTTTCTATCCAAAGCAAGATATTTCCACCATCACATTCCCTTGTAAAATATAAATAAATATATTTTTTATGGTTATAAATGCAAACCCAAAATATGTGTCGTTAAAATAGTGCACAATGGCAATTGTAATAAAGATTCTGTGAAAGTTGCATCAATTTTCATTCAGTGGTATGAGAGGAGTTGCGGATAAGAGATGTACGAACAGACGGTTGTCCAAAAAGCATTCGTTTGTTCATTTGTGCGTACATGTACGAGGGTTGTCCAAAAAGTTCGTGGACAATGATGTTTTAGTTAAAATAAATGGTTCTAAATAAATCTATTGTATATCAAAATATTTCTTACGAAGAACCAAGTCAGAATGATTTAATTTTTATTGATGGAACTTTATATTTTTGTAAAAATTGGGGTCTTCAAAGGTCGCAGATAATGCGCACGGACCAGTCTGACGTCAAGCTAATTTCATTCAACATTTGGATTTTGAATTTTAACATATGTTCATGGACAGACACTACATTTCTTTTTTATGGCGCCACACTTCCAAGTGCTATCAATAATCTTTAAAGTATAAATTATAATTAATTTAAATTTTAAAATTCAAAACAATGCACAAAAAAATTACGTGCGTCACCAACATAAACAGTTTATATACACAAACTGCACAGCCAACTCCGACGCTGAGCTAGATTTATAACAACGTCATGAATAGAAATCTCCATTTTCAGCAAATTACATGCGTATATACCAATCTCAAATCAATAAACTAAAAATATTTAAATGATTTTGGGTTGTTTTAACAAATAGTTTATCTCTTACGTCGTTTCAACCGTATTAAAACATAATTTTTTGATTGGACGCTGCCCCGTGCGGACAGCCGACGTCGCTTTTTCTATCGATTTTTGACACATACTTGTTACGGTTTTAGTTTAGTATTTTCAATGTCCATATAGTAAGCGATAATTTAGATATCAGAAAGCGATTATAGCCTCTTTATTTGTGTTACATATAATTTTCATTACGCTTTGACTTGTTTTTATAGAAAATAATCATTTTATTCCGAACACTTTATATCAGAGTTCATGGCATTTTAACCTTGGTTCGTGCACACTATCCTCGACCTTTAAAGACCCCGATTTTTACAAAAATATAAAGTTCCATCAATAAAAATTAAATCATTCTGACTTGGATTTTCATAAAAAATATTTTGATATACAATAGATTTATATAGAACCATTTATTTTAACAAAAACGTCATTGTCCACGAACTTTTTGGACAACCCTCGTATAATATGTTACAATAACAGCTAAATTTATCAAATATAGCATCTCTGAGAGGGGGGTAGTTATAATCAAACTTTAAAATACTGGTATGTTTTATCATGATTTTTAAAAATATTATATCATACATGAATTATCTATTATTTATTTTTATCTTATGTAGAAATTTTTTTTAATCTGTCTGTCTTCAAATCTAGGTGTTTTCTAACATGATGCTCGACCGATCCCGTTATTATGGCAAATCTCTGATATTGATATGATGAGATTGAAAGAAATGGCATTGTCTTGCTTTAGATTATTCAATATTTGTCTCTATTAAAATAAAATACTGCGTTTAATGGAACTATTCAAGTTTTACTTATAGTTTTATTAATACAAGTTAGAACTTAGACGTGCAACTTTTTAAAATGACAGAGTAAACTGAATGCTGAAGAGCATTCCTCTTTTAAAGTTATATTCTAATTTCACTCATCAAATCTTGTACAAAATCAGTGTAAAGATCGGAAGACTTTTTTTACAGTTATATCTCTTTTACATTATAAATGTGGAAGAATCCTTCGGCTTTTTGTCTAAGTACTTTTTCATCTTGCTGGTATCCCTTCTTCAAAGATTTCCCATAATAGAGATATACATGTAGTGTATATACTTATTTAATAAATTTCTTGCATTTGTTCTTTGATGATTTTTTTGATAAAGTGATTCGGAACACTCAGAGGAAGACAAGGTGAGTGACAAGCATCGAGGAATCAAGTATCCAATATTTATGCCATTTTATATGCGTTTATATGCATTCCTCTCTTCATAGTAAAATACTTTCATTGCCTCAAAGAACTTTGGAAAATCCAATCGTGCTTGGCACAGAGTCTGTGGATTTCTGAATGAAAAGAGGTTATACAGTGTATGTCTCTTTTTCAAATGAACTCCAAAGGAGCATCAGTTAATTAGGCGGGACGTGGTTGCCATTTACCACTCTTTTAATATTCTTTCATATGCTTGTACAATAATATTCGTAGAAATCATAAAAAGAGAGCGAACTGGTGTCTTAACCAAATTTTATTTTTTCCAACAGGGTAACAACCTAACAGAGGATGACAAAACCAGACCAGAAGTTTTGTCCAATAAATAAATTTATATAAATTAGTCTCTTCTTGACGTTCAATTTGATGACGACATCAATCTCGTGGTCATTTAACCGGTGGTGGTGTTGGTGTTGAAAAGCAGAGGGATCAGGAAAAGAAGAGCTAAAAAGGAATGAAAGAAGATACTATAAATTCATATGACACAAAATATCACAACAAAATATATAGAATTATTGTTTAAAATATTAAATATTTGTAAAAAATACATAAAATGTTCTAATATTCTGATTGCTTCTGTGTTGGATATCTAATTGTTAGCTGATGGTGAAAAAAAAGATTTGTTTAAAAAAAATTAAAATATTTCAAAAATCAATTTTAAGTTAATAGGAAATCTTCATTTACCGAGAAGTCCGATGCCATTTCCACCGAAGATACCGTTATCGTTGTTGTCAGCAGCGGCCAAACCGGCACCAAGACCAATTGGGGGCAGGGGAAGGGGAGCTGCAGCTGGCTGTTGGACTGGGTAAGGGACTGGGTAATAAACAGCTTGTACACCACCTTTCTTTCCGTATCCCTTTCCGTATCCACTGCCGTAGCTGCTTCCGTGTCCGTATCCACTTCCGTATCCGTATCCGGTATCGTAGCCACTTCCGTATCCGTAGTTAGGATAAGACATGTAGCTGCTTCCGTAGTTGCTTCCGTAACTGCTACCGTAGCTGCTACCGTATCCCTCTGCCATGGCAACGGCAATACCGGCCATCATAACTGCTGCAACGGCGACGAATGAACGCATCTGCAAGATAAAAATATTAATCAAATTGAAGTTCAACTATTCTAAACATTGCAAAAAATAATTACTATGCAATCTACCTATGAGGATTTTGTATATTATTCTACATGTATATATTTAAATTTTCCTCTATTTATTCATTTCATTTTTTTTTTTGAAAATAAAAGTTGGCTGTTTAAGAACTTGTAAAAATGTAGGTCCTTATCTTAAGAAAATATTGGGGAGTTAGCTTTGCTTACCTTCTGTCTGTTAGGTTTGTATGAGTGGAACACTGAAGAAAACTTGTTAGTCTCCCTTTATATAGGGGACTCTAGAGTAAAATGACGTAACAACATGGCGTAATACTGCAGTACTCTCCTTCAAATTATAACAGGTGTAGGTTTTATGTAACTATCAGACAGCCAAGGCCGACATGCCTTCCTCTTTCTTTCTTGGCAATTCTAAACGGCAAAAATCTTATATTTGGGTACGACATGGAGTAAAACTGTTATATACAAACTTTTTATTTTGTCATAATTATCATTAATTATTTTATCTATTTATGTATTTATCCATTCATATACTTATTTAGTAGCTTGATGAAGGTGTTCGGTCGATTAGAACCAATGCGACGTGTCAATTGTAGCGTCATATTGAAAATAGAATTAAAAGATGACTTAAATTATTATTTCCCAGGTGAAAATATCTTTGGGGCATTAAGTGCATGTATTATTTTAACACTTTTTTAATAAAACATTTTATTTATGACTTTTAAATTTTATCTTGATTAAAATTAATATTAATTCCATTGTTTAATCATCCATGTTGACTAAATAATTATTATATCCTATGGCTGATAATTAACATATACATGCATCTTATCACATTTCATCACAAAAATATAGAGGGGAAAGGTTTTTGTAAAGAAGAATTTCTTTTAATATTAATAGAAAATTGCTTTATTTAAAGCGCTTAATTTGAAGAAATGTTATAGTTGAATTCAGAGAAAGAAATGCATGTACCAATATCTTGTTTAAATAATTGATTTTGAGAAATTCACTTCCTTCTGATATTTTAATGTAGTACAATTATGATATGTTTTATTCAATGATATCAAATGTTTTTTTTTTCCATTGAGTATGTGTTCCACTAGTGAATTTATATATCCAGAGAGGTAGTACGAATTATTTTACACTTACATTTGTTACATTCTTAATACAACTGAACTGACGAGCTCAGTAATTCAAATTACATGTAGGAAAGCAGATAATGCTATATATTTAATTCATGCATTAATTGAATTAAATTGCTCTCTTCCAATGAATTACTGTGGGCATCAGTGTTATTTTATATCAGTATTTCACTTGAAGAGAAATGATATATTATATATTAAATAATGTGCAGCATGTCTTTCAATCTTGACCTTTAGGTTGAAAGTACACATAAACATACAAGTATGGGTCTGAACCTTCCTCTCCATATTCTTATTACTTAAATTTTTGTTTGTTTGTTTTTTCCATCATTTGTTTTTTGTTTTATATTTATTTTATTGTTTTCTTTACGCACTTTTTTCCCTCAATTTTTCTTCAATTATGTACTCTTTATAATACTTTCAATATTAATTTATAATACATGTTTTGTGGAACTTAAAAATATGTACAGTAATTTAATTGTACCTTGATCACAAATGGAGAGAACTTATATAGGCCCTTGGCCTGCTGTTCAATCCATATTCATATTGTACACTTCTCTGTATATTATGAATAAAATACTTCTTACATGAAAAGAAGAGAAATGATTATTGAGTGCATCAATTAAGGTTTAATTTATTAACATAAACAGTTACTATTGAATGGATGAATATGCACAATAATCTGCAGTATCATGAACTATTTGAAGAAATCTTAGTTTATCTATATTACCTCGTGGTTGCTTTATTTATCATACATACTGGTATATAACTTACATTTCAAGCTCTAAACTCTAATCTTGCAAAGCTTCCGGGTCATAATTAACGTTTAAGCTAAATAAATGACAATCGAATTAGAAACTGCATATGAACATTCGTTCAGTATATCAAAAGTATTGCTGAGGGTTGAACCTCTAAAAGTACCGGTAGGTTTTCTAATATTGAATAATTAAAATATTAAGGAACGTAAAAAAAATTGTACTAATTAAAATCTAGATTGGTCAGATAAGTAAAAGGCATTAATAAAATAATACACTCTCTTGGAATAGCACTGTTTCCTTTTAAATTTTTTAAAATTTTATTATCGTGGTTCCATAAGCATTCTCTTAAAGGGCCTAATTTGAATGTTATGACAGAGTCTGAGTGAAAAGTATATCAGAATCACAGTTTGCAATTGTAACTATACATGCACAAATAAAGCAAAAGCTTTAAAAAAATCAAACAAACATTTTACATTTTTAATCAATTTAATTTCCAGCCACTGAATGAAGATCTTGCGTAATCGGAGCTATGAATTTTCGTATTCTGTGCACTGTGCACTTGAACAAATACAATATCGCCTTTATTTGCCAGAGTCAATGCTACACCGGTTGACATGCGATACTCTATTTCATGGTTGCTGTCAGACGCAATGGAACCAAATACGCTGGAGTTCTTTACGATTTTGGTGAAGATTTGGCCATTTCCGTCGCATTCGATCGTCCAAGTGAAGACGTACATCCCACTTTCGGGAATGGTAAAGATTCCGCTGTAGGGGTTATAGTCGTGACCAGAGGTTGCTTTGATGGTATCAAATACGATGACTTTGTTGGGGGCTGGCGAAGAATCGTGAGTTCCGAGATATGCGTAAAAACCTATGACAGTTGATGTTTTAGCTGAGGGCGTTGGAGTTTCTGCAAAAATAAAATAAGAGGATTTGAATATACTACATTCGACTATAAAATTCAAACCCACTTTAACAATATTAATAAAAGCCATTGAAACAAAAAAAACAAGTATTTACTGACAAAACGTCAGAGATACTCAAGCTGTAGAAAGTCAGCTAGGAAGTGTCATTAATTAATATCCTAAAATGGTATAAGATGAGGGCTATTGAGTTCAATCTTCCGTTGAATAAAATACATTTACATGAAACAAAATTCATATATTGAATTTAATTAGAATAAATATAATTAATCGTACTACTTTTTAAGATGAATTTACGTTACACACTTTCAGGAATATTTTATAGAAGATAGTTGCCGTTTCTTAATTTAATGAAATATTTGTTTATACATGACATTTAATATACTTCAAACTATATACATTTTTTTTTTTTGATTTTTTGCTTAATAACGTACATCAAACCCATAGGCGTCGGAACCGGGGGGGGGTGCTTTTTTTTTTTTTTTACAAAAATAGACATAACATAGGCATTGAAAATTGGGGTTTACGTGTTTTTGTTGGTTTAGCCCCCCCCCCTTTTCAGTTTACTTCCGACGCCTATGACAACATTAATATACATCAATCCAAATAGCTTGTTACAAGCCTGTAGAAAAGTTTCTTCAAAAGGGGGGGGGCTGCGGGCTGCAAATAATCCACGTGACTACGGATTCATCCAGCTGTGCGGCATGTCCAATACATATTCCGTACGAATCCAAAAGAAGTTACATAGGTTCTATTACCAAACTGACGATGATACCATTTTTTAGAAAAACAAACGTACATGAGGGAGAATTTATCATTAATTTTGTGCTATCATTTTATTGTCACTCAAAGTACACATCATTTGCAGGCAAGTGAGTTACAATATCAGATGGGGGGGGGGGGGGGCACAGCCATCCATTTTCTGGCCATTCATTGTAGAATTTGTTAACGATTGGGTAACCTGTGTCACCTTTCACAGTCACCAGTGGACTCGTCCAAGGATGCTTTGTCGGCGACCGAAACGTCGGCGACTGAAAGTTACCTGAGATTCCTACGCAAAGGAAAGCGCGAAATCTCTGTTTAGAAACTGTTGCGACTGCGGGGCTTCACTCATTGTTCATTCGCCATAGAAAAGAATTCGACATTTAACACTTAATATCTATGAATATACAGACGTTTTCAGGATAAGCTTCATTTTTGTTTCTAGAAATATTTTTATCTACCAAAATAATATATTTTCGTGTTTTAAAACTGAGTAAATCGATGACCTAGCATCGTTTTAGATAACTCAAGCCCCTCTAGGGCTTGAGTAAAAAGCAAACAACCATTTAGAAACATCTTTGTCCTTGCATTAATATTACTTTTGTGTTGTCATTTTCTTGAGACTTACCCAATAGAAACCTTCGGTGCTTCAGATTGCTGGTGACTACGTTATTCTCTCCTTTGTTATTTTTCCTTGGAGTCACAGCTTTTAATGTGTTTTTCAAATCTCTTGGTTTCTCCGTTTCATTTCGTCCATGATAATGCACTTCATCTTCATACGGATTGGCCGCATCATGGATATCCGAAACTTTCTGCACCCGATGATCACATCCTCTTTCAAGTTCAGCGATTCTTTTGTCTTGTTTATCTATCTTTTCCTCTAGACGTCGAATCATCAGTTCGTGTTTTTCAATAATTTTCAGCAATGTAGCACTTTCATCCTCACCAATTACTGTTCCAAGAGTCACAAAAACTGTCAATATATACACAAGAAATAAATTCATGTTTAGAATATAAAATGCGCTTGACGGCTTTGTGTTTTGTGATTTCTACTACTTATCTATTTTATACAATTTAACCTAGATTGTCACCTGCATGATCTTATCAGATCAGACAGTAGGTTATTTAAGGACAGTATTGCACACAATTGCATACCACTTATTCTATTGAAAACATAGACAGCATATTTCTTGCTTCTCTCAACTCAAAAAAATAATTTAAGGAAATAAAATACATTTTCCGCTCCATGCATGTCTAAAATAACTGGCTAATGTTTTTACCATTGTCTTTATTATTTTTAACTAGGTTTTTATCAATTATTATATGCATTTTTAGCATTTAAACATGCCAAAATGAATAAATAAATGAATTATTAATATCTGACATAGTTCTTTGATTTCTTTCCACAGTTGAAACCATACTTTCATTAAATAATATTCTCCTATTTACAATAGAATAATTGAATTATGATTTAAAAGTTTTGATACAAAAACAAACAAGTATTTACTGACAAAACGTCAGAGATACTCAAGCTGTAGAAAGTCAGCTAGGAAGTGTCATTAATTAATATCCTAAAATGGTATAAGATGAGGGCTATTGAGTTCAATCTTCCGTTGAATAAAATACATTTACATGAAACAAAATTCATATATTGAATTTAATTAGAATAAATATAATTAATCGTACTACTTTTTAAGATGAATTTACGTTACACACTTTCAGGAATATTTTATAGAAGATAGTTGCCGTTTCTTAATTTAATGAAATATTTGTTTATACATGACATTTAATATACTTCAAACTATATACATTTTTTTTTTTGATTTTTTGCTTAATTTCAAACCCATAGGCTGCTTTTTTTTTTTTTTTTTGCAAAGATAGACATAACATAGGCATTGAAAATTGGGGTTTACGTGTTTTTGTTGGTTTAGCCCCCCCCCTTTTCAGTTTACTTCCGACGCCTATGACAACATTAATATACACAAGTTTAGCTTTTAAAAAAAGCTTAGAGAGTCAGCCAGTGGATTTTTCTTCTCTGTGATAATGTTTTAAAGAATCATAGAGAACTGAAAAAATGCCTTCAACAATTTTTTAATCAGTAGCAGAGTTGGGCACTAAAATTAAAACATCGTCTTAATATTTTTTCTACTTTTTTTAGTTTATTAACTATCGTCATTTGACTTACTAGTAACTAGCTGAATTTTGGCTTAAAATTTTTTCATAAAAAGTAGAATTGAAATAAAGCAAACATTACTTAGACCTACAAATTCATTTATCAGGCCTCTTATAATATAATAAACCTATTAATTCATAAATATGATTGCCACAACCTAGATTATCAGGTCGTAGAATATAAAAAACAAGCCAATTTACGGATAAAAAAAAGCATGCGCAGATCAGGGGGGGGGGGGGGGGTCCAGGGCGGGGCCATAGGGAATTATGGTTTATGACATTTAATTGCAAAAACTCAAAACCTTCTTGAGATATTGACTAGAAATGAAATGAAAGTTTTACACAGAGTCACACAGAAGTATGACTTTATGACACTGACGTTTGAACTCCAAATACACAGGGGTATTCCTTCATGTTCCTAACGCCATATATATGGCCATAGGGAGTTGTGGTATAAAATTTCATTGCAAAAGCTCAATGGCTTATAGAGATATCGCGCGAAAACAAGTGTTTAAGAGACAGAATTTCTGAATTTAATACCTTGACCTTTGACCTCAAAATCAAGAGGGTCTTCCAAAGGCCATATGTGTAACCAGACTTCATGGGATATTGCGGGGAAGTGAAAGTGTTACAGACAGACAGAACTATAGATGGACGGACAGACAGACTGAAATTGATATTCTCTAATTTCAGCGGGAGGCAACAAACGAGCAAGCTTAGCCAGTTGTGTTTTCTTTCCGAAGTATCTGTTGTATGACTTAACAAGTCTGTCTACTATTTAGCATCGGGATCGAAATGATTTGTAGTGAAAACGAAAGTAAAAGCAGTAAAAACTGAAAAGCTAAAAATATGTAATAAACCAATATTTGAACTGTAGATTTAAATACATAAGTAAAAATACTTTCAATATATTTTATAAAAGAGCTTCAATTTACGCGTCAAACACTAAATTCATCCAACAGTAGCAACTGTATGCTTCGCTGCGTAGAACACATGATCATGTGCGAACCAGTTAAATTACTGCGAACCAGTTAACTTTTGAAACCTTCTATACAAAAATAAGCATCGGGAAATTCCTTTTTTGAGTTAAATTTACAGATTACTTTGGTGTTTAATAGGGATTTGTTGGTTTACAATCTATATTGATTTTACTGAAATAAAATTAGCAGGCGTGATTTACTGCAGAACCACTCCCAGAATTCCAGGTCACGCAAGCGCATTGGAAGTTCTTCGTACCATAACTAGTCAGCCCGCGGGCTGACTAATCAATCCAAATAGCTTGTTACAAGCCTGTAGAAAAGTTTTTTCAAAAGGGGGGGGGGGGGCTGCGGGCTGCAAATAATCCACGTGACTACGGATTCATCCAGCTGTGCGGCATGTCCAATACATATTCCGTACGAATCCAAAAGAAGTTACATAGGTTCTATTACCAAACTGACGATGATACCATTTTTTAGAAAAACAAACGTACATGAGGGAGAAATTATCATTAATTTTGTGCTATCATTTTATTGTCACTCAAAGTACACATCATTTGCAGGCAAGTGAGTTACAATATCAGATGGGGGGGGGGGGCACAGCCATCCATTTTCTGGCCATTCATTGTAGAATTTGTTAACGATTGGGTAACCTGCGTCACCTTTCACAGTCACCAGTGGACTCGTCCAAGGATGCTTTGTCGGCGACCGAAACGTCAGCGACTGAAAGTTACCTGAGATTCCTACGCAAAGGAAAGCGCGAAATCTCTGTTTAGAAACTGTTGCGACTGCGGGGCTTCACTCATTGTTCATTCGCCATAGAAAAGAATTCGACATTTAACACTTAATATCTATGAATATACAGACGTTTTCAGGATAAGCTTCATTTTTGTTTCTAGAAATATTTTTATCTACCAAAATAATATATTTTCGTGTTTTAAAACTGAGTAAATCGATGACCTAGCATCGTTTTAGATAACTCAAGCCCCTCTAGGGCTTGAGTAAACATCGTATCGGGAATAAGAAAAATTCTCAAGGTCCCCAAATTAACATAGAAATTACAGCAGGATCTAAACAAACATTGGCCCCTTTCACGGTCCAAAAGCACGTCAAAGTGATTTTCCTTGTTCTCTGATAGATTTTGTTGCAAATCATTATCTTCACTAAAAATTCTCAAAGGGGACTGAACAATTCAACCAAACTCTACGCGTACATTTGAATTTAATCTTGGAGACGAATTTCCTTAAAATTCAATGTAAACCGGTAAATGTACATACTTAATTTCACTTACAAAAGAATAAAGACAAGAAGAGGTCTGTGTGTTTTCTGACATGAGTAGCCTAAAATGACAGATGACTGTTTCAATTGTTTTCAGACGTTATTGTCGTTTAAAAGATAAAGGGTTTTTTCCCTTTTTTGAATCAATATAATAAGCCTAGTATTGCTCCTGTTCTTGTCATTTATTTTTAAAGGTATATTTATACAAAACAGAATCCAGTTATATGAAATACTATAAATCTGCTGCGTCTGACAGGAAGGGCATACATGTAGCAACTGCAAACGCAAACAAAGAAGCTCTGAAGAGAATTGAACTTTTAGCCTCTTTTTTTTTTCGATATGTACATGAAAAAATCAATATTACTATGAATATATACCAATCTTTCCATCCAAATCAGAAGAAAACAAATTGAAGTGAACTAAACAAATTTAAAGTAGAATTATTTATTATTTTCTTAAAGTAACTTTGAAAAATTATCTGACAGAAAATAACACTTTCATCTTTTCATCACAATCAGTTTAATTTCCAGCCACTAAAGGAAGAGCGCGCCTCATTAGAGCTGTGAATTCTGGAACCATGAACATAATTGACGCGAACAAAAACAATATCGCCTTTATTCGCCAAGGTCAGGGCCACGCCCGTGGACATGCGATATTCTGATTCCTGGGTACTATCGGATGCGATAGAACCGAAAAATTCGTTATTTTTAACTATTTGGGTGAAAATGCTTCCACCGCCATCACATTCGATTGTCCAAGAAAACACATAGACTCCGGCCTCGGGAATGGTGAAGACGCCACTGAAGGGATTGTAAGCGTTACCAACATTAACTTTAATAGAGTCAAACTTAATCATTTTATTGGCTGCCGGTGTTGAATCATGAGCTCCAAGATATGCATAAAATCCTACCGCCCCGGAGTCTTCTACTGATGGGGCTGTAGTTGACCCTGCAAAGGAAAAATGCCATTTGTTATCCCCTTGTAATGTAGTTGGAGGGTAAATAGTATTGTGCATGTGTTTGTGGATGGGTTAGTTTGTCCTTTGTGCGTGATAAAATGACGTAATTTGCATCAGGATCGATGCTTAATGCCACCATGATTTACAATATTCCAATCAAGTAATCTACCTTTACATTTACCTTCCAAAATTTAAAAGAAGGAAGGGAGGGGATGGAGGGAAGTATTATGTTCCTCTTTTGATGTAAGTGTACATGTACATACCCAGAAGTAACCTTCGGGGCCGCTCTTTCTTGCCTTCCAACGTTTTGATACTTTTGCTTTTATTCCTCTGGGATACTGATCGAAGGAAACTGTTCTTTAAACTTCCCTCTTTTCCCGATTCATTTATCAATATTGCACTTTGAGATGAACTTTTGGAATCTTCACGGAATGTTTTTGAAAGTTTTAGTGAGTGAGGCGCACAATTTTTCTCAAGCTCAAAAATCCGTCTGTCCTGTTTGTCTATTTTCTCTTCAAGACGTGCTATCATTCGCTCGTGCTTTTCAATAATTTTCAACAGGAAAGCATTGTTTTCTTCGTCTTCTATTGACTTAGACTGTGCAAACGTCATCATGCAAAGAATTAATAAAAATTCCACATTAAAAGCCATTCTCGTCAAAATTTAGGTCTCCTATCTGATATATCAACAAATACTTGAATTTAACCTAGATTGACCCTAACACGAATGCTAGTTATCTAATATGACATTGTCTCGTTTTTAATTCAGGAACTCTGCGTGATAAGACCTCTTGGAATCATTTCACTAATAGAAACATACACAGGTTTTTAATTTAATATTGTCAATGCACTGACACAGTTTTCATAAACCATTAAATTTTGGTTTAAGGCAATTGCAAGTTGCAAAATAGACTTATTTGAAAGCATAGATAATTACTACTGATATTTCCCATTTTAATTGAAAAAAGAAATATAATTTTTATGTCATTTCAAATAATTTACACATTATATAAGTAAGTAAGTAAGTAAATTTTATCTGAAGTCGGCATTGTATACATTGCATAACAATAAACATTAGCTCTGTAGAGCTCTTAAACCGACTATCACAGTTAAAATATCACAAGAAAACATTTACAACATAAATTAACATGCAAAAACACATGTGCATATATACACATACATATGGCAGATAAAACGAATTTTTAAGAATTCAACAAATTTTAAGAGTTAATGATTTTTTAGAATTAGTTAAAGAAAAAAAAAGACAAACTTGAAAAGCAATATGATTGCATTAAGAGGAACAAAAATAAAAATAATGTGAATATTATAAAATAAATAAATAAAAGTCATATGACAGTAATATAAATTAAGCACTACGTTTAACCCATAAAGTCAGATTAAAAATAATTAATTGTATTATTAATAACAATAAAAAATAATTAAATAATTTGAAAGTTTAGAGAATTAAAAATTCACACAGATATAGCTAAACCAAACTAAGAAAGAAGAAAAAAAATAATTTATGTTCCTCATCAATAAACGTCCTGCCTAGTGATTGGGTCAGTCCCTACCTACATAGGTAAGATATGCATTGTTGTGACTGTAAAGAAAAAAAAATTGTTCAAGAGGCCAAAAATTGAAAGAAAATAGGATCCTGGAGAGATTACACATTTGCCATCATATGATGTTACTCCAAAGGTTTCAGTCCCCAGGGCCCTTATTACAGGAATTTTTAAAGTAAATAACAAGGTTTAATTTATAGATATAAAAGAAACACTAGACAACAATAAAATAAAATGAGGTGGTATCAGTAAAGCAAATGAAAGATTTCAAAAATAAATGAAAATTTCAAAAATAAAAAACTGTATCTAAACTTAATGAATAAATAAAAATAAATATTGTCTCATCAGCTATGCAGCCCCACGCTGTGGTTACTGCAGGATATACACCCACATTTGTATTTCTCTATACATGTTCATACATGAATACGTAATGGAATTCAGCTTCAATAAATTGATACATCAAATTCTCTAATTTAGCTTTTATTCTTTTTCGAATAAGAACTTTGACAGACTTTTCTTTCCTTTAGGGTTATGCTACTTGTTTCATAATTAATGCGATATTTTTTTAAACTTTGATGTTAACTTTCTGAATTTCATTAACTATCACGAAATATGGTTTATAGTTAAGAAAATCTTAATATTGAATTTGAATAGGATATGAATGTTACTTTTCAATATAAAAAATTGTCACGAATATTTGATTTCTCGAAGCAAATATTTTAGGATTAAAGATCACAGCTTTAATGAATAATTATATTTTCTTTCTTGCGTACGTGTTCTAAATAAACGAATTTATTTAACATCCTTCCTGATTTATGCAAATGGATTTTATTTTAAAGAAAAATCATATCATGTACTACAGATAAACACATTAATGCAAGATTATGAAATGGAATGCACAAAAATATGTACCAAAACAAATTAAAGCAGAACATTTTATGTAACACGTGTCCAATGCCCTGAGAGGAGACGTGTTACCCGAGATCACATGCTTATTACCTATACATATCTACTTCTATGTAAAGTCTGTCTGACTGTTACCCGCAGGATTACGTCTTGAAGGCGACCGACCATGAATCCTTTGCATATATATTTCCAGAATTTCAGTTCTTTCACCACACAAACTTTTGCACTACAAGGTAAAAGATCAAGTTGCCAGTAACTTTATTTTTTTATTAAATGTTTCCAAAGATTCAGTATTCATATGGTTGAACTTTTTTTAAAAAAAATTAAAATATATTATTCATATCAAGTTTTGTTACAAAAACATTTGTTACTTTTTCCTTAAATATACTTGATTTATTTATTTTGCAAAAAAATTATTTATAATAAATGATCCTTATCTTTTTTAGATGCGCTCCTTCGTCACTCTCGCCGTTCTAGCTCTCGTTGCTGTGGCTGCAGTCCACGCCCAGATTGGTTTTATTTCTGATGATTTCGATGACAGATTTGACGATGATCTATTCGATGACGATCGTTTGATCTACATTGGAGGAGGATTTTCTCCCAGCTACGGACCACTGTCCACTGGTTACGCCATGGGAGTAGGATCAGGACTAGGCTACACAATGGGATCCGGAATGGGATATGCTCGTATGGGAAAATCCGGCAAGACTATGTACATCCCATACGCCGTCCCCACCCCAGTCACTCCTCCTGTGGCTGCTCCTTCTATCCCTCTGGAGCTGGCTCTTGGCAACACACAGAACCAGAATAACGGTATCTTTGGCGGAAACGGCGCTGGACT
The DNA here is from genome assembly GCF_032062105.1 of Saccostrea cuccullata. Classification (NCBI taxonomy): domain Eukaryota; kingdom Metazoa; phylum Mollusca; class Bivalvia; order Ostreida; family Ostreidae; genus Saccostrea; species Saccostrea cuccullata. Next base: position 110,444 of record NW_026929195.1, on the reverse strand, counting down.
TTTATGTAAGTTCATTTAATCCGTATCAATGAAAAACAACTCCTTATTTTCACCACTGCAAATGTATATCTCTTTAATATAAAAGCATATAACGAAAAAAAAAAATTAAAAAGCAAGACAATTGAAATAAAATAAATTAAATATATTTTGACAAAGGTGAATAACTTTTTAAATTAAAATAAATATATATCAATATTCTCATTTTTGTTTGCAGTCCTCTTGGTTTTGTTGCCCCTCCTTCTCCAGAACACCGCTACTACTACCGGTTAAAGTTAACGTGATCATCAGCTTACCAAATATGTCCTCAATGAAGGTAAATATTGAAAAAAATACTGTCAGACTTTGTAAAATAATTTAGAAGAAATTATGAAAATCCTATTATAAATTCTTAGATTTATAAATGATAAGATAGGCATCATAACTGTACATTAATTTTCATATACGTAAAGAGATATATTTGTTCATTCTCGTTTTCTTTTTTTAGGCGAAGCAAGCCATCCAATGTGCATCTTGTTCTATTTTTATTGTATACAAATTGAGAAATCTGTAATAAAAATAGAAATATTCACCATAAGTATATTTATTTTGTTATTTGCTAAAAGGTCATTTCATGCACCGAGAAAATCAACACTTGTGAATTGAAGAATTGGTACGCAAAGCGCATAGTAAACAAGAAACTCTTTCATTAAAATCATGCTCGAGCAGGGTTTGATTGAGTTTCTTCCAAATAGAAAAAAAAAACATATTGACATTTTTTATGTCCTTTTACATATAAAAGGAGTGGGCTAAATGAATTCGAACTTGGGTATGTTGCAGTTAATCTTTCCTTTGAGGTTTGAGATTCAGAGCGAATGTTTTGATCGACCTTACTTGGGGCCATTTAGTTACTTATTTAAAAAAAATAGTTCGGGCAATCGGCTATCATTCTGGGAGGTTTTAAAAATAAAAATGGTCTCTTTGTGTGGAAGTTTGGATGCAAAGTATGCATTGTCTGATATAATAAGACTACATGTTCTCTGTGTACATAACGCTTTGGATGTTAGGTACTCTAAATAGTATTGGAATAAAAATGAAGTTTGTGTTAAAGGGTGTGCAATGCAAAATATATCACACTTAATGTTTATTATACACTGTTGATGAGCAAGTTCAAGATGATATCAATGATAATGATATCAATGGAACAAATCCCTCAAAATATAAAACAACACGAAATAGAGAGTAATATACTAGTGTCACAGATAATATCCAGAAATTGGAAATGAAGATGTAATACAATGTTCGTAGAATATTCAAAGGGAGATAATCTCAAAATCAACTTCATTACATATTTCTTCCAATTTGTGGGATAGATATACTCGTATGTAATGAAGTATGATTATTCTATAGTCACAAAAATAACATATTATTATATTTGAAAATATATTAATCTTAACATTCTATAGGTTTAGTCGTTCCACTTATGCTATATACAAGTATGAATGGTACCCGTAATGCTAACAAACTCTACTTAATAAATAAAAGCGATGTTTGAAAAAATATATATTTTGAATTGCTTACTTTGAGCAATGTGATATCTTTTCATACATCGAAAATCACATACATATGTACATGTAATTTAGTAATCGGATTTACAATACATAAATCGTATCTAATATATAACCAATATTGATCTTGTAATATTCATATTTTTACTTTTTCTTGTAGGCGTGATATAATAAATCACTTGCGGGGAAGGGGAGGTGGGGGTATAGCATGTGATCTACGGAATCACTTTAATGAAGAATGTCTATTTTTTGTTTGTATGATGAAGATCAAGCTATTTTGAAGCAAGCAGGTGTGATAATTTTATGCGAATAAAACATGGTCTCAAAAGGAAAACCTATAATTTAACAGTGTGTCTCGTAAAGCGTTGGGAATAAACTTTCAGTTTACTTGAATTATTTTGAATTAAATTTAGTTCAAATTTAATTTATCTGTAAATATGGTAAAACTACTATGAGTGATTGTAACACATAGGCATTTTTTTTTTTTTAATCTAAAAATGAATTAAATTTAGTTCATTAATTCTGTAATATTGTACTTATGATAAACACATAGGCATTTTTTTTAATCTAAAAATGTTAATGCAAGCCTATTTAAAAAAAATATTTAGGGAGAACTGAGGTTTTTTAAATAAAAATTTAAAGTATACATATAATTAAAACACGTATTTTGGCAAATTGTATAACTTTATATATGCATCCATGTATGAAATCAAATACTTTTACATTTAAAAGTTATTTAGGTAGATATAAAACTCAACAAATAAAATAAATAATTAAAACAGATCTAAGCAAACGGGGCGGAATCTGGCCGAACAATTACGGGCACAGAATTACCGACATGAATACATGTACATGTAATACTACAGAGAAGTATTAATCGACTCATGCAATTTTTTTATGTCCCTGGATCGAAAGATCCCGGTGGTATATTGTTGTTGTTCCGTTTGTCTGTCTGTCTATCTGTTTTTTTTTTCTGTCTACCTGTTGTCAAACTTAGCCTAGCCCAATTTCTATTGAGTGGATGGGGATATGGCTTTCATATTTCACAGGTGTATTCCTTGTGACAAGACCTATCTTTGGGTATTACCAAATTTGACCTCTTGACCTATAAGTTTGACCTACTTTTACTAAAAATACCACAGTTTAACCTTGGCCATAACTTTTGAACAGTTGGAGGTAAAGCTTTTATACGTCAAATGTGTATTTATTGTGACAAGACCTTTCAGCTGGTGTTAATATTTTGACCTTTTAACCTTGACCTAAGAGCTTACATATTTTTTTTTTAAAAAGTTACCTTGGTCGTAAGTTTTGAACAGTTAGAACTAGGGTTCTCATATTTCACAGGTGTATTCCTTGTAACACCTTTTGACTTTGACCTTTGGAGTTTTATCTTCAGAATTTGAGAGAATTCAACCCTCGCCATAAGCTGCCATAGGGGGCATCATTATTTCACAAATGCATCTTGTTTTCATGCAGTTAAAAGCTCTATTCTTTTAAGGACATCTTTCAAAAAGTGTTTGGTTTACCTCTCCAAGCTTGCAAAAAATGACCCATGGCCTACTAAACTTTTTCTTATCCCCGAGATGCTTTTATGATGCATTCTGGAAAAAAGATTTTAAGAAATTAGCATTAAACTCGAAATTTTCTGAAAATAAAAATTCGCATTATTACAGGAGTTCGCGTACCTACATGGTATCAGTTTTACCGAAATTTTCAGTAAATTAAAATAATAGATATGACGTATTTTTTTTTAATAACTTACTGAAATTTTCAGTAAAATTGATAAGTACACGAACTCCTGTACACCTACCTACCGACCCATTTATTTTCATCCTGAGTCGGGAGAGGGCAAACAAACATTATTTAAAGTTAGCCTAACCTGGGCAGAATTCGAAATAAAACAACTCTCTATATATACATGTATCTATTTATATTTATGATAGAATGATCATGTTAACTTTATTTTTTTTTTAACTTTGTCTTTCTCTGATTCTTGGATTTTTTTTACTCATACTTGTACATGTACTTTGTTTTTGGTTTCGATACTGCTGTTTCTTGCTACAAATTGATTTTTTATCTTATAGGTAAACCTTTGAAAATATTTGATGCAAAATGACTTTAACAAATTTGTAATTTTTACCCCAAACAAACAATACCATGTTAATTTAAAAACTTTTTTTTACATTTAAAAAACGTCATGACTTATTTTTTAAAAATCATTTTTTTTTTATATTTGTCAGAAATTGAAAATTCTTCGGTCCTTCGGTCTTCGCAAACAGATCGACATGATAAAGTAACACTATAGCAGTACAGGAAATCTTTATAAATGGAGAGAAACGTGACCTGTGAAATACACATAAATTTGTGTCTTTGACGATGAACATATTTTTAATTAAATATTTGCCATAAGGAATGATCGTACAATATAGGTGGATATCAGCTACAGGCCTTGATTTAATTTCAGATCAGAGAACGTTAAAGCGGAAAAACACACACACAACGTTCATCCACAAATTTTATTTTAATAATTTAAAAATATAGATGCTAAAAAATTAGGGTGAGGGGTGGGGATGGTGCAGCTACTAAAAATATTCATCTTTAGCTTAGTTTGCATTATTGGTATTTAACTCGTATGTGTGCTAGTAATATATGTAAAATCCACCTATGACGTCATTCTTTTGTTTGAGCGCTCCATTACTTTTAAGGAATGGAGAGTTGCAAATTACATTGAAATCGAAATTTGTTATTCATCTTTTTTAGAGATATTAAAGGTTAGTTTCACATTAAGAAAATTAGATCACCCATGATTGCATTATTGCAGTCCGATTTTTTAACTAACGTATTGGTTTAGTGTACATTTTTTTTTAGTTTTTCTTTCTATATTATATATAAATACTACTACTAATATGTAATATATGTATCATATAAATATTCTTTATTATGTATTAACAAACAATAAAAACAAGCATTTTTTACTAAATATACTCGATTTTTTATTACTTTTAAGGAATGGAGCGTAATGACCTTTTCAGATTTTTTACCACTATGACTTCCTCTTGAGCACATACCTGTTTCGTAATACTAACAAGGTAGGTCCCACATTAACAGGTAATAGTGTTGTCGTTGTAAGTCAAATCATAACCTGTCTGCAAACGTGTCGGATAGAAGGGTATATATAAAGAAGTCAATTTTACTATCATTTCACAAATCATTTAATTACAAGGTTAATATATCGGAAATTTCTAAGTCAACTAAATATTGAATATTGAAAAAGAAAAGTTGCGTGGAATTCATGAATATTTTTTTAGCATTTCGTTCTCTGTATAAATTTCGTATTTTTTCATCTTTGATTTTTCGTTTCTAGATGCGTTCCTCAGCTGTCTCTCTCGCTGCCCTTCTGGTTCTCGGCGTCGCACTTGTCCGCGCCGATTACGGATATTCCAGTGGCGGATCATACGATCAGTCGGGATACTCATCCGGATACACAAGTGGATATGACCAGACCGGATACGTTGCCGGATATGCCGGAGGAATTGGTGGATATGACGCTGGATATGCCGGAGGAATTGGCGGATATGATGCTGGATATGGCGGATACAGCACAGGAATGAGTGGATACGGACACAAATTATCCGGATACGGATCAAGCGGACATGGATACGGACACAAGAAATCAAAGACCGTATACGTGCCATATGCTGTCCCCACACCAGTTACCGCCCCGGTCCAGCCCGCTCCCCTCCCCATTGGTCTGGGTCTGGGTCTAGAGGATAACAATGACCAAGGAGTTTTCGGAGGAAACGGTGCTCTTTTGGGTAAGATTGCTTTTATGTGATTTTAAAAAATAGGATTGGTAACAAATCAGAATATATTTATAAAAATCTTTTTATATCCATATAAAATAAAAAGAATCAATTTATGAATTAATTTATGCAAATTTTAAGATTTTTATAATCAGTCTAAGATTATATGCTCATGAATTTAATTTTTTTTTTTATTCTTTATTTTCAGCTCTTTTAGCTCTAACACCATTCCTTCTGAACGGTAACCTTAACCTCTCAGGTTAAGCGGTTACTGGCGGTTACCTCCCCTGCCTAAATCACAACAAAATTAAGGTATTACACCATAAGAATTTTTGTTTTAATATTCTGATGTATCAATATTAATGGAATCACTTTGTTACAATTAGCTCGATTTTTTAAAAACTTAAATGCTAGAAATTGTGCTTAAAGAACTACATGTAACTTTGATTTTTTTTTAAAAAAATCAATTTCCAACTTTTTCTTTATTTTTTTTTCTGTCTTTTGTAGATATATTTGTGGCAGCTCGGAGTTGACAGCGGGAACTGTTTTCGCTTTTTTATTTATATAACATATTGAAATAAATATGTTTTAACACTAGACAGCTAGGTTTTTTTGTCTATAAAAGAAAATTCTTTTGAGGTATACTTAACTTAGTTCAGGACGCATGTGTCCAGAAAAAAACTGAAACAGTTTGATTAAGACATAAATATTTAGGTAAAGCAGGTGAATTAAATATAAATTACAAGTTCAAATACACAATGTATAATTAAAAGTTATATATTACAATTTGAGGATACACTTTTCACATGGTCTTAGATTTGAGAATGGAATACAAGAATTAAGTAAACCAGTACGTCTGAATTTTGTATGCAGACAACGAATGCCTGGGCAGTGACAATGCACTTACACATTCATATAACATATCCATGAGACAAAACAGAACGAAGTCTTCCATTTGTTCAATATGCTTTATTTTTTATGACGATACACATTGCTAGTAAGTACATGGTCATCGTTAGGTAGTATACAACACAGAAGGGATAGAAATGACGTGGTCTTTGTCTTTGTTTTGCCAGGGAATACCTTCCTGGGGGAGCGATCTATAATCCTTGTCAACATATCCTGTTCCATTGATTCCTCGGTCATAGAAATATTGTGATAACTTTCTGAAAGTTCTTGAAAACACGCACCTTTTGTACAAGATTCCGAATCCAGATGACATGGGACCACGGAATCCTTTGAGAGTTCCCTTGGATCTAAATAAATTTCTTTGTCAGTACAAAGAGGCTGACTAAACTCTTTTTTGTTGGATTTGTCTGGAATATTATTTTCTTTGTTGGGAGCGTCTAGAATACTGTTTTCTTCCTTGGGGGAAATGGGGAGGAAATACTGTTCAATAGATCTGGGTAGTAGGGGGTCGCCACGTGAGTTTTCACTAGTCGGTGAAAATGGCAGCGTTTCTGTGTTAGAACGGAAGTTTGGGTGTTCTGCGGGTGGTGGAGTGTTTTCTTTAGCGGACACCTATGAAAAAGAAAATAATTTTAAATAAACAATGACCGATGTTCTCGATATATACTAAGTAAATCCCCAAAACTGGTAAGCAGCTACTGTAGTACAGTTTCTATGTCATGTATGTATACATACAAAATAGAATATAAGTACAGTGTACATACTAATTTAATTACTTACTAGTATTTGAAGGGGGGTTACAACATTTATAAAGAAATAATTTTACACATTCACGTCTGAATTAATTACGGACAGGTTTCATGTCATGAACAATTAAAAAATAAGTACATACATATCACCAATTAATGAATACATGTACTTCATCAAGCTTGTACAGAAGACATGTTCCATGCATTACAAATAGACTTGGAAATAAAGAGGAAGACGAAACATTCTAGACTAAATGATCGTAAAATTTATATTCTCACCTGATAGTTTTGCCAAAACTTTTCTCGTTCCTCGTCCTGACTGCCCCGTAGCCGCCGTCTTTTTGAGGGACTTTCCCTGTAATTCCGTTTTCCGGGGGCATATCTTGGTAAAACCTCCTTCATGTCTAACAATACCCAGTCATTGAACTTCCACACACACTGACTCCTGAAGGCACTTTATTATTCCTATATGGAGTGATCTCCCTTAATTAGTGACTCAGTGGCGCTCATTGGCTGCTTGACACTGAGTACTGAGTTGATTAAGGCGAGTAAACTATGTTTTCATTAACACCAACCGGGCCTGATCTTGGATTAATTAATTGATATGTAAAATGGCTATTAAGTAATTCTAATTAAATAAGTGCGATGGTGACAGATAATAGACATTTTGTTTACCAATTAAGTAAATTTTGATTTTATTATGTTGTAAATGAAGTATATTGTCTTTATCGGCGCATAAATTACAATTTTTAGTACAGTCATTCAATATTGTCATAAAGGCAAAGCCTTTTATAAATAAATTATCCCACCGTGATGTTTCCAACTATGACACCCAGCAAACAAAGCACTGGTTCTTTATATTTACATTTATTAGCTTATATTGGTAATTTATAGGTGAGGCACCTGTTAGGTGGTTTTTAAGCTATATATAAACACTGCACACTATAGAGAGCTTTACTTACAGGGTAGTTTTATGCAGTTAGAGTGATCTGCCCTCACGAGTAAATTTTTAAAAAATTTATTTACAGTTAATTATACGATTTGTAACATGTGTAATATATTAAAATATTTTCATCATTATATAAGACCAAGAATAAGAAATTGAATTCATAATTTTCATAAATTTTCCCAATGTAAATAAACGAATATCCTCACACCGGTGAAATTATTGGAGCCCACCAACCACCCCCTCCCCATCCCCTTCGGTTCCTACGGCCATGTGTAATACTAAATAATTGTTTGTATTGATTAAGAAACTACATGTAATTACCAAAAGACAAAGCGCCAAAAGAGGAACTAGGAAAAGACGTGCATATGTTTCAATCTCCTAGCGTGCAAGAATGTGTTAACCATAGGTGGTACAAGGATATTGTATAATACATGCATCTGGTGAGTTATAAGGAGATATACAGGGTGTTTTATTGCAACCAATACAAGTCTTCATGTAATTTAACACTTTCACTGGGAAATCGATTGAAATTAATTACATGTATACAGCATATGTACATTTATGCACATGTATATATATATATGTAAATAATGATGATCGTTTGTTTTTTAATCACTTGCACAACTTATCCTCTTTTCCTCTTTAACTTTTCATAAATTGTTTTTAAAGTCCAATGATTACTGTAAGTAAATTCATTTACTTACAGTATAAACATTTCTTTCAAAAAAATCATTTATGTTCCAGTATAATATCTTGATCAATGTATAATCAAGTTTTGGATTTTTAATTGAAAAAAAAAAACTTTGATAAGAAAATTTTCATAAATATGTCATACAACTATAAATTAAAAAAAAAACATGAAAAGAAAACAGAAACGGTTTTCAAATGCAATATTTAATTTTATTCGATAGGAAGAAACAGCAAGCACAAAGCATCGTAGAATTTACTATTTATTTTATGCTATTTCTTAACTGTGTCCATGGATCTGCTCTTAGCTCGGTAAAGCACTGCCCGCAAAGATCATGAAGAATGATGAAGTTTTATTGAGTCATGATCCGCCGATTCAGTTCCTGATATATGTAGTACATTTTTCATTAGTACCGCGTAAGATCATGACGGATCGATATACAATGTGCTTATCTTCAACCATGCAGGCTATGGGTTTGGGAGTTGGGAGGCTCGAATCTCGGACTAATAAGGTTTTTTTTCCTCCCGGGAATATTTTCTCTGACAAAAAATCCATTCTTAGACACAAGTATATTCTCAATAACTATTTTTTACAGCATCTGCGGCATCATACACATCGGAAATGTATAAAAATAAATGTATTCTGAAATCATGACAAAAATTTGGTTGCATTTTTCCCGCTCAAAACTGTCGAGTTTTTTATACGGTGATGCGGCTATCAATGGAAATAGTATTGCGAGACATGGAAGGTTTCTGGGATGCGTTGTTAAACTGGTTTCTGTAGTCCCTGTTAGCGGTAAATCGGCCACCTCCGTACATTTCCTTTGGAGCAAATCGACTCTTATGTATATCTGGCATCTTTCCCCCGGCCACGGATGGAAATTCCGGATTTCCATATCTATCTGGATTTATGTTATCTTGGTAAACATCTGGTGGATTCATGTATCCATCTCCTTGAAAGGAATCCATATATGCTCCGAGATCTGGAAGCCTACCTCCAGTTTGTGGATCTGGGTATCCAATGAATTCTTCTGGATTTGCATAACTGGTGTATGCTGATGGATCTCCTGCCGAGAAAGGATCTTGCCCTGAGGTCACGAGGCTCACATACTGCTCGATAGTCAACTCAGTTACTGACGTCGGCGTTTTTATCTTAACTATTCTTCTCAGCATTGTTGGATCTAGGGGAAAGAGAGGAGGATGGGGGATATGCACTTCATGAGGCATCATCTTAATATATTGTTCCATTAATTGTTGCATTGGGTTCTCCCTCTCCACATAGACTTCTTTTGGAGGAGGCTTTGCCTTCTTCTTTTTCGCTTTCTTCTGCTTCTTTTCAGCTTTGTCGATCTTCTTCCTAATACTCTCCACATCAAGGCAAGCCAGGGGAGGTCTCAACTTTTTGGCTGTTGGCTCAGCTAACCTCTCTAATTCTATGCACGGAGCAGATCTGGTTGCGTTGTTGCAGAAAGACGGTGGCACAAATTCTCCTAGATGAGGCAAGACCTCATACTGTTTGCTCTTTGAAGGAAGCTTTTTTGTGGGAATGCTAGGGATCTTTTCCCTTGGCTGTATGCTATTTGCTTTTGGTATGTCCGGGATAATACTATACATATTGCTATGAATAAAAAGAGTGTCATCGCTCTTTTTATCTCTCCGTCCCATCTGAAAGAAAAATGTTTATATTATAATACATATAACATATTTTATTATTCTCATCAATGTAAAATATGAACACAATATATATGCCAGCATCCCTAAACGAGAAATGTAAATATGTAAAATCATTACGGATTTGAACTGTTAGTATTGTTTCTCACGTCCTACATGTATTTTTTTTTCAAAAATTGTCTCCTTCTTAAAACCCATGCTACGTAGAAAAATTATTTAAAACAAGTGTGGATCTTACCTTAATGATATTTCCAGAATTTGCTTTGGAAAATGTCAAACTGCTTTAAAGATCGAGGTAAACTTGCATGAAAAGATAGCCAACAACTATTATGACGCCGCTGACTAATTGTGACGTCATCATATTGTGTCGTCATAGAGATCCTAAAGAAAGAACAACTAACGTGAATATTAACTTTCCGAATTATTAAACTGGAGAGGAAAAATACGGAAATCACTTCATTTTTAAAAAAGGAGCTTGGCTCTGATTATTACCATCACTTGACCTACGTGTTGTTATCTGCACCTTATGTCATAATTTAAAATAAATACTTGTAATATTGAAACATTATGATGGATCAAGATAGAGTCGTGGAAAACTTAATTTGCATGTATTTTCTCCATTTGAGTAAACAAAGGCAATTTTTCTTCATCATTTCTCAATTGTCTTTGAAGATTTTTCCCGAGTAAAAAAGCGCTCACTATATTGAAAATGAATTCCTTGTAATTAATTTCAAAATAGATCTTTCCAGCTCCTTCGTCCCATATAATTTTATCTTACTAAAAAAATGAATAAATAAATAAATAAAATGAATAATTATTCGAGTGTATAGTGTCCGTAAAGGTTTCATCCGGTGCCTCTCAATTGGGAGAATAATTATTTAATTTTTATCAATTTGGGAAAGGGGTGATTTTCGTTTGGTCAAGGGTGGAACTTTTAATTTTCAAAAGAGCGAAAAATACGTAGATAATGTATAAAAACTAAACGACTTACTTTTAATGTACTATTACATTATTTTATTTGATTGTTAAAAGTATGCATCGTACATCAAATTCGCATTTTAATTCATTTTATTATTAATTAATATCCTTTTTACACGTATCATGTTCCTTAATGTTTAAAGAAATAAATAATTTTGCCCTTTTTATTAACTTAAATATTTGGTAAAACAGCCGGTAAAACTTGCCAGCTACTACACTTAAATGACCTTTGATTGTGCTTTTTTGGCTAAATAAATTGTTTTGAAAAATATCTGTTTTACTTTTTTTTAACAATATTTTATTCACTTATGTTATCGTGAAGAGGATTGGGCAGCAGGCGCAGCCTATTTTAGCCCTCTCCCTACATTTAGGTCAAGGTACAATATAAATAGTAATAATAAAAGAATGTACAAAAGAAGAGAAAAAAAAACACAGACAAAAATGAACAAAGTAACATAGAGAAGAAAAAATGTACAAAAGAGAAAAATGGAATGAACAAAATAACAAAAAGGGCAAATTACAGGGGGGGGGGGACAAAATACAAAGTAGTACCGGTTTGGAAGTATTTCTAACAATTAAAAAATACACCTTTATATGTATATGACAGTGTTTTATATAAAACGTTTTGTTGCTGCTATAAATGTATGTACAGCTTCAAATATTAATTTTGTATATTAATGTCAAGTCCATGGTTAGTCCATGTTTTACTTTTACTACAATATAGAACAAGAAGTTAAAAAAGGGGACTACTTTGAAGCATTTCACAGTTGACTTTAAATCCTTTAATCATTTTTTAATAAAAACAAAGATAATACATGTACTTGGGAAGTTTAAGATTTGAAGTGGCACCTTACACATACGGTTACTTCCTCCTTCCTAATCAATAGCACACACATATTACGTAAGTCAGGTAAGGTCAATCCCAAGGTAACATGAATTGGAAAAAAGGTTTGGTGATTGCGTATAACATCATAACAGTTGTCTAGGATTAAAAGTATAAATGCTTGAGGAAAGTTTTATAAAATATATATTCACAGACCACTCAAGGTAAACCTCGTATTAAAAAGCAGATTTTTTTTCCTAGAAAATAAATACAGTAATACAGAAAAGAAGACTTATTTCAGTTTATTGAGGGATATGGGAGATTTTTTATTTAATCTCATTCATGTTTAATTATTTAAATCGTTTTGAAAACACTGTTGCAGAAACAGCTTTAAAAATGTTTTGACATGTATTTCATTCTAAATTATTCTTCATTTTCAGATGCGTTCCTCAGCTGTCTCTCTCGCTGCCCTTCTGGTTCTCGGCGTCGCACTTGTCCGCGCCGATTACGGATATTCCAGTGGCGGATCATACGATCAATCAGGATACTCATCCGGATACACAAGTGGATACGACCAGACCGGATACGTTGCCGGATATGCCGGAGGTATTGGTGGATATGATGCTGGATATGCCGGAGGAATGGGCGGATATGATACAGGATATGGCGGATACAGCACAGGAATGAGTGGATACGGACACAAATTATCCGGATACGGATCAAGCGGACATGGATACGGACACAAGAAATCAAAGACCGTTTACGTGCCATATGCTGTCCCCACACCAGTTGCCGCCCCTGTCCAGCCAGCTCCCCTCCCCATTGGTTTGGGTCTGGGTCTAGAGGATAACAATGACCAAGGAGTTTTCGGAGGAAACGGTGCTCTTTTGGGTAAGAATTACGCATTTTTCATCGCAAGTTCTTTTAACTATACTAAATATCGCTGAATGCAATTTTTAAATCAAAATAGCATGAATAATAATGAATAATCCATTTACATATAAAAAGTTTTTAAAAAATATTGAAGGTTCATCTAAAACCTTTGTTTTATTCTGTAATTATTTATATATACATGTAAATATTTTACAAAACTGTGAATTAAATTAAAAATGCTGTTTTTTCGCCAAATTATGAGATTTCAATCTTGTTTATTTCAGCTTTGTTGGCCCTATCTCCTTTCCTTTTGAACGGAAATCTTAACCTCTCCGGTTAAATACAGAAACCAAGTTATTCCCCCTCTCCAATTTTACAGGTGAGAGAATTAAACACTCCCCTTACTCGCCTGAAAATATAAATTTACCGTAACCCGTTGTATCATGTAGTGCTGTGGGAAATTATTTCAATGATCATTATATAATTAAGTTTTACTTTATTTCTCTCAAACAAGATTAAGAACGTATCAGCAGAACTTTATTTATGCCCTTAGGAATAATTTTGTACAACTTTTTTTTTATTTTCAGATGTTTTTGCCACGCACTTTGGAGTCGCCAAAGGGGAACAAGCTTCAACTATTTATTTATTTGTTGTTTTTTTACATGTTGAAATAAAAACACTATTACGAAAGAAAATTGTTATTTTTTTTTTCAATTTCTTCTCTGAAAAATGGACCGGAATAGAATATATCAGAACCTTTATTCTGAGAGAACGTATATTTTAAGTGCACGTCATCTTTGATGTCACACAATTTCAATGCGTATTCTGAGCATATCGCATTAGCAGTACAAGTCTCCTACCAGCAAAAGTAATACGGTTCCTGTTAAAATTTGAAAAAGCCAGATATGATTCCGTAAAAAATCCATAAAACGGAACGAAATGCAAACTAGCTCTATAACTCATCTTGGCCAAGTCACATACCAAAAATCAGCTCATTTTCTGCAAGTGTTCAGAAAAAAACGTGGAAACCCAAATGGGAGAGACTGACAAAGGGACAAACAGACGGACGGACAGCCTTAGAAAAAAAAAACATATAGCTATAGTCTCCTCCGGTTTCACCGGTATGGGACTAATAAAATTTTGACAATTCATGAATAGCAAAAGTGCTTGCCATACCTCTAGTCCTGATTTATCATTAATTTTTTCAAGAACTTCAATTATTTTTTTTAAAGTACAGTTTGAATTTCAAAACAAGATGTATTTTTGACACTATGCTCCCGGTGGCAACAAAGTTCGAAAAAACAATTTTAGCATATAGGTCACAGTCAAGGTTACAAGGTCATTGATCTTGATCATTGAAAGAACTTGATTAGGCGAGTAAGCATATAAATATGAAGTCTCTATCTCCTATGGTTCAAAAGTTATGGCCATATTCAAAAAAGCTATTTTAAGCATATAGGTCACAATCAAGGTCACAAGGTAATTGACTTTGATTATTGAAAGAACTTGATTAATGGAGTATGCATATGAAGTCTCCATCTCCTATGGTTTAAAAGTTATGGCCAAAGTTCAAAAAAGATATTTTTTGCATATAGGTCACAGTCAAGGTCACAAGGTCATTGAACTTGGTGTCATTTGAAAGAGCCTATAAAGTGGAGTACGCATACCAAATATTAAGTATCTATCTCTTACGGTTCAAAAGTTATGGCGAAGGTTAAAGTTGACAACAGACAGGCCCCTAACAAAGAACATACACTACTGAAAACAGCACCTGGCATTGATCCTGATGTGAATTACGTCGCGGTTCCGTTTCGTACATTACATTAACTCACTCACCTACTCACCGGCACAAACAAACATACACGACTGCGTCACTGCATCCCCACCAACTGTGAAGGGATAAAAAAAAACCAACATATTTCCTTGTCAGTCCATTTTGTTCCCGAGTCAAGTGTCCTTGCACGTTAATGATCCATCTTGTTCATGAAGATGTGGAAATTAAATGACTTTTTTTTTTTGGGAGTGTAGATCCAGAGATGAATTCTCAGTTTTTCATTACTTATCTTTCTTTAACATTGATGATTTATAACAATGATTCAATGTCTTTTTCCTCATTTTGTCATTTAGATGTTCTGAACCTACGACTCAGGCACTATAGGAGTTAGGAAAGGAATAGAATTTGGTTATGTCTAGAGTTAAAAAATATTACAATGTATATATCTATTCTCTTGGGAATAGAAAAATGGGAATAAAAATGCTCGTAGCAATTTAGTGGAAGGGGGAGGGACCTCACCCCACCCCCCAAAAATACTGACAGGGAATAGTGTTTGAAAACTAAAGCTCAAACTCTAAATCCTATATCCGCTGGGTTATTCAAACTTTGTGGGGATCTGGAGGAAAATTGGTGGGGAGTTGCAATTCAAATATTTCGGTAAATACTGGAATTTGCCAGCAACACAAAAAGTTAGGGGGTCTCTTCTTGGCGAAATTGTACAGAGTAGTAAAATTATAAAATATTAAAACTTGTATTCTTGGAAAATGTTGAAATAAAGGGGTATGGGTGGTCCTCAGTGTTCTATAGGACTGTATTTAATAATCTACTTATCGAAAAAAAGGAAGAAAGTTGGGTCATATAATGTGTATTTTACCAGTATCATTCAAATCTTTTTTAGATTCGCGAAGATTTTTTTTTTACTAGTATATTCTGCATGATGTACAAAACAAACTTTTGAATATTATGGACATATTCTGTTAATTTATAACATTTAACCTTGACCATTTATGTTTCTCTGTACAATAAAATTAGATTTTAAAAATACGCGTATATACGGTACCGTAAAACTTACATGTAAATCCTTCAAGTAAGACCAGCCTTACCCTGAGGTCTATTATTTCATTATAGTATAAAGGTTTGAATAATTCATGCACTATGTATTACTATTTTATTACTTCCTCAGATTTTTTTTCATATTTTCCTATATTCATTCATTCTCATGTCTAATGTTGATAGCCTATTTTGTTCCGACTCTTTGTTTGAACAAATTCGGGAAAAAAAATCCTTGTGTATCAATAGGACTAGCTGTGTCTTTTTTTTTTTTTTTTTTTAGTTTTTCATAGATTTTTTTCTCCTTATGTATGTATGTGCATTCTAATTTCAAAATTTGACCCTCGAAATAAGCTTATTATAGGTTCAGGTACCTTGATTTGAAGAGACCTGATTCTACAAGTTACTTGAAGATGAGATAAATTGTAAGCCGCGTATCCATGAAATTTTTTTCCCGGGGGGGGGGGGGATCCCAGTCATGAAACGTGATCTCCTTCCCCAAGAGTTAAAAACCTCATTCGTGGGGGTGGAGGAGTGGGGTGAGTAGTCTTTGACTCCTAAAGTTTAATATACTAGTATCTATGATTTTTCACAACAATTTTTAAATAAGATCTGCATTTTCTATTGGGAGTGGGGTGGGGTTTTCCAAGGTCACATTTACCGCGGTAGTTGACTTCGTATATACATTAAATAACTGCACATTCAGTGAGGGATGTTGGTTGAAGTGCTTGTGAAGAATATATTAAAACTGAGTCCAAGTGACATAACTCTGTCCCAAATTGCTCGATCGTACCAAAATCAGAACTTGACCTAGATATTCAAATGATAAATCTGTATATTAAATTTCATTTCAGTATGTGCAGTATGTGCAACCTCTGCGAAGAAAATGAACGGAAACTGCAAATAATTGGAATTTTTCTAAATATCTAAATATAGGAGACATGACTCTGTCCAAAATGGCCTGATCGTACCTAAAACAGAACCTGACCTATATACTAGTATTCGTATGATAATCTGTATATCAAATTTGATTTCAGTATGTGCAACATTTGTGAAGAAAATGAACGGAAACTTGGTGTACGGACACACTTACCGACCAGCCGACCGAAAGACAGCAGGAAAGCAATTTGTCCTCCATTCTTCGAAGAGGGGCATAAAAATGAATACATGTACACTGTATAATAAATAAAATATAAATTGATAGAATAATAAGAAATTTTTATATTTCAAAAAAAAAAAAAAAAAAAAAATTGCACACATCGTGTACATGTACATTTAAAATGAAGTTTTACACATATAAATCATTTTTCGGCTAACTTAAAAAAAATAGCGAGACACATCGCTTATGAACGTGGACTTAATAAAAATGTTTTATTACGCACAGTGTGATCAAGATGTAATTAGCGGTGTATATGGTCACATTAATATCATAATATATATATCATATAGAGTGTTTAGTAATACTATGTTAACGAATCGTTCCTGGTAGATCACGCCTAATAGAAGGTAAATCACGCAATAGGGGTTCCCTTTTTGCGTAACTGGCTCGTTAAGTTTTCTGGAAACAGTTTGAAATGGTTGCAACTGGATTTTAAGAAAGATATCGCAAGGTAAGTGGTCTGAACATTTGAAGTTAGTTTGGGTAAAACAAATTCAAAGGAATTATAAATCATAGTTATTCATCAAATTTTAATTGAAGATATCGTCAAAATTTGTCATTATTAAAAAAAAAAGTTTATAACGTGTTTTGAAATCTCATTTTCACGCCTTCATACTAAATGCAAAACATGATTGTATGCATGCGTACTAGGAAATATTCTACATATGAATTTAAAAAAATACATACGAAACTGAAAATTTTAATTATATTGCAATATCTTATTATTTCAGATGACAAAGTTAATTTGTGTAGTCCTCCTTATGTCTTTGTACGCCGTCTGCTCTGCGTACTATGGGGTACAATCCCCCTACTCCTTCGGTGCTGCCCCAGCGAGTTTTACCCCCTATGGACAATCCTTTGGGGGACTTCCACCCTCAATTGCTCAGATGCAAGTTGATACATTATACGAGGAAGAGGACCCATTCCAAGGAATTACACCGTTTTTTGTCTTATGTATGTAGAACAGAAATTGAACAAAACTCCTAAAATACTTTACTACAGTAGGATATGTCAGTTGAAGTATTTATTTTTTCTGTGCATAGTGAATTCATTAATTATTTTTATTGACTACATATTTTTTTACATCAAAAGAAGAAAAAAATGAAAAATAATTAAATGAGCAAATGTTTCACCTTTTGCAGTGCTTCTCAGTTTCTTGACAGGCTTGATTCAGGGGAACTAACAAATCAAAAGTAAGTCTCTGTCTCTTTCTCCGTTTTCGTAAGTCGTTATTCATAAGTTGAAAAATACATCTGACTGCCGTCATGAGAAAAGGGCCCTTATCTTTTGACGTCACAATGCTCAGAAAACGACGTCAAAGTCGCGGTATTGTAAACACGGAAGTAATTTTTGTTGACCGCATTTTGTAAACAAAAAATAAAATTGATTTTCAAAGTGTAACAAAAATTTGAAACTTGATGCGGACATTTTTTAAAAGGAATATGATATTATTACAATTTAGTACGTAAATTTATTGATGATTTTGTTTATGTATTTAATTTGATGTTGATATACGGAACATTGGACATGCACATTGCTAGCTCTGAAGCAGCGATTAAAACGATGTCTATGCATGACTAAATTAAAGATGCTGCACATTTGTTTTCTGGGCAATTTACAAATGCTTAAATTTGAATTCATGTTAAGAAGTCTAAATATTAAAAGGTATATTCCATATACTTTTATATTTTTTTTTTCAGAGAGAGAGAGAGAGAGACGAGCGAATGAGAGGTCTTTGCACATATAGTAATTACCGTTCTTATAAGCGCTACTTTTTTTCCCCTGAAAATATATACCATAATTTAAAACGTAAAGAGTGTATTTAGCCATTTTAATTTTAATCCATAGTTAATCATACTGATGTACCCCGATAACAGCCTTCGGTGAACTGTTGATTAAAAAGGGAAGGGGTAAGAAGAACAGCCAAAAAAATATCTTCGAATAAAAAGACCATTTAAAGTTAAAGCTGAGAAACATAGTCCCTCTTTGATTGAATAAAGATACTGGTAAAATGGGAGATCCAAACCTTCTACATCAATTAACAATAAATATTTTTTACTATATTAACAGTATTAGAATATGCTAAGGAAAAAAATACGGATGATGGGGATGCCACGAAAATTTTGCTAAAATAATTTTTGTTTCAAAAACCAATTTAGAATGATCAAATAAATACATTCAAAAGAATTGTGTGGTAGAAATTACTATTGTTTCAAATTTCGGATATTATTCCGATAAAATGAATGAATGAATGAAAGCCCCCTGGAACCTATATTGCAATATATATTTTATAAGAAATTAAATACAGCTATTTTACACTTTTCCCAAAAGCATTATGCCCAATGTTGAAGAAATTAACAATATTACATCAACAGTGATATCATGAATGAGGATATCTATAAACCAAAAGAAATTAAAAAAACTATAGATTAAGCAAAAAAGACGTACGTATTTCTGGATAATATCAGATATATGGCTTCATCTCTTAAGAATATATATTCACTGAAAAGAGCAAAAAGTGTGTGACAAATTGTTATGGGTGTAATTTCCAAAAGTTATGAAAATGTTCCTAATCTTTAAAAACTTTGATGAGCGTGAAATATATATCATTGCCTATTGAATTCATGATATGGAATAAATAAGTCACATTTTGCGCTGAAATCTTCAACTCTGATACATGTATCAAAATACCCCGCATATCTCGACATTAATTTCTTGAAGTTCCGTTGAAAACCACATAAGACTTTATATCATAATCCTAACATGACTCTACGGAAAGTGTAATTAATAAACAAATACATTTTTTTTCATTTAAAGAAAATATTGGTCATTACAGTCGCGTGCAAGTAGCAACGGGGGTAGGGATTTACATTGAAAGTTCTGTCTCCCACATGCAACCACACACACACATACACACATTTTGTTGCAGTATAGTCAAATTCATGCACTATAGGGCAAAAGAATAATGCAATGAATTATGTAACTGAAAGAAGACTGAACCTACCCCCCCCCCCTCCCCAACGGCGAAATATGATTCGAGTTTCGATATCCCCCTTTTTGGTTGATTTTTTAAAGTTAAATTTATTTTTTTCTGTTTGAACCCCCCCCCCCCCTCTTTTTCAAACGAGTTGTGCGGGGACAGGCAAAGGTACGAGTCAAATGGTTTTTTTGGGTATGTTTGGTTTGTTCTGAAGTAATGACTGGGGAAAAATTGGTTTGCCTAAATATTTTCAACGAAAGAGAGTCAAATTATAGCGGTATATTATTATTTAAAGCATTAACGTATGTTGGACGTACGAGGGTTGATCCAAAAGTTCGTGGAATTTCTTCGTAAAATTTTATAGTGATTTGATAAAAGCAAACAACAGGCATATTCATAATATAGAGTCATAATGCAACAATATTGGAAAATTTCATCACTTTCAAATAACCAATAAGGTCACACGAGCTTTCTGAAAATGGAATGTTGTGAAACCCGGGGAAGACTTCGACGTAACGTCAAGTTATATATGCCACGTCGCGTTATAGAAGCATCTACCTCTAATGTCAAATTTGACTACGTAGTTCTACAAAATGCCGCCCCTTTCTCCATTTTTTTTCTCAAGAAAAGCATAATTATCCTCTTGTACCAACTTATCTTCATTTTTCACTCATATTTCAAAATACTACCCATCTCTCCATATGATGTTCCAATTTCAGTAGCAATGTCAAGGACAGCACGGCAGCCGACAACGTCCATTAACGCTTTAAATTTGTCTAGGGGGATACACACTTAAAACAGAGCCTCCAAAAAGTGGACTATGCCTTTAATCAACGTCCATGGAAGTTCCATTTTTCCTAAATTTCTTATGCCACTAGGAAACCAGTAGCTAAATGCATTTTTCCAAAGCCTATGTCAATAATATACGCGTTTCAGATAGAGTGATCCCGGGATTTTTACAAAACGTATGACTTGACTGAAATTTGACGTAGTCTAACAACTTAAAGATGAACAATAAATCATCGACTAATAAACTAAATATCCAGTAAATTCAATAAAACTCTTACACAAAGGTTTATGAAAGATCAAGCAATCGTAATAATGACATGATTTTCGTTTTATATAGCACATAGGGCGGTTTAATTCTCATTTCACGTATTAAGAATTAAAATGATAATAAACACGTTAATGTCTCCTCCGCATTTCAAAACAACCGTTTCTATGGTAACTGCCATAGAGTTACTGTCAAAGATATTTAAAATGTTTTTCAATCTAAAATATTCATCAAGTGTCTATATTTTCATTTGTAATTTTCAACCAATTCCACTTAAAAATAAAAAAAAAATTATGAAGAAATTCCACGAACTTTTGGATCAACCCTCGTAATTGTTCATTATTGGATAAGACAATCGCATCGAAATGTGAAAGGTTTATAAGGTATCAAGTTAATAAGCCATTATCACGGAGGAAAATAAATTATAAATGACTGTTCGTGGCGTACAAAAATTGTTTTGCTTGTCAAAGAAAATTTGGTGGTTGATAGTGCCCACAACTGAAAAAAAATACCCCCCCCCCCAAAACTGAAATAGCTTCCTAAGGGCCTGCCGTTCTTGCATAAAAATGCAGTGGACCTTCAGATATTCGAACGCCAGATATCTGGATGCTTTAGTATCCGGCCAATTTTTCATCGGTACGAAAGTTTTTAACGTTATTTTGTCTTGTTTAGCTGATAATTCCGATATCCTGACGATTCACATATCCGGACAAATTGCCTAGGAACCAAAGCGTCCGGATAAATGAGGCTCCACTACCAGTATTCATTCAGTTTCAGTTTCAAATAGATTTCGTCAAAATTTTAAAGGAACTGTAATTTTCTACAGAAAAGTCAAGCATCTTTTAGTGTACATAAAATAAAAATATACAAGAACAGCACAATTCCTATCTCTTTGATTAAATTATACAATATTATACATAAACATTTTTTTTGAGATCATAGTAGCTAGCTGCGGTCCTTGTAAGAAATATACAAAAGTTGTGTTCAAGTGAAACAGGATACAGGTGCCACAAAATAAAAAAAGGGGGGGGGGTTAATGTGCAGAAATATTTGTGACATAATTTGATTGTGATTTACTTTTTTAAAAAATTAGAAACTAAACGGCGGTTTCAATTTGAGGTATAAATTCAGAGAAAGTTTCAGTTTGAGGTACGTTATATAAATAATTGATTTGTCCTTTATTTGCCTATTTACTACGTGTCTACTCCATTACTAAGACAGGCGACGAAAATGAATTGTATATACAATGGAAACCTAGAGCTTTAAACATTTTTAATAAAATGTTCAAAAACGTAAAATTTTTAAAATCCGCTTGCATGGAAGAAGGGGAACGTATATTTTTTTTATGAATGTTTATAAAAGGAATAAACTTTTTTAAAAACAAGGTTACATATCTTAGCATATCTGATCTTATTTCTCGTTTGAATTTTTCGGTGATACAGAAAATACATGATTTTTTTATCGTAACAGTTACAGGGAATAAATTTACTTGCGTGTGTTTTGGTGAGGTGAGTGAATGCTGTCTCATAAGATTTTTTTTTTAAATCGGGATCGATGTGCTTTTTGGCGAGGGGTGTCCCTTTTTGCGCGCGGCGTCCTTCTGCATCGGATTCTCTCTCTCTCTATATACATTGTATATATACATGTACATAATTCTTTTAATCTTAAAAGTGCTTTATATATTCTATAGATTGAATTCGATTATTTTATATACAAAGAATAGTTTGTATTGATTTAAACAAATATTATTTCCCTTCTGATTATGCTATAAACCGTTCCTAGATTCTGTTTAGACACCCCCCTTTCTTTTAAGCAATTACTTGATCTGCTCTGAAATTAGCATGAAAATAGCAATAACATACGAAATCCCTTTGGAATAGGTACATACTAGTCGCTTGGAAGAAAAAAATTGAATACTTTCTCATGTTTTTAATTCTGAAAACGATTGAAGTTATTCAAATAACATGTAATTTTAAGATTTTTTGAAAATTAAATAAGACGCAGTCGACGTCATTACGTTACGTGAGTAACGTGAAAGTTATTTTTGGAGTGCCTCACAAAAATGCTCATAAAGTACCGAAAAAGTGAGATATTTTCAAAATTTATGTATATTTGCATTCAGAAAGAGTCCGGCTATCAAAATTTACCAAAAAGTCAATTTGTGAAAATTTGACCTTAAGGGCCCTTTTCTCATGACGGCAGTCATATAGTTTTAACGTAGCTAAACTTTTACTTTCTTTTACAGGGAAAGAAGAAATAGATCCAAGAAATGCATTAGATGAGTTGCTGATCTAGGATAGATTAAACTGTAAAAAATAATGATCTTATTGTCATTACAATGTATGTGTTTTTATAAATCTTATAATATTGAAACAAGTAGAAAAATTTCTTTTTTTTATCGGCATAAAATCGAACGGATTTTCATGATCTAATATGATTTGGCTCCTAGGTTGGACCTGGATGATCTAATATGATTTGGCTCCTAGGTTGGACCTGGATCTAGGAATGTCCAGATCTACTTTGGAATTTTCAGAATTATCAAACTTCTTTGTGAAACAAGACATAAGAGGTCAACGAGCCATTTCTCTCCTGAACACTTAATTTGGCTAGGAAAAAGCAGAAATAAGTCTTTAAAATTTTTAAAGATTTTCCCTATGTATTCCTTTGTAAAACATGGATCGCTCTTTGTGGTCTCATCCTTACCGGGTGGAGGGGGGGGGGGTGTCTCGATTTGAAGGTTTTATGTTTCCTGACCCCGTGATTCTTGAGAGTTTTCTTTTTAAGAGATGCCATAAATTGTAATTATCTCCCTTGGAAGATGGTGTGGCGTTTAATTTGATCAAATTTAAATTCCCTTTACCCAAGGCTACTTTGAGGCAAATTTGGTTAAAATTGATCCAGTGGTTTGATCTGGAATAGGAGATGAAATTGTTGTAAAAACCACTTTTCGGTGTCAAAAATTTCTACAGAGCCCGTGTTTCCTTGGGTATGAAGGCTCAAGTGAGCTTTTCTGATAAAATTTCGTCAGGTTGTTTTCTTGATGTTGTAGTCATCTTTGCTGTTATTGCCTACATAAAAAAAAACTTCTTTTTTTTTTTACCTTTTGATCTCTTACTCAGAGAAAAAAAAAGAACAAAAACAAAGTTAGAATTTTTTTTGTAAAGGCTCAAAGAAAACCATTAAAGAAAACAAGAGGCCCATGGGCCTTATAGATCACCTGAGCATCATGCAACAACTTTCCAGTGATTAAATTTGGTTCATGTTTTAAGCTAGATATACTATGGCATTAACAATTTTGAAAGAGGCACCATTGCTCATCATAACTATACACTTAGCAATTGCATAATTTGGTTACTTAATACCCACAGGCAGGGTAGGGGAACAAAAATGCATTTCAACTAATTAGTAATATTCAGCAATAATCAGTAGTCCCCATAACACACATGAACCCCTGACCCAAGGTCGACTCATTGCACAATTTTGAAAATTCATCCTTGCAAATCCCAAATGTTTGATTAATACCAAGGAGCAGATTTCAAACAATTAATTCATTTTCAGTATATAAGTAGAGCCCCCCTCCCCTCCTTTATGTTACCCCTGACCCTGCGGCCTTGAAATTCACAATACTGGAAAAAAAGGCCCTTGCTCATCATAACTAATAACTATAAAGGTAGTTCATCTGCACCCAGGAGCCGAGAAGAAGATTTTCAAAGGATTAATGCATTTTCACTATATAATCAATAGAGCCCCGCCCTAACACCAGAACCCCTGACCCTGGGGCAATAAAATTCAAAATTTTGGTAGAGACACTCTTGCTTATCATAACTATGTACTTACTTAGTTTAATTAATACCCAGGAGCAGAGAAGATTTTCAAATAATTAATGTATTTTCACTATATAATCAATAGAGCCCTGCCCTAACATCAGAACCCTTGACCCTGGGGCCATAAAATTCACAATTTTGGAAGAGGCGCTCTTGCTCATCACGACTCTGTACTTCGTTAGTGGATTTAATACCCAGGAGCAGAGAAGAAAACTTTCAAAGAATTAATGCATTTTCACTATATAATATATATAGCCCTGCACTTGCACTAGAACCCCTGACCCTGGTGCCATGAATTTCACAATTTTGGTAGAAGTATTCTTGCTCATCATACACGTAACTATGCACTTATTTAGTTTATTAAATACCTAGAAGCAGAGAAGAAGGTTTTCAAAGAAATAATGCATTTTCACTACATGTATATAATCTATATACATGTAGCCCTGCCCTAGCACTAGAACCCCTGACCCTGGGGCCATGAGTTTCACAATTTTGGTAGAGGACTCAATGCTCATTACATTCATGCCAACAGTTTGACTGCTTGATGTCCAGGAGTAAAGAAGATTTTTTAAAATTTCATAAATTTTACTGGTTTTGGCCCCACTTCTCAGGCCCCGGGGGGGGGGGGGGACCATGAAATTCACAATTTTTGTTTCCCTTCATCCATAGATACTTTGTGCCAAAATTGGTTGAAATTGATTGAGCGATTACAGAGAAGAAGCTGAAAATGTTCATATGTTAACACACGATGGACAACGGACAACGACGGATAGCAATAGTAACCTCAGGTGACCTAAAAAGTTATAACAAGGAAAACAATACAGTACTTTGACCATATATAAAATTAAAAAAGAGACTCAAAATATATGCCAATGTCAGAATCATTTATTCACATTTTGTGAAAAAGCAACAAATATACACTGTACAAAGTACATCATTCATAATATCAAGTAGTAACATACAATCAACATGTGCCTTTCTTACAAATGTACATACATATGATCATGGTAATAATTTTGAAATTGTTATCACTCACTTCAAATTACTAGTACTTAGTATGTCTTCATACATATATCATATACTTCTACAAGTCATTGGGCCTAATAATTTTAAATCTATAATACTGTTCTGCTTCCAGCAATTATACAATGTACATATACATGTAATAGATGATAAGTTATTGATAACCATGCACTCTAATTCTAAAATTAGATCCTTTGATTCATGACAAGATGTGCACTTACATGTACATATACATTGTATGAAAACTAACAGATCTGGTGATTTACTTTCATGTGAACATTTTTATAAACTTTCAGCTCAAAGATACCAGAAACTAAGATTTCATCTTAGTTGTTTTGAAAATACCTCGATTATTGGAACAAACAGCTAAATTTAGAAAAATTAATACTACAAAGCGAACATCTCACAATTTTCAGGACTCTGTAGACATTTCAATTCTATACACAGAAGTAACAAGATATTTATATTGGGATCAGATCTAGAGTGAGACCCACAGAAAAAAGGAAGATGTTAGAAATTATCAAACATAAAGCACTTAAAATAGCTGATAGGCACATGGTTGAGATTGTACTAGGTTTGTACTTCATAAAACCTCACTGTCTTTTAGACCACTACAATCTTTAATACTAATAATAACTCATCAATATATGTAAAAAAAAAAAAAAAAAGAAGAAGAAAAGAAAAAATCAATAAGAGACATATTTAAGCATCTTTGTGCAGGTATATATAATTTTTAAACGTACCATAGTATGAAAGAACTCCTATTAGCTTGCTCAGGCAAAAATACTGTAAACACTTTACAGCATGACTGATATATTCTGAAGGACTTGTATGAAAGTTGTAAAAATGCATGGAAACAAAAATATTACAGTTGATGATAAAAAAAAATATCCAATCTACAGAATGGATGTGCATGTAAAATGAAATGTATCCTTCAATGAAAAAAAGAAGAGGCTGCCAAAATAGAAAAAAAGGAAACTGATAAAAAAAAAATGCCCTAGGTAAGAACTAAAAGTCTGTAGTTAATGAAAGCTGCAGAAAAGAAAGAGAAAAAAAAAGACATCATCTTACAAAAATATCAATGATTACAATAACAGTGAACCGAGATTTGGAACAGTAATGGTTTATCACTTGTTGGCCTGGAATGCAGTGCTCTGAAGATATATACGCTTTAACAAGATTTCCATTCAAACACTCATTCACACCTTGATTGGTTCTCACACATGACTGGTTTCTAGTCTCTGACTAGTCAACAGGCTCTGTGTTGTAACAATGCACCAAAGGGATGAACAACTAGATTTGTCTTCATTCCAGAACTGGAAAGCAGAATAAAAACTCGGAATTTGTTGGCTTTGGAATACATTTCAAAAACAAGACCAGAGGCCCACAGGCCTTATAGGTCACCTGAGTATCGTGTAACAACTTTCAAACAAATAACTTTGGTTCGTGTTTTAAACGAGGCAATGAAATTTACAATTCATGATTTTGAAAGAGGCACCATTACTTATCATAATTATAAACTTAGCATGCTTACTCTAATAATTAATACCCAGAGATTGATCAGAGTAACAAAGAGAAAATGCACTTCCACTTCATAACCAGTTTTGCACCTCACCCCAAAGGAATCACGGACCCTGGGGCCATATATTTCAAAATTTTGCAAATTTTATCATAAAATGGTTGATTAATACCAAAGAGCAGATTTCAAAACATTAATTTTTTTCAGACTATGTAACCCCTCCCCCCGCCCCAACCCAGAGATGGGGAGGGGGACATTAAAAATAACGATTTTTCTGGATGCACCTTTCTTCATCATAAATATATATACTTGGATCATTGGCATAAAACCCAGGAACAAAGGAAAAGATTTTCAAAGAATTAATGTATTTTCACTATAAAATCTAAATAGCCTCTCCCTAGCACTAGAACCCCTGATCCTGGGGCCATAAAATTCAAAATTTTGGAAGAGGCACTCTTTCTCATCATAACTATGTGCTTAGTTAGTTAATTTAATACCCAGAAGCAGAGAAGAAGATTTTCAAAAAATAATTGCATTTTCACTATATAATCAATAGAGTCCCACCCTAACACCAGAACCCCTGACCCTGGGGTCATAAAATTACAATATTGGAAGAGGCACTCTTGCTCATCATAACTATGTACTTAGTTAGTTCATTTAATACCCAGAAGCAAAGAAGAAGATTTTCAAAGAATAAATGCATTTTCACTATATATTCAATAGCGCCCCGCCCTAACACCAGAACCCCTGGCCCTGGGGCCATAAAATTCACAATTTTAGAAGAGGCACTCTTGCTCATCATAACTATGTACTTAATTAGTTTATTTAATACCCAGGAGCAGAGAAAAAGACTTTCAAAGAAATAATGCATTTTCACTATATAATCTATATAGCCCCTCCCTAGCACTAGAACCCCTGACCCTGGGGTCATAAAATTCACAATTTCGAAAGAGCTACTCTTGCTCATCATAACTATGTGCTTAGTTAGTTAATTTAATACCCAGAAGCGGAGAAGAAGATTTTCAAAGAATAAATGCATTTTCACTATATATTCAATAGCGCCCCGCCCTAACACCAGAACCCATGACCCTGGGGCCATAAAATTCACAATTTTGGAAGAGGCACTCTTGCTCATCATAACTTTTTACTTAGTTAGTTTATTTAATACCCAGGAGCAGAGAAGAAGATTTTTAAAGAAATAATGCATTTTCACTATATAATCTATATAGCCCTGCCCTAGCACTACAACCCCTGACCCTGGGGCCATGAATTTCACAATTTTTGTAGAGAACTCAATGCTCAATACATTCATGCCAACAGTTTGCCTGCTTGATGTATGGAGTAAAGAAGAAGATTTTTAAAGATTGCAATAATTTTAGTGGTTTTGGCCCCATCCCCAGGCCCCAGGGGGGCAGGGACCATGAAATTCACAATTTATGTTCCCCTTCATGCATAGATGCTGTATACCAAATTTGGTTGAAATTGGTTCATTGGTTTCAGAGAAGAAGCTGAAAATGTTCAAATGTTTACACACGACGTACAACGAACGACAGACGATGACGGACGAAAACAGATAGCAATAGGTCACCTGAGTTACTCAGGTGACCTAAAAACACTAAAGAAGTGCTTACCACGAAAAATGGCAATTATTCCTGCAGATCATATATGTGGTTTCTCAGAATTTTCATCATTCCAAATGTTTTCACCCTCTTTTTCTCTGCAAATTTGTAAATAAAAAGGACCTATATATTTCAGTTCAAATTTCAAAACATTCATAGATATTTTAACAAGAAATAAATGTAACTCAAGCTTGCTGACAAAATACTCACTGAACACATTGAATAGCTGATCATCACACAGTAAAAACTGCTTATTCTTGGGGTCCTTAAAAAGTAGAATATTTCAAATCATTCTTAATCTATATGCCTGTTAAGATAACTTCATTCATACAGAGTCCATTGAATGAAAAGATTATTTCATCCATACTGAATAAAATCACATAGCTTAAAACACAACAGAAAAAGATTTCCATCAACTATTTAAGTTAGTTTCGAATATCAATATCTATCAAATGATGTGACAAATATCTATTGATAAAAAGCATTGCTCCATAAAGGTCCCATTTATTAGTACCTGTAAATTCCGTTCTTTGATAATGGCCCACATTTTTTTCACAACCTCACTTCTTGCCATCTGGAAAAATAAAAAATAATATTAATACATGTAGAATACAAACGTACCATCAAAAGCATACATATTGTAAAGAAAAACCCAAAAGCTTCTCTCCATGAATATTTAATGCTATAAAAAGAGCATCTGAAGCAATGCTACACTAATACTGCTTTTCTTTGATACTTAGTTTCATACTGTATGCACATTTAGCCCAGATAAGACTTATACAAAAGTACACGAGAATAGAATCAATAGATCTGCTAAAAAAAATTTAATCTGACAATGCTTATGGAAAGTATTGGTAAGATACATGTATATTCAGCATCCAAAGCATAGTTTTCATTCCTAGATTCATTTCTGAAAGTTTGGAGTATGTATCATGTTAAATTTGTTGTGTATGGGGAAAATCAGAAAAATAATAGACTTTGGGACATTAAGTTTTAAGAAACAGTTCATCTTACCTTGTCAGCACCCACAACTTCTGCCAGGGCAGGAGACAAGGAACAGGGCTTGCTGTATACAGACTTCTCTGAAAGATATTAGTAAATTGATTTCTCTTACCTATTCATTTTACATTACTCTTCCTAATTTTAGTGTGTTTATTTCACTATTAAACCCTAGCTTTAGTCTCTAATCTATTTAACTCAGTCATACAAAGGAAGAGCAAACTGACAGCATAATCCAGTGAAACTTTGGCTGTTTCAACCCACACTTTGTCTTAAAGACATTGGCTGGGTTTCTGAGACTGCTGAAAAGGGATTACAGTATCAATCATTGCCCCCTCCTGATTTATTCTTTAATTATTATTTTTTCTTTTTAGATAACATACACTTCGAAAAGACAATGTATAAGGATGGTGAATAGTTGCCAACTCACCCGATTTCGTCAGGTCACACCCGATTTTTCAACCCATAACCCGATTATTTTTTATGACCCAGCGGGTAACTGGAAAGGGTTTCTTTATTGTAAATCATTTTAACTTCCAGTTACAACCCAAGCTTAGATCTGAAGATGAACATTTGGATTAATTATCAGTGCAGGTGTAAACAATTAACTGGGTGTTGTTTTGACAAATCAATGTTTGAAGTCAATTAAATGGCTTCCGAAGAAATAGATCATTATCAGGGCCAACAGGAACAAACTGAAAAAAACATTTTAAACTCAAAAAAAGAGGAACTGTTTTTGTGCATATCAAGGAATCCTTTTCATTCTAGATAAAATAAAGTGATCCAGTGTAGGCCTAACTTCACATTTAAAACATATTGCATTTTGAGAGAAAAAATAATATATTGAACTTTTTTTTAAGAAACTGAAAAGGCGTTTTTAAAAAAAATGCACACTTACTTCAGGTCATTACTGAAATATCATTATATGAAACCTTCAATTCTCATTTTTAACATGTAAATTAAATCAAATTATGTATGAATTTTTTGTCATAGTAGATTAAATCCTTTTTCAATAAAAGAATTCTTAATACACAAATACTTTGTATATATATATATGTATAAAATTTAATCATGGTAAATATGTCATGAATGTCGTTACGCGTTATGACCAGATTTTTTACTTTCCAAATCTGGTCATGACCAGATATTTACATGCTGGAGGTTGGCAAGTATGATGGTGGAGAGAGAGAGGGGGGGGGGGGGTCTCTGGGTGGGACCTCCATCCTGTAATTACAATAGCTTCTAAAAGGTACTATTAAAGTTTACATCTGTACTTTTAAGCAACAAACTCTGAAGATGAACATTTGATTCCGTTGATTGATTAAACAATAAAATGTACGAAAAATTGTGTTTAACAAGAAATTATGAAACCCCAGTACAAGGAAAAAAATCATTTTAAACTCACTCTGTTTTTTCTCTTCAGGATCCTTTTCTTTCTTTTTCCTTGGTTTCTTCTTCATTTTGAAAAATAAAATATATTCTTTTTTTAAAATATTTTTTCTTTTACAAACATAACAGTTACAGTATAAATACTTCATTTTAAGTTTACAACAGGACTACAAAAGATTTCAAGATTAGTAAAATATTACTGGTTTCTTAGCGACTGCTCGGGATGGTCGTCGAGACGTGTTTTCTTCCTCCTGTAATCGACGAGCAATGTCCTCATCATCTTCACCTCCATCCTGTAATTACAAGAAAATTCTACAGTACTATTAAAGTTTACACTGTACTTTTAACCATACCATTTCGGTCCTTTTACGCATGAAAATAATAATGCCAGTTTTATCTTGTCCGATGCACAGCAAGTTAACAAGATATTGCTGTCCTTCTGAATTAGCCCTCTTCCTATAAGGATGAAAGGGGTAAAATCAAACCAGGGTGAAAATTTTCCTTAATGAGTACTTGAACATTCAACAATATGCTGTATCAGATAAACTACCTCACTCTCTTGCACATTAAATTATTCCATAATTTTAAGAAAGTGCTTGTACATGTACATGTAAAGCCAGGCGGTAAATCATCAACAAACAAAGTATACATATTCATAATATTGTATATTGTAACAGTCAATTGTTCCAGCAAGTTAGAAGATTAGTTTAATCCCTTAGCCTTATCCTTAGACCATTAAATGTATCCAAATACACAGCTACTTGCATAATTAATGGTTATATGCATGCTTCAAATAACAATGACAATTTTCATGCTTTATATTTTCATCAATACTTGCAGGGATCACTTTGGGCTGCGCCTTTGCGCCATTGGCGCTCAATATTTGTAAATGGCGCACTAAAAAATTAGAAAGGGGTCAGTCTGGCGCATGTCTTACAGATATGGCGCTATAAGATGCAAAATTGTGGGTCGAAACTCTTATATTGGTGCATTTTAGGACCGTTTTCAAGCTGACCAATTGTATTCATGACGTATCTGAGCATACTGTTACTCGTTCAATCAGACTCTGTAGCTGCGTATGTTCTTTACACCAGGAAAGCGTCTGATTGATCAAGACTAAAATCGGAATTGTACATGGAATATTTCCTTCGTTAAGATTACACTACTAGAATTTTTTTTTACCGAATACTGAGTCAATTATATTTATTAAAATTATATGTAATGATTTAAATAATAAACACTTGAAAGTAATACTCCACTATGTAATATGTTCTTATATTTCTTAAAACTTTGATTATTTATTTCGAAACAAAACAAGTACAAGTTACTCATTGTGTATCCAGACACTTGCCCGAAATGCCCTCATACCCCCGGCGGATGACCCATGGATTTTAATGTTGATGGGCCATTGGCCCATTGGCCCATCAACATTAAAATCCAGAGTGATCCCTGTACTTGTAACATAAATATTGATTACATCAAGACATACTTATTTACTTGTGAAACCTCTTTATAGCAAGTTTATGCTACCATATAATTTTTGATTTGAACATATTTTATTGTATATACTTTACAATTGGGATTGGGCAAAAGTTCTAAAAACTTAATATCCCCTTTCCCTACATATGCATTATACCAAGCATATTTACACACATGGGTTTCAGTTTAAAATGAATTAACACAGAAAAACATTAAATATAATAATAATCATTTTATCTAATAGAAAAATAATACTGTTAATGAATACAACAAATTATATGTATTACGAAGCATTCTACAAAGACTGTTACTTCTACATGTATACATGTACATACCCCAGAACCAGCCGATGATTCGGAGTCTCTCTTCTTCTTTTCTGGTTTGGCCTTCTTTGCTGGGGGTTCATCATCTGACTGTGATTGAAATGGAATTCCATTTATTCATTAAGTTCACAATACATGTATATTTAAAAGCAGGATTAAATGAAAAATCACTTCTCTATAAGCATCAATTCATTAAAAATGTACTATAAGTGTCTTTACTATAAGCATGTTTTATTATACATGTATTTAACAAACATCTGGATGGTTAACTTGATCTGATCCTAATTATAATAAATGATGTACACATAATACCAGATTGTCATCTGATGATTCATGAGCTCCATTACTCTTCTTTTCTGCAGCATTATCATCGCTTTCCTCTGCGTCAGACCCTGCCTCTGTCATCTCTTTCACTATTGCCATTGTGGCGGCATCCACTTCTTTCTTTCTGTATAAAGAAAATTACCCAGTTTATGTAAATTAATTCTTTAAAAAACATCAAAGGTCTTATTTTTCATGAATCATCAGGCATGAGATCTTGAGGCATCACTACATCATAGACAATGATGACAGAAATTAGCAGGGATATTACATGTACATACAATATTATGTAGCCTAACGATTTGGGCCAAAGATATTGGCCTGGGTAGCTCGTACGGATGGGTATCGCTAAAAATTTCTTATCGTGATATATCACGATTTTTCCAAAAATATCATATTTTTATGAGCAATTTTTACAATGATTTTAAATGAATAGTCATTATTTTTCTTTAAAATATGCTAAAAAATCGAAATTTCACCTTTTTTTTTTTTTAATTTTAATGTAAATAAAATGAATCTGTTTACCTGTCAGTGTTTTAAACATATAATTTAAATAATATTAAAAGGGGACATGACTGACATGTAATCACCAATTCAAACTTTTACCAGATTCTTTTCTTACACATATATCATTTGATTTTTTCCATAATTATGCAAATTTTTGCTAAGGCACTAAGGAAGGATGAATTTTACTGACACCCCCCCCCCCCCCCCCATTTTACATTTGAACAATTCATGTGCAGAAAAGAATACTACAAACCTGTCTGTGAAATCAGCATTGAACTTCTGTTCCAATGACCTTCGAACTTTTTTCGCTGATAAGGATGAAAGATCATTTCCCTTGACAATTTCTGTTGAAAAACAAAACAACACATACCTGCAGCACGTTGCACAAAACAATAAAAACGTAAACACACCGAAGAAACATAATGGTTCCAATAAATATGGCTTCTTCGAGATAAATATTAGCAAGCGCGAGCTTTACATTTTATTCATTATGTATTTTACGTAAAATATTTCTCACAAAACAATGCTAAGTACCTCTTATTGCCTTTAACAATTCGGACTTGCTTATGTTTGCCATTTTTCATGTGGGCCATTTACTTGTAAGGGAATGCACTCTAAAATTTACTATGCACCGAAGCTGAAGTTACGTCCCGCAACAGGAAACCGGATAAAGTTGGAAAAATTTTATTACTTCGATTTTCCAAAATAAATAAATAAAAGCATAAAATAAAAAGATAAACAGTCCAAAATGAAAATGAAAAATAATTAGAATTATAAAATAAATAAATAAATTCGTAAGTAAAACACAAACGTGCATACACATACAAATACAAAAGATTTCGTTGAAAAAAATTTAAATTGAAAATAATAATAATAAAACCGAAGAATTCATCGGAAAGAAAGAGACTGAGAAATAATAATAAAGATTTTAGCAGATAGTTTTGAAATAGAATTGACAAGAATTTTTAAAATGATTTAATCAACTACTTTAAATATTTAAAAGAAAAAAAATCTCAAATGAAACTGTACATCTATTTTTATTTTCTCTTGGAATCCAACATGTTGATACGTATTTAAGGAATGACTCTAATTCTTGGCCAGATTATCGAGTATAATATGGTTTGGGTCAGTTTACGCTTTATAATCCGCGAAGCGGATTATAAAAAAGCGTAAACTGACCCAAACCATACTCGATAATCTGGCCAAGAATTAGAGTCATTCCTTATAATTTATTTTAAAATAATTAAACAACTGGGGATGTAAAATTGTGTTGTTTTTATTAGTTCAAATTTACCGCGCAATAATACAACCGTAGTAACGGAAGTGATGGGAAAAAGGTCTGATACATAGATGGAATGATGCTTGTTTACATGAGGTAAGATTGTTTGAAGTTAAAGGTACATTCATTAAATCTGGAATTTTTCATGAATCCCAAGGACAAATGTTGATAATAAGATATTATACAAAATGTTATGAGAGACAAGAATATTAAATTATAAAGAAATAAATGAAGTAAAATAAATAAATAAATCAATTTGTAATTAATTAATCAAAAGTTAATAAATAAATCCCACATTTGTGCCGAAGAATTATTAAATTTCCCCTGTCCGATTTAAAAAAAAAAAAAAAAAATCCTTTTTAAAAGAGAAATTGTCGCAAACCACATCATAGTTTTGAGTCCACAAGCTCCCTCAGATGATGATAGAGATAAACATCGAAGTGAATTTTCACCCAAAATTAAAATTTAAAAACTAGGTTCTCTAAGTGATCTGTTGGTCGAACAGTATTTTTTTTTGTGAAAAAAGTTATCTCGCTTTACACAAGGCATTTGCATTTCAGAAGAAAGGAACTTTATAAGACTAATTTTCTCTTAGACATATATTAAGCTTTTTGATAAATCCAAGACATTAATGCCGAGTAAGTCACGTGGGCTGAATGTAAGCGTGGAAACCACAGAAAAGATGGTTGAATAAATAAAAAAGGAATGTAAATTCATTAATTGAATGTTACAGGATCATGTGCCCCCCCCCCTTTAAAAAATAAGAAACCTCGAGAAACGTCAATTCATATAATTAATATAGTGATCGTTTCTGAATGATGATGGATGGTATCACCCCTTTCCCTCTATCTCTCAGGAAAAAAAAGAATGTTTTTTTTTTGTTTGTTTGTTTTTTTTTTGCAATTCAGTACAATTGCTTGATTAATATTTTCAGTTCAGTGCATGGGGTTATAACGACTTCAGCTGCTCGTGCGCATACTGTATATTATACATCCACTGACTTAAGCTATGGATGGTTTAATGTATATGTACATGTACTTTTCTACCTGACCAAAATAACATATTTTGCTCTTGATTTTCCTCTGAAAATTTTCAGCATAATGTAACCTTTGCATATCAGCTGGCATCCCAAGGATCCAGACTCATCATTGTCTTTATAAATGTCACATGGTTACTTGATGTAATTAATTATTGAAATTAACATTCTTATGTAATTACGCAAAATGGGTGTTAATATATTGTACCTACATGTCAATGTTAAATAAAAGTCAAATTTAACAAAAATCCGATAACTAATGTCAGTAAATACACTTTCTAGTACACAAAACACATAAAAGTTTACCATGATATCTTTCCCGCACACCATTCATGAATATGTATAGTATTTGCGTTTATATCTTCGGGATTGTTTGTATTCTTGTAGCTTAATAATAATAAAACTTCGTAATATTTTAAATTCAAATTCAACGGAATAGAAAGCATGTCTTTTATCGAGATTAATACCAATATTGTTCAAACGTTGGTCGAACAAAAACTTTTTTTGTCGGACCAATGTTGGTACATGTAATTGCATTGTACTTATGCATGGAATATAATCTTACAAATTCCAACTCCTTGGTTTTTCACATTCAAAAAGGTTAATAAACATTAACTGTAATTTGTGAACTTGAATAATTATAGTATTAAATGTTCCAAATATACGAATCGAAATCGCTGACTGATAGCATTCACATTGGCTTGGAAAAAAAGAAGCATGCACAAATTGGTAATTGTTTGTACGAAAAATGAATCATGGGTAAAAAAGAAAATTCTTTTCGACTAGATACGCAGTAACAAATATATTTTCCATGATTAAATTTTCAAATAAGCAATGAATATTCTATATGATTTATTTGAACTTCCATGTAAGATCAAGAATTTTTCGATGATTCATTATGATATGATTTACCAATTCCATTTACAACTGCAATTACAATACATTAGAATAGACAAAATGATATATGAAAATGTCATAACGAATATTTTAACAAAAACTGGTTTTTCTTTTGTCCTTGCTCTAGATTTTGCTAATGACTGTAATAAATAACCTTTGATCAACTCTTGTTTAACTTCGTAACAAAGTGCATGCATGATCAATGTTTGAGAGTATATTAACTCAATTTTCAAAGGTCACAACATACCAAAATAACTAAAACAGTACATACTTGAAGATGTTCGACGTCGAAATAAAATATATGCATTATCAATGGAGTATATTAACTCAATTTCCAAAGGTCACAATTTACCAAATTAAGTAAGTTTATAAAATTGATGAAATACATATGTATCTTA
This sequence comes from Saccostrea cuccullata, assembly GCF_032062105.1. Taxonomy (NCBI): domain Eukaryota; kingdom Metazoa; phylum Mollusca; class Bivalvia; order Ostreida; family Ostreidae; genus Saccostrea; species Saccostrea cuccullata. Next base: position 72,828 of record NW_026929195.1, on the reverse strand, counting down.
TTAAAGGGCATTTTTTTTTGGTTATTTTTTTATTGTTTTACTTATTTAGAAATTCAGAAATAATAATGATTTATCCTTAATTATTACGTTACTAAACAAGACGTAAGCGATTTTATCTAATTTTTATTTGTTCATTTGGGATGAAAAATTAAGATGGGAGGGATGAACCTGATGAAAAATGCATTTTGTTGTATTAATATAAATATATATTGCAATAAATAAAAATAGCAATGTTGTCACCCGTCATTTTAAAAATTTAATGGGTGTGAGTATTTAATTGCAAGCTGAATTAAAGTGACACATCCGATCTCATCAAGTAATAACAAAAATTATACGAACATGCATTTTACATATGGTATATGGGCATTTACGTTAGCAAACAGCGAGATAAATCAATAAATTGATATTCTATTATCATAATATCATAATGCTTTTTTTTTTTATTTCCCTTGAACAGACATTTGGCCTTTTGCTCATTAGACCACTCTTCCACACCCTGCAAAGCATTTTTTGCTCATTTATGACGCCACAATAAAATGACGTCATAATAATTGTATACTTGTTTCAAATACGTCATAATAACATGTTGCTATCAGGTGACGCACTGTTAGGCAAAACACAGTGTAGAACTTTGACGTTTTCAAGGCATCTGCAAATCTGCAAATTGTATCAAGGTATGTATTTTTTGTATGCTTAAATTTGGAAAAGCTATCAACACCAGTATTTCTTCTCTTTTAAATTGGGCCCTGAGATTCGAGCATAACATACTTTGATAAACAATTTATTTCTGTTTCAGATGGGAAGAAGAGAAAAGAAGAATAAAGAGCTCTTATTTGTACATGACAAGATGTATAGTATTATTCCAGACATACCGACAGCAAAAGGAATTCAAGAGAAGGAAAAGGTCCTCAGTATTCAAAGGCCAAAACCATCTCCACTTAAAGCATCAGGCAAAAGGTATGAAGTTTTGCCTCGCGCAGGAGACATTTTCCCACCTTCTCTTCCCGCCAACACCTCTAGACTCCACCCAAAGATCGACACTATCATGTCTGAACCGAAAACTAAGAAAATGAAAGCCCCACTTGCTTGTCTCGACACAGAGAGAATAAGGGAAACAATTGACAAAGCCAAAAATAAAAGCAGAAAGGCGAAGAAGAAATCGACAGAGCCTCCTCCCAAAGAATTCTATCAACAAATAAACGATTCAAATAAACAACACGAAAGCACAGTGCCTCAGGCGCATATTCCTCGACCACCATCCAATCCAAACGATCCAGCAAAACAAAGAAGAATTGTCAAACTTCGACAGTCAACTTCATGCCGTGATCTAGACATTGGGCAGTACGAAAGTCCTATGAACTCAGTTATATTGCAGCGAAGCGTACACCACAGTGAAGACTACATGGTCTTTGACCAGGGTTCCAGGAATGTGAATCCTGAGCAATATATGGAGTACCCAAACCCAGCTGAATACGCTGTCTACAAGGATCCTACTCCAGCCATCAGATTTATGAATCCAGTTAATTACAATCGATGTACAGCTCCAACTGAAGGTTTACAGTACATTGATCCACATCAAGTACTGGATCACTTGAATCCTTACACTAGAAGATTCTCGGCTCCAAAAGAACACGATGCGTACATGAACCCACATCATGTACTGGATAACTTGGATCCATTGCCTCACACCAAAAGATTCTCGGCTCCAAAAGAACAGGATGCGTTCATGAATCCACATCAAGTACTGGATAACTTGGATCCATTGCCTCACACTAGAAGATTCTCGGTTCCAAAAGAACAAGATGCGTACATGGATCCACATGAAGTATTGGATCACTTGAATCCATTTCCTTACAGTGGTGAATGCTCGGCTCCAAATGAATACGCTGCGTACATGGATCAACATCTAGTATTGGAACAAATGAATCTCTCTTCTTACAGTGGACGCTCGGCTCTACATGAATACAATGGATACGGAAATCCCAAACAACCAATTACATACATGAATCCTAACAAACGCACGGCGACATTTGATCCACAAATCAGATGCGCTATCCCGGAGAGATTATACGTGAAACATGATCACCATAGCGCTAGCAACAGCAACTGCTACAGCAAACCCAAGAAGACATACCGTAAAAAGGCATCAAAAGAAAAATCTGTACGGCATAGCAGCACGATATCAATTGACAATATTTGCATTTGAAGCTCAGAAGAAAAAGTGCATCAACATTTTTGTGTCAGGCGATAATTAAAGCTGTTTTCAATGAGATAAGCCAAACGGGACAGCGTTTCCAGTAATTGAACGTTACATGCATCTGTGCGATATCATTTGAACACAAATACAGCGAGGATATGTTTCAACTTTCAATAATTTTAGAAGGATCTCAAAAATGTATTGTCTCGTATTTTTTAATTAAATATTTTAATTGTACAGAAGAGTTGTATTTTCTTTTTTATAATCTCGTGATGATACTGATGATGTCAATATACATACATACAGTAATGACAAATGATAATATTTATATGCAGAGAGAGAGAGAGAGAGAGTGTGAGAGAGAGAGAGAGATTTCATAATATTATCCATCAAAAATTTGTCTTCGAAAATGAATATTTTGGGGCGAAAACTAATAAGTACATAAAAATATTAAATGAAGTACACGTAATTCAAGTCAATTAATGCATAGATATGCTGCCCTAGTAAATCTAATTCTGTGAAAAAAAAATCACGGTGGGCGATCAGGAATCCCTTTTAATGAATATAATTTGAAGGTCCTTTAATATATGTATTGAATTATATATAATGAAGTGAATCCAAGTTTATCATTCCAATGTTCTTAATAAGAAAAAATGATGTATTATTTCTTTTTCAAAATTTTACAATCCGTACTAGTTTGACTTTATTTGACCGATTTTTTTTTTTTGACTGAATTAAATGAATTTCAACAATTGTAGCAAGTTAAAAACGAAAACACTCAGGTAAAATATAATACAATTAATTACTGTTTGATAGTGTCTTTGCCCAGCATTTTTAAATACTCTTTATTTAAATACATCAAGTAGGATAAAAGTTATTTCATTGATACCTCAAAATTTATTAAAATGAATCAAATTTTATCATTTTAAATGAAATATCTGAACGTTTGTTGACGCCTGGCCCCAGGATCATGAAACAAACTTAAACTTAAGTCAAATTTTAAATGTTGTGCAAGATATTTATTATTTATTGAATTAATCTCTTATTTTGCAGTTAGCAACACTTTTGTAAAGCAGTATTGAAAACAATTTGATTTTGGCCTGTTTGACTTCTACAACATTTGTGCACAACAGAAGGATTTTGACTTAAGCTTAAGATGCTGTATGATCCCGGGGCCAGAACAAAAAATCATTCCTGCATGACAAATAAAATGTATGTATAAAGTTACTAAAAAATAAAAATTATTATGCATGCATTATTTAAATTGCAATCAATGTGTAATTAGTAAAAAGGTAATAATTACATAAAGAAATCAGTGTTAACTTTTTATATACCCCCCCCCCCCCCCATCGCATTTGTTAATGTTGTTACTAGTATTTATTTACCATAAAATACGTGCACATTGCATGCAAAAATTTTTTTACAAATTTTACTTTATTCAAAATAACGAACGTGTAACTAGTTCGTCAGAAAACATAGCAAAATCCCCCTTACGTACTATGACTAATGGTCATATTCTGACCACCATTAAAAATGTCAAGTCATATAGAAATTCATATTAACATGATAAATAACACAAATGAAATTATAAAGATTTAAAAATGGAAGCCACTTGCCATATTGGGCTAAAATAATGTATGATGACCTTTCCCTGTGCATAATTTTAACTGTAAGTATCGAATCAAGAAATGATATATGCACGTCAAAAATTGTGATGAACTGGAGAGAATTCAATATAAATGCACATGTATAGACAAAAATATAATATTATTAAATTAGAATACCCCTCGATATTCAATAAGAAGAAAAAGGTACCCGTCAAGACAAGGATTCGTAAAACTCACACATTATGTAAAACTAAATTACGCGAAAATGATTTTCTTGCGAAGAAAAAGTGATTTATAGTATGGTGAAGTATTGAAAGTATTTCCCCCTAAAAATTCCACCACCATACCATAAACACAAAAGCACAAAATATGAGGGGAAAAATTAAAAAAATAAAATGGAAGAGGACATGAGAAAAAGGGTGGTACATGATTTGAGCAGTAATTGACAAAATTAATGAGTATGCTTATTTTCCAATTATCATTTTTTCATATTTACACATCTTTTTAAGGTCTTCCGTCTTCACGGAAGACCTTATAGTGATTCTACTGTTTCTTATTATTATGTTCCCCAAACGAAGTTTGGGAACATATTGTTTTTACTCTGTTTCTTATTATTATTATTATGTCGCCCCGAACGAAGTCGGGGACGACATATTGATATTGTACGCATGTTTTTTTTATCCAGGCTGTTTCTCGGAGATGGCTGGGACAATCTTCCTGAAACTTTCCTTCAAGGACGATCACTGGTTGTAGTTGTGCAGTGAGGTCGTTCAGTTCCAATATGTCTACCGTTGCCATGGAAACCTGTAAAAAGCGACAAATTTTGTCCGAGAGTGTTCTCTCTGGTCCCTTAAACGTTCGTCATGAAACTTTTCTTATTTTAATGATTAGTATCTGTAGTTGTGCAACTCGTATTTAAAATTTTCATATAATCGATTATTGCCATGGAAACCAGGTGAAAGTTAAAATTCTTTAATTTCGATTTTCTCAATAACTACTCAGGCAATCGTTTTGAAACTTTCAATGTTTATTCCTTGCAATGTGTCAAAGTGATTTCTACTTTCAAAATAATTGTAATGAGTCGCTCACGGTTGCCATAGAAACGAAACAGAAAAAAAGATTCAGATGTACACATGTGTTCTCCAAGGTCTAGGTCAAAGGGTCAAAGTTCGTCGTATCCAATAAAAGTTCTTTTCACCAGGATTACATATTTGAAATACGAAAGCCCGAGTACTTACCGTTCAAACGTTATGGCTATTTACTATGTTCAAGACGCCCCCCCCCTCTTTTTATGAAGCACACAGCCAAGTAGAATACACAGATATAACATATACAACTTACAAGTAACTTTTTAAAATCTTCATTCATAAAATTCAGTTCCCGTCATGTGATATTTTGCCATCATTCATTCTCCTTCTGTTTTGTCTCTTGAATTTATAAATATTTTATTTTATCTATATAAAAAAAATAACGATTGTCAGCTGCATTTATTATCATTTCGCGTTTTCTTGTATATCTATCACTTGTATATTATTCATTTCATTAGATAGTGCAAGTATAAATTAAAAAATTGGTACGTCATTTCCATAGTTTTTATTCATTCATAAATTCTTTGATCCGCTCCTGATGGTTCGCAAAGCCTTGATCACCACTGTATACAAAACATTCATCTCGCCGAAAATGTTCATGATTCCGCTAAACTGAGAAAGTTCACACATGATTTATTATCTCATAACACACATCAGCTCTCTGCAATGCAGAAATGCTCGAATTGAAGGGGAAAATTCAGGAGTTATTGATGAGAAAAATTCAGGAGTTATTATGTCGCCCCGAACGAAGTCGGGGACGACATATTGATATTGTACGCATGTTTTTTTTATCCAGGCTGTTTCTCGGAGATGGCTGGGACAATCTTCCTGAAACTTTCCTTCAAGGACGATCACTGGTTGTAGTTGTGCAGTGAGGTCGTTCAGTTCCAATATGTCTACCGTTGCCATGGAAACCTGTAAAAAGCGACAAATTTTGTCCGAGAGTGTTCTCTCTGGTCCCTTAAACGTTCGTCATGAAACTTTTCTTATTTTAATGATTAGTATCTGTAGTTGTGCAACTCGTATTTAAAATTTTCATATAATCGATTATTGCCATGGAAACCAGGTGAAAGTTAAAATTCTTTAATTTCGATTTTCTCAATAACTACTCAGGCAATCGTTTTGAAACTTTCAATGTTTATTCCTTGCAATGTGTCAAAGTGATTTCTACTTTCAAAATAATTGTAATGAGTCGCTCACGGTTGCCATAGAAACGAAACAGAAAAAAAGATTCAGATGTACACATGTGTTCTCCAAGGTCTAGGTCAAAGGGTCAAAGTTCGTCGTATCCAATAAAAGTTCTTTTCACCAGGATTACATATTTGAAATACGAAAGCCCTAGTACTTACCGTTCAAACGTTATGGCTATTTACTATGTTCAAGACGCCCCCCCCCCCCTCTTTTTATGAAGCACACAGCCAAGTAGAATACACAGATATAACATATACAACTTACAAGTAACTTTTTAAAATCTTCATTCATAAAATTCAGTTCCCGTCATGTGATATTTTGCCATCATTCATTCTCCTTCTGTTTTGTCTCTTGAATTTATAAATATTTTATTTTATCTATATAAAAAAAAATAACGATTGTCAGCTGCATTTATTATCATTTCGCGTTTTCTTGTATATCTATCACTTGTATATTATTCATTTCATTAGATAGTGCAAGTATAAATTAAAAAATTGGTACGTCATTTCCATAGTTTTTATTCATTCATAAATTCTTTGATCCGCTCCTGATGGTTCGCAAAGCCTTGATCACCACTGTATACAAAACATTCATCTCGCCGAAAATGTTCATGATTCCGCTAAACTGAGAAAGTTCACACATGATTTATTATCTCATAACACACATCAGCTCTCTGCAATGCAGAAATGCTCGAATTGAAGGGGAAAATTCAGGAGTTATTGATGAGAAAAATTCAGGAGTTATTATGTCGCCCCGAACGAAGTCGGGGACGACATATTGATATTGTACGCATGTTTTTTTTATCCAGGCTGTTTCTCGGAGATGGCTGGGACAATCTTCCTGAAACTTTCCTTCAAGGACGATCACTGGTTGTAGTTGTGCAGTGAGGTCGTTCAGTTCCAATATGTCTACCGTTGCCATGGAAACCTGTAAAAAGCGACAAATTTTGTCCGAGAGTGTTCTCTCTGGTCCCTTAAACGTTCGTCATGAAACTTTTCTTATTTTAATGATTAGTATCTGTAGTTGTGCAACTCGTATTTAAAATTTTCATATAATCGATTATTGCCATGGAAACCAGGTGAAAGTTAAAATTCTTTAATTTCGATTTTCTCAATAACTACTCAGGCAATCGTTTTGAAACTTTCAATGTTTATTCCTTGCAATGTGTCAAAGTGATTTCTACTTTCAAAATAATTGTAATGAGTCGCTCACGGTTGCCATAGAAACGAAACAGAAAAAAAGATTCAGATGTACACATGTGTTCTCCAAGGTCTAGGTCAAAGGGTCAAAGTTCGTCGTATCCAATAAAAGTTCTTTTCACCAGGATTACATATTTGAAATACGAAAGCCCTAGTACTTACCGTTCAAACGTTATGGCTATTTACTATGTTCAAGACGCCCCCCCCCCCCTCTTTTTATGAAGCACACAGCCAAGTAGAATACACAGATATAACATATACAACTTACAAGTAACTTTTTAAAATCTTCATTCATAAAATTCAGTTCCCGTCATGTGATATTTTGCCATCATTCATTCTCCTTCTGTTTTGTCTCTTGAATTTATAAATATTTTATCTATATAAAAAAAAATAACGATTGTCAGCTGCATTTATTATCATTTCGCGTTTTCTTGTATATCTATCACTTGTATATTATTCATTTCATTAGATAGTGCAAGTATAAATTAAAAAATTGGTACGTCATTTCCATAGTTTTTATTCATTCATAAATTCTTTGATCCGCTCCTGATGGTTCGCAAAGCCTTGATCACCACTGTATACAAAACATTCATCTCGCCGAAAATGTTCATGATTCCGCTAAACTGAGAAAGTTCACACATGATTTATTATCTCATAACACACATCAGCTCTCTGCAATGCAGAAATGCTCGAATTGAAGGGGAAAATTCAGGAGTTATTGATGAGAAAAATTCAGGAGTTATTATGTCGCCCCGAACGAAGTCGGGGACGACATATTGATATTGTACGCATGTTTTTTTTATCCAGGCTGTTTCTCGGAGATGGCTGGGACAATCTTCCTGAAACTTTCCTTCAAGGACGATCACTGGTTGTAGTTGTGCAGTGAGGTCGTTCAGTTCCAATATGTCTACCGTTGCCATGGAAACCTGTAAAAAGCGACAAATTTTGTCCGAGAGTGTTCTCTCTGGTCCCTTAAACGTTCGTCATGAAACTTTTCTTATTTTAATGATTAGTATCTGTAGTTGTGCAACTCGTATTTAAAATTTTCATATAATCGATTATTGCCATGGAAACCAGGTGAAAGTTAAAATTCTTTAATTTCGATTTTCTCAATAACTACTCAGGCAATCGTTTTGAAACTTTCAATGTTTATTCCTTGCAATGTGTCAAAGTGATTTCTACTTTCAAAATAATTGTAATGAGTCGCTCACGGTTGCCATAGAAACGAAACAGAAAAAAAGATTCAGATGTACACATGTGTTCTCCAAGGTCTAGGTCAAAGGGTCAAAGTTCGTCGTATCCAATAAAAGTTCTTTTCACCAGGATTACATATTTGAAATACGAAAGCCCTAGTACTTACCGTTCAAACGTTATGGCTATTTACTATGTTCAAGACGCCCCCCCCCCCCTCTTTTTATGAAGCACACAGCCAAGTAGAATACACAGATATAACATATACAACTTACAAGTAACTTTTTAAAATCTTCATTCATAAAATTCAGTTCCCGTCATGTGATATTTTGCCATCATTCATTCTCCTTCTGTTTTGTCTCTTGAATTTATAAATATTTTATCTATATAAAAAAAAATAACGATTGTCAGCTGCATTTATTATCATTTCGCGTTTTCTTGTATATCTATCACTTGTATATTATTCATTTCATTAGATAGTGCAAGTATAAATTAAAAAATTGGTACGTCATTTCCATAGTTTTTATTCATTCATAAATTCTTTGATCCGCTCCTGATGGTTCGCAAAGCCTTGATCACCACTGTATACAAAACATTCATCTCGCCGAAAATGTTCATGATTCCGCTAAACTGAGAAAGTTCACACATGATTTATTATCTCATAACACACATCAGCTCTCTGCAATGCAGAAATGCTCGAATTGATGGTGGCATGTCAGATTCGTTTTTCGGTAGAACCTCTAAAATGAAAGTGAAAGAGGGAAATTTCAGAGTTCTCACTGGCGTTACAATACACAAAATAATTCGGCTGATCTTCTTCATAAATTACATTTCCCAAGCTTTTATCATAGGAAAGATACTGCCAATTAACAAGTATGAGGCTCAGTTCAGTACATCTGCCAGATTTCTTTTATGCAAGTCTGCAAATTGAGGAACTTGTAATTTTCCTGCACTACTTTCTTCTCCTACCGATTCTAAAAATAATGAGTGGGATGTACCGAATTAAGGTCTTCCGTTTCCAATGGAAAGGACTGATATAACTCAATGGTTGTTCAAACTTAGCTTATGGACTTTTGTTTTAGTGATGATAAAAATGAAAGTCTTGTCTAATACGGGGCGACATATGCTATTGCTTGCAATAGCAGACTTTCTAGTTTTTCTTCTTCTTCTTCCTGGGTACTTTTTTGTCCGGGAATGATCTTGTAAACTGTTCATCCGATGTAGGTAAAACCTTTTTAGGGTTAGTAGACATGTTATGTAGATTTGCCTAGTCAAGGTCATTTTGCGCGCACGTGCTTGCAAGAGCGTGCGCGTGCAACACGTGAAATGACCAATATAATAGATACAGCCGTAACTTTTTTATTTTTTGATGAAATGCTTTGAAACTCATAATTTGATTATTTATTAGTAGTATAGACATGATGACAAGGTCAAAAAAGCAAGATCTCACGCGTATGCACGTGCGCTTTGTTCTGATTGGCTGAAACTAAAGTCTCTATATCTTTCTTGTTTTTCGACGAAATCCTATGAAATTTTGAACATAGCCATGCATTAATATATCCTACAACATGATATATAGCATTTGTCATAAAATCACGTGCATGCACGTGCGCTGCAATCTGATTGGCTTAAACTTTAAATAGCTATAACTCCCTTGGTTTTCAACCAAACAGGATGGGATTTGTAACATAGATAGATATAATGAACTTCTACAACATGATATGGTCGCCATGCACATGCATACACGTGCGTGTACTTGCGCTGTAATCTGATTGGCTGAAACTTTAAACAGCTATAACTGCTTTGGTTTTCAACCAAACGGAGTGGGATTTAGAACATAGATAGATGTAATGGACTTCTACAGGAAGATATAGTCACAATGCTCATGTATGCACGTGTGTGCACGTGAATATGCACGTGTTTGCACGTGAAATGAGTTAAATCAAAAATACACTTGAATGAGCGTATTTTAAAATACTTTTGGATTAACACTTTAATATTTAGTATATTAAAATGTATAGATTGTGTAGACAAGATGATATGGTCATTACGCACATGCATTCACATGCGCACGCGTGCAATGCTAAAATTTGAATGAACTTGGCGTTGTTAAAGTCTCAAATGCATAGATTTTGTCCTATTTAATGAAGCTTACAGGGAATATGGCACCAAAAGGGAGTTGGGGAGCGTTTGGGGAACATCTGTAACGGTCCCCGTTACAATTAGCACTAGTTCTTATTATTCTTTTTTTTGACAAAATTTTGTGCAGGCGATTTCTCGAAAACTATTCAGCGGTTTTTCATGAACATTTCACAAAATATGTGTCATTATATGAAGTTGTTACATCCGTAGAGAAATTTGGAAAATTCGCTTCTGGTGCCAAGTTATGGACAATTTCCTGATTTTAAAATGCGATTTTGTCGCCCCTTTTTATCGAAAATGGCTAAGGATATGAACTGGAGACTTATTGGAGATGATAGATCATGACTTTGTGGGTTGCAGAATCGCCTTTTCGTGCGTCGTCAGTACTTCCGGTCGTTACGAACTGCAAACTTAAAAAAATCGTATTTTCTAACTTTTTTGTTTTTCAGTATTTTTCATTTTTATTTGGTATGGTAATAGAAGCCCTCCTTATAATGCTTACTATTTAATTTGTTTGAATGTTGATAAATCTAAAGTCTAGATATTTGCATTCAAAAATCTGAAGCGAGTCCAAAATGGCGGCTGTCTCTGTCAAATCCGCCATTTCGCGAGTAGGGGTTTATGGAGGCAGCTGAGCGTTTGATTAAACCATTCTGACATAAGGATACATGAAATGTAAAAAACTACTTCGATTCTCACGTAGTAGTGAAATGGTTGGAGGAGTTACCTCCCGTTACTTGTTTATATTATAATAGATAATCAATGTAAATATTGTAATTAATTGGTCAATTGACTAAAGAATTATACAAGTGTTATTGATAAATGATGCTCTGTTAGAAAATAATAATAGTGTTGCCAAAAGAAAGACAGTCTGTTTTATTTTATCAATATGATATCTGATAACTTATGATCATTGATTAAGTTGAGGTACAAGGGGGCAGTACAGCCAACTGGCTTGTGTCTTTACTTTGGTACAGAAACCAATTGGTTTATCGATCAAATAGAATTGTGCAAAGTTGCCGTAGTCAGTGACTAGTTAAAATGTAGCTGTGTGGCATGAGCTATAGGTTTGTCATTAGGACAGAGAAGCTCTTACAAAGTTAAATCATACTGTGTAAGTATATTGTAGCCACTTGGCTAAAGTTATATAGGCAACTTGGTAAGCAGTTATACACCAGGCAGATGTTAAGGGCTAAATCAAGGGGCACCAGGCAGATAGAATGATGTTGACTTATATAGTCAGTTGTACGAGTATAGTGAGGCAATTATCATATGGCACCAGGCAGGTGCCGGTATTAACTGAAGATATATAATTATACAAAGCACTTAGGTCATTTGATTTAAAGACACCAGGCAGGTGTCATATTATTATCTGTATATATTGCATTCAATCATATCCCCAGTAAAACTCGGTAATCCGAGCACGGACCTACTGACCGCTCAGATCCGACACGTTACAGTAGTACGTTGCAATTGAGTGTCAATCTTAAAACTTAATTTCCGTTTCACTGCTTTAGTGTAACTGGGCTAGATACGATATGTAATGTGTATAATGTGTTACATATACTTTCTTAACGTCAAAATAAAACAAAGGCGCTAAGAATGTTTTATTTTTAAAATTTAATTGATGCTATCATACCTATCTAATAGATCAGTCCAAAGAAAAGGCGCAAATATTTACTCGTGGCGTTTGGCGCGAAATTATGAATGCTTTTTATAATTCTTAGACAGGTGAACTGTTGCAAAAGTACCGTGGTATACACAAGTATATTTAGAGCAGTATTCCCATTAGCTTAATGGTTAGCGCGTTGGGGATAAAAAAGTAAAAAAAAAATGCGCATTCGCGTTGGCAACATGGTTTCAATCCTCCTTGTGACCAAAATTTTGAATCTCTTTTCAGCTCGATTTTACGTGGGTTTCTTTTCCTAAAACGGACGGAAGACCTCTCGTTGCTCGCAACGAGATCGTATCTAGTTTATTACTATTATTACAATAAATGTACATAATAGACTAAATTTCAATGAACACTCTCCTATAGCAGGTGTTTTATAAAGGAAAACAAAAATACATCAATTAAGTAATATGTCTGGATAAAAACCCTCGACATCTTTCTAATTCGATTCCACTCCAACTGCAAACTACATATAAATGTTTTTAAATAACTTGACCTCATTTCATACACTCTAAAAAAAGTTTTACTTAGTAATTTATATTTACTTAAATTTGTGTATGTAAGTAATAACACATTACTTGGTTTTTACTTACAGTTTACCACTAATTACTAGCTATTACTAAAATATTTTCAAATTGCTATATCTAATTGTTTTACTTAAAACAATAAATTATTTACTGCATCAAGGAGGATTCAGAGCAGCTGCAGAACAAATTACTTAAATCTGGTAGTCTAATCACTATATATATATACTATAATAAAAAAAGAATAAAGATATCAGAATTTTATTTTGATTCCTATATTTAACTTATATCATTTTGCCCCCGTAAACGAAGTTTCGGGGGTATATAGTTTTTGTCTTGTCCATCTGTCTGTCTCTCTGTCTGTCTGTTTCTCTGTTTGTCCGCAAAAACTTTAACCTTGCCCGTAACTTTTGATTTAGCGGAGCTATGACTTGCATATTACACATGTCCTTTCCATTTGACAAGACCTATCTTTGAGTATCGCCAAATTTGACCTTGACCTTGGAGTTTGACTCACTTCTACAAATCCAAACTTTTTCTTTAGCCATATCTTTTTAACAGTAAATACCAGGACATTAATACTTCACATATACACTCTTTGTTGAAAGACCTTTCATTGGATACCAAGAACCATGACCATTTGATCTTGACCTTGGAGATTTCAATCCTTGTGAAAAAACTTTAACCTTGGCCATTACTTTTGAACGATAAGGGATAGGGCTTTCATATTTACATATATGTAATTCCTGTGAGAAGACCATTCATTAGATACCAAGAACTTTGACTCTTTGACATTGACCTTGGAGTTTGACCCACTTTTAAAAAGAAAACCTTGACTCAACTTTACAAAGGTTGGGGTTAGTGCATTCAAACTTTACATATTTCATCCGTGTGACAAGACCTTTCTTTAGATACCATCAAATCTGACCCTTTGTCCTTGACCTTTGACTTTGATCTACATTTCAAAGTTGGTAAACTTGACCATAACTTCTGAAGGGTTGGGGCTAGTGCTTTCAAATTTCAGATATGTATTTTTTGTGGCAGGACCTTTCATTAGATACAAATAACATTGACCTTTTTCACCTTGACCTTTGAGATATCAAGAAATACCAATATAATGAATTTGCATATAAGAAAAGTTAAACCTTTGCTATGTTGTCATATGGGGGGGGGGGGGGGCATTAATAAGTGTTTCACAAACACATTTCGTTTAAATTGTATTCAATTGATTTACTTTAAACGATAATTTATTTACTGAATCAAGGAGAATTCAGAGCAGTTTCAATACAAATAATTACTTAAAAATGGTAGTTTAATTACTATCAGGATTGAATTCCTAAATTGTCATATTAATTGTCTGTGAGGAGGAGTTATCTTTCTTCTAAATATTCCTTCATGTAAAAAAAAAGTTATACTAATTAAAATGTGTTATTAAGTACTTGAAACTTTAAACCTTTTTTAAAATGGTCCTTAAAAATATACAAATTATTCAATTTAGAAGGCTTTTGATGTTGGAATTAAATGTTTTATTGCTGAATATAATAAAACAATTAGAAAGAAATAATGTCGATTTTAGTAAATATGATAAGTATTCCATTTACTTAGTATTCTCCTAAGCAATACTATTCCAGATTTTGATTAATTTCAAACTTACATTTACTTAGTAAGTTACTAAGTAAATGAAATTCTGAAATAAAATAATTCATAAAACCTAGTAGATAGAAAACAAATTATTTCTAAATTAAGTAAAAATGATGATTTTCTAAAAATGAGTACTTCATTTACTAAGTAATATAATTCCTATTAAGTATTGATACTTAGTAAATCATTTTATAAGTAAATGAATTCATCCTTATTACTAATTATGTTTACAATTACTAACAATGATAGTCATTTACTTGCTATTCTGACTAAATGAATTACTAATAATTACTAGTTTTTCTTAATCTAATATCTTATTTTAAAAGCAACAAGTAAAACTTTTTTTAGAGTATAATAACCCATTGCAAATGTATATTTAATTTACAATTTGAATTATATATTGCTTGCAGATAAAATATGCAAACCTGCGAAAATGTGAAACAATATTGAGACGCTTTTGAATAAAATTTCGGAGATTTATTTAATTAATTTTATATGAGGTAAGCCCGGCGCTCTCCTGACGCAGTTAGAGATGATTTCCTAATATTTTATACGTGGCCACATCATCAAAAAAATTAATGATTTACAACTTAATTGAGTTTCACTCACTTTATGTATTAACTACAAAATATGCTATAAAATGCTAAATGTTTATACCCGGATCTCAAATACTAATTTAAAAAATACATGATTAATAGATGTTTAATTAAATATTTTTTTCTACAATTAAAAAAAGTGATTTTTTATTTGCCAGCTTTGACCCCCTAATAACAACGAAATAAAATATGAATTTCTAGTCTGCATAATTCTATTAAGTTCTATATCTAATCATGAAGATGTTGAAAAATGATTTTTCATACAATTTGTTCATCTTTGATCCCCTGTTGTTTTCCCATCCTACAATTTGAACAAACTTAAAAGGTTTCCACGGATCCATGTTAGGACCGGGCTTTCCGCCGTCAGTTTTTCTGTTCTATCTGTAAACAATTCACAGTTTCCACTTCATTTCCAGAACAACTTGGCCACTTTTAACCAAATTTACTGAAAATCATTCTTGAGGTAAGGGAATTACATTTTGTTAAAATTAAGAGCAACATCGCCATAAAAGGGGAAATCTAGATATTGTGAAAATTGGTGGTATTTTCTTAAAATTATCTCGAAAACAACTTACAGGACCTAAAATGCATATAAAAGCATCCTTGTCCATGTACATCAATATATTTCCATTTCTATTTTTTTCTCTGTGATAACTCTTTGAAAGTTAGCGGAGTTGATTTCTCGACAATTCTATCGGAATGTAAATTCGGCAGGTCGATAGGTCAGGAGCTAAGGAGGCTTAATATGCACGCAAATCTCGTGCGAATCTGTCTCTGTGTCTGCCGCTGAGGAGGCCTAATATGCATGTAACTCTCGTGCGGCTACCTTTGTGTTTGACGTCAGTGGGCGAGGACTATTGAAATTAGCATGAGAGTCCTCGTGTAATTTAAATCTATGTCTACATTTTTAAAGTCTAAATCTACAATTTCGTTTAATGAAATGGCAATCATGGTCTTGTTAGTATAGTATGCCAGGGACATCAACGATAGTGGGAAACATGGGATAATTTTTGCATAACGACCTTTGACCTTTTGACTTCAAAATCAATAGCGTCTTTCTGAGGTCAACGAAAATTGTGGCATATTATACCATTGCAAAACGTGGAGGACTTCTTGATATAGTGCACGAAAACGAAGATGTTACAAAGATAGAATTTATGAATTTATGACCTTGGTCTATAAAATAACCTTAAGATCTCAAAATCAATACACTATCGGGTTTTCCTTAGTCTTTAGGGAGTTGATATGTAAAAGGAGATGTTTCCACAAGGCTGTTTTTTGGCCCATGTTTTTTGTGAAAAATGAAATTAGATTGCCAACAATTTTAAACTTACTTCCATTATTTTCAACGTGTCTAATTTTGTGCTATGTATTTATTTTGGGAGAAAAAAGTTAGGATAATATTGGAATAAATTATCAAAGTATGGTACCCTCAACCGCTTTAATATTGAGTATATGGGAAAATGTTGGAGAGTTATGATGTTTAACCTTCTAGTACACCACGTGTTGCATTCTGAACCAAAACCATAATTTGATAATTAATTACTTATATGTACAGAAAGATTATACTGAAATATGGTTGTGGTTCGCAATGCAACACACACTTAAATACTAATGACTTTGCAAATTTTGCAATCTGTTAAGTTGTGGTTATTTTTTATTTAAAGACTTAAAGTGAATCATACACAATTATAACATTGTCCAGTCAATCAAACAGATTACTAGGAATTCGACCCTTGCTCTTGGGTATACTTTTTTACCCTTGTGTTTCTGTCTAGCTGTCTGTGTGTCTTCGCATATTTTCGGCAACTGCTCATAGTAGATGATTGGGGCTTTTTTGCAGGTCAAAAGGCGACAACTATTTTTGTATGAATACAACGTCAATTTTCTGTTTATCTGTGTGTCTGTATGTATCAATTTCCATCATGGTTTTCTCAGCGAATACTCATTGCAGATTCTTGAAATTTTAGTACTCTCTTCGTTTAGGTATGCCATGTTATTGCGAGATTGATTCATGAGAGTCAAATAGAGTGGGGTTTTACTATTTAGTACTGGCTTGTCCTTTTAAACCTGTATTAAAATCATACGATGATATCAAATATAAAAGAAAAATAATTGATTATATTGTAACATGCCTGTGTGTCTGTTTGTGAGGAAAACCAAAAACTTTGACTCTAGAGACTGTAGTGTCAATTTATAAAAACCAAGGTCAGAATTATTGTTTCACAGTAAACAATATTAATTATTTAATGCAAATCAAGGTCAAAGTTTCTTGATTTGGGTATGTTTCCGTTTCACAGATTAAATATACATTTTTTCTGTTTAGTTAGTAACCAGCTCCTTTCAACTTAATTATTAACTTAACTTAATGTGAATTTGAATTTTACAAGATGTTGATGATGCAGTTTGTGCCTTGATTTGTCCTAAATCTACTGCCCATATAACAAGTGGTCTTATCATTATACCCACCACAAACAAAGTTTGGGGGTATGTATAGGAATCACCTCGTCCATCTGTCTGTGCAAACATGTCCTGTTCATATCCTTTTTTACGGAAGAACATAAGAATTAATACTTTACACCTTGATCAAAGGTGATTTGTGCAAGTTCAAAGGGGCACATGTACATGCGATTACAAAAACATTTTGAAAAACAAATTAAGATACGTTTCACACGAAAATGGGTACAGACATTGAATCAAAGTATATATCTTTAGAATTCAAATGAATGTATATAAAATGAATTTTGATAAAAAACACATCTCAGAGTTTGCATCCAATATCTATAAATAAAATAAGAACATATAAATTATGTTTAATGCTTGTGTTCAGTGTACACTTACAGAATCAGTTCTTTTTTATCGCAAAAAAAATTTTAGTATTGAATACAATTTATTGATAAGAGATTTTTACACTTCCTTTGTGTCAATCTAAACGAAATACTATTAAATCGATGTACTTACTTATAATGCGTAGAGGTCTTTTTTCTACTTTATACTTGTAAGAATATGTATGGGTCGCAAGCACAGTTATATATTAAATGATTTGTCTCATTATATGATATATCGTAATATTGAAAGGTTTTCTTTATTTATAACTGATTGTTTTTCATACCTTTTTTATGTTATTTTAGGAAGCAAAGATGTCTAATAAGAAAACATACACAATTTCTATTAAATTCCTATGGCTACAATTACAAAAGTTCTTTTTCCAAAAATTGTTAAATTAGTTAACTTTTTGTGTTACTTCAGCCCTGTTCCATGTTCCCTGATGATATATGGTTAATCTTTCTTTAGTTTTTCACAATGATTAGTGTTCTACAAGTAATAAATCTTCATAACCCTCTTAGACACTTTTAGAGGGACCCTTTAGATATCCCTTGGTCTCGTGACTAGTATAGGTTGGTTTTGCAAAAAAATTATAAAATATGAGAGAGGAAACATTATTAGAAATAATTAAAGGAATTAATTTAAAATTCATCATGGGCCAAAAATTAGCCTTATTGAAACCCTACCTTTCATTTCATACCAAAAGCTCAAAAACTTCTCGAGGATGTCGCGTGGAAAAAAGTGTTACAGACTAGCAAGCAGACCTAAATTAGTATCCCCTACTTTCATTGAAAGCATGGGACCAAAAATAAAAAAAACATATCAAGGCTGCTAGTTGAGTGTTGCGAGACTTTCATGATTAATACAATATATAAACTATACGTAGTGTATTATAGGGATAAATCAATCAGATATAATTAGTCTGGAATGTTCAAAGGAAAGCAGGTGTTGCCAGGTATAGTATCATGAATGACAAAATCATGCTAGAAGGTCATTCATTATTTGTTTGAATTATACAGTCGCAGAAAAGAATATAGAAATGCACGATTAGTAGAGGTGCAATAGATATTTATATACCATAAAACTTATTAAGAGTTAAAGTTAGAATAAAGAAATAGAAATGAATGTAAATAATTATTCACATTTATTAAGACATTTCATACATACAGTTGTGTGCCAAAAGTGAAAATAATTTTATTTTTTCTTTATATATTTCATTGAAAATAATATTTTGTAAAATCGCTGGTATGACAACATTTCTTGACAGATTTTATCAAAAATTTCTTGATAATCAAAGAAATTGTTGTAGTTAAAAAAAACAATAGTTTTTATCTGATAAGCATTGATAATCTAAAAATATTGTAATTTAAGTGTGACATGATTTTTTAAGTCATATACTCACAATGAATTATATAGTCAACATTGATCTTGAATTTTAGAACTGATGTTTAGTGATGAACTATATTTTACTACATATTAAACGTGTAATGATCTTTTAAAGAAAGATAACTACACATTTTCTGGTTTAAGTACTGAAATAAATAATTAAATTGGACAAAAATTGACCATTTACCTATGATTTTACAAAATGTTGTTTTCAATGAAATATATAGAGAAAAAATAAAATTATCTTCACTTTTGGCACGCCACTGTATTTCGATGTAAAGCTTCGACCCCCTCTTAATTGTGGTTCCCTTCTACCCACTTGGATTATGAACACATTTGTATTTATTGTTTGTTATAAATTTTCACATGATTAAATCTTTTCCTGTCAAGTGGTTCTTGAGAAGATTTTAAAAGATACCATTCAATTTTCACGAATTCTTAATTGTCTCCCCTTAAAAAGGTTGTTGCACTTTCTGTGAAAAAAAATTAAACTTCCCTTCACCCAAGGAATCATTGTTGCAAGTTTGGTAGAAAATGGCTCAGTGATTCTTGGGAAAATGTCAAAAATACAAAAAGTTCAAAGACGACAGACAGACGCCGGATTCTCTTTGATCAGAAAATCTGACATCTATCGGTGTTTATTCTTTTAAATTCCTGTTTTAGTATTCAAGATAAAAAACAGTCGGTGCAACATTTTAAAGATAAAAATGTAGGTTCCTTTATATATGATAACAAAAATCCTTTATTTCTAAAGAATGAAACATAATTATCAATACTAAAAAATGCATAACTTTGTTTGACTGCACAAAATTCCAGTTTAGATTTTCGATCCGAAAATTTCAAAAAGGTGATTGAAAGGAACAGACCATAAATCTGTGCAAAAGTTTAATTTTAAAAGTTAAACCACATAAAATCGATATTCAAGCAAGTATTGATCTATTGATAAACCAATGAGGGATATTTTGATATTTTTTGACATTTTATGTAAAATTAATACAATCAGTCATAATTAACCCTACAAGTCAAATATGACAATTTACACGAACCTTTCAAACCTTTCAATGAGGTGATCTGGATTGAAATTTACGACAATCGTTTGAGTTTGTGACAGTGCCATTAAACCTTAAATTATCCATATGTCAAAAATTACGCATTCCTTAGCCTTGTACATTTAGGAGTAACACAGAGAATGGGATTTGCTTCATAATATTTATACTTTGATAACAGTCACGTTGTCGAAAATTCATGTGGCCTTTGGTATTTAGTGACAAACTGAAAATTGTTGGACGAATTTCAATTTATTATGAAAATTCATTATTTTGGCGTCATTTGTATTTCAAGGGAATTTTGGAAAACAAATTTCATACAAAAATAAGATCAGATGTACGCATGGTATTCATTATGTTGAAATATAATAGAATCTTGTAATATTTTTCTTTTCAGAATTAGTATGTGGAATTTTTGCAGCTATGTTCTTTATATCCTTTCAAGAAACTCTCCCAAAATCCTTGTGATCTCCTGGTCCGAACATTTTTCGAAAAATAAACAATTTTATTTCAAAGAAAAAGGAACAATTGAATATAAATTTGAAAACGAAACTAAACCAAAAATGGTGAGGTTGGATCAAGATATATATAACAATAAAAAACAACTTGGCAAAAATAAGATCCTCTCATTTTAGTGAATACTTAGGAAACTTAAGCAAAAAAACAAGACATGTTTGAAATGAAAATGACAGCCATTTAGCCTGTACGACGTCGTATAGAAGGATTAACCTAATTTGAGCTGTTATACTTGTATATTGAACATAATTATTGTACAGGTTTAAATGTACATAAAACAACAAAAAAAAACAAAGGAGTATAAAAATTTGATTCATTTCTCTATATTTGGATATTTTACTCGAAAAAGGACGTTAATGGTACTCTACCAAACAAGCTTTATAATAAACCTGATGACTTTAATTTTTCAATCGTCAACGTCCCTTACTTATGCAGCAATATACTTTCATCACCTGCACCACAATTGATTTGATACGCAAGAACATGCTTTACGTATATACAATTTCTAAAACGAGGTAAATTATTGACAAACAACTTCATGACACAAGAATATCAACAGTGTCGTTTAAAGTCATCTTTTCGTAAGTTCTATGGCCGATACGATGACATTGTTGCCAAATACAATTTATCATTGAGTCAAATGCTGACTGACGTTTTCATACTGATTATTAAGCCATTATTTACACACTGAATTAACGACGGATTTTTCCTTAATTTCCCGATCATGTGAAGGAGCACACGGCGGGTGTGACCGGTCAGCAGGGGATGCTCTCTCCTACATGGCAATTTATTCTTATCCTACCTCTGATGTTTTCGAGGTCTGTATTTACTCTGCTCCTATTTTGTATTGTTTTATGGACTTTTGAGCTTAATATAGTTCGTTATCTCCATTCACGTACATTTATCATTTATATTTCATTTCAAATGATGAGTTTTAAGTTCAGCTTTCATACCTTGAATTTAACACTCCTCTGACTACATTGAGCTTGTTTTTAGCCAAACAACACAAGGCATGTTTAATCCAAAAAAATCTTCTTTGTTATGACGTGACAAAATATTAATAATAAAAAACTGAGTAAAAAAAGATTGGGAGACAATGTAACATAAAAACACAATTCCCGAGAAAAAATATTTAACAATTATGCAGTAACAAGTTGGGCTCCCAGTATGTGACTATTAGATAACATATATAAATTGGCAAGATAGGTGGCCTCCAAAATATGAAAAAAAGGCTTCAAGCATTACCTTGCACAATCCGATGGGTCCCCATGTGGTTTACAAATAATGAAATTACAATCTAACACATAATAAATGAAACTTAGTTTAAAACAAGAGGCCCACGGGCCTTATAGGTCACCTGGGTATCATGAAACAACTTTCCAAATATTGAATTTGGTTTGTGTTTTAAACCAGATGCCATGAAATTCACTATTTTGAAAGAAGCACCATTCTTATCTAATTATACACTGAATGCTTACTCTAGTTACTTAATACCCAGAGTTAGATCAGAGTAAGAAAGAGAAAATGCATTTTCACTTTATAACCAGTGGTGCACCCCATCCCACAGGAACCACTGACCCGGGGCCACATATTTCAAAATTTTGGAAATTTTAGCATAGATTTTATTTCATCATAAATGGTTGATTAATACTACTGAGCAGATTTCAAAGCATTTATTTATCATCTACTACAATGTACTGTTACCCCCCCCCCCCTCCCGATACCCCTGACCCAGAGAACATGAAATTAATCATTTTGCTAGATGCAGCTTTCTTCATCATAAATATATGTACTAAGATCATTAGCATAATACCTTGGAGCAATGGAAAAGATTTTCAAAGAAATAATGCATTTTCACTATTTATAATCATTAGAGCCCAACCCTAACACCAAAACCCCTGACCCAGGGGCCATGAAATTCACAGTTTTGGAGGAGGTATCCTTCATCATCATAACTATGAACATAGTTCATTGGCTTAATACCCAGGAGCAGAGAAGAAGATTTTTGAAGAAACAATGTATTTTTACTATATAATCAATAAAGCCTCGCCCTAACGTCACAACCCCCAACCCAGTGGACACAAAATTCACAATTTTGAAAGAAACACTCTTGTTCATCATAACTATATACTTACTTAGTTTGTTTAATACCCAAAAGCAAAGGAGAAGGTTTTTAAAGAATTCATGCATTTGTATAATCAAAAGAGTTCCTTCCTTACACCAAAATCCCTGCCCAGGGGCCATGACATTCACAAATTTGAAAGATGCATCTTTCCTCATCATAACTATGTAAATAGTTTATTGGTTTAATACCCAGGAGCAGGTAAGATAATTTTTGAAGAATTAATGCATTTTCAATTAATCAATAGAGCCCCGCCCTAACAGAGAGGCCTGACCCTGGGGCCATAAAATTTTATTGAAATTGATCATATCTTTTTATTTAGTTTACTTAATACCCAGGAGTGAAGAAGAAGATTTTCAAAGAAATAATGCTCTTTTATTATATGATCTATATAATAAACCCCTGAAGATAAAAAAATTGTTAAAGAGGCACTCTTGGTCATCATAACTGTGTTCTTAATTGGTTTATTTAATACCCAGGAGCAGAGAAGAAGATTTTTGAAGAAATAATGCACTTTTACTATATGATCCATATCGCCCAGTCCTAACACCAGAACCCCTGACCCAGGGGTCACGAAATTCACAATTATTGAAGAGGCACTCTTGGTCATCATAACTATGTTCTTAGCTAGTTAATTTAATACCCAGGAGCAGAGAAGAAGATTTTTAAAGAAATAATGCACTTTTACTATATGATCTTCTGTAGACGTACTTTTTTCCATTTTCTAATCTCAATTTCTGGAATCCGCGTTTTACGCGGATTTCCTAGACTGTCACTATATATATTTATATTAAGTATTTGGTGTATATAAATTAATACCACGCGGAAAAAAGTACTTCTACAGTATATTGCCCCGCCCTAACACATGAATCTCCGAAGGGGCCATGAATTTCAAAATTGTGTGTCAACAGTATGCCTTGATGTCCAGGAGTAAAAAAAGATTTTTAAGGATTGCATTGATTTTAGATATGAAATTCACAATTTTTGTTTCCCTTCACCCATAGATTCTGTATACCAAATTTGGTTGAAATTGGTTCAGTAGTTGCAGAGAAGAAGTTAAAAATGTTCAAAAGTTTACGAACGACGTACGACGTATGACGACGGACGAAAACGGATAGCAGTAGGTCACCTGAGTTTACTCAATTGGTGTCAATTGAAATGACAGATTAAAAGCTACTTAATTTTATTTCTTTTCATAACATTTGCTACAGTTTGATATATTTTGTAATATTCTTCAGATCTTCAGAAGCATCATAATCGTTTTCATTTATTCAAAAGTACTTGGACACAAATTTGAAGTTAATATTTTCTCTATAATACATGTACTACGACTTATATATTTTAATAACATTTCACACAAAAATTAATTAAAAATCCTATTTCAATTAAAAGTTATTAAAACTTCAAATTTTTTGGCGGGTTTGATTGACACATCCTTGCACATTCACAAATTTTAACCTTATTCTTAATCCTTAGGAAAAGTGGCAATTTTGTTGTGTATTAATGAGAAATATTAAAACCTTTATCCAGAAAAATAATTTTATTCAGAGTAGAAATGTTAGAAAGCAAAACTCCTTCACAAGTATCGGCATTTCGAACTAGAACAAGAGTTGCTTACAAAGTTTAGCAAACGAGCACGCTCGTGTTATGTACACAGTTTTTATAAACAGGGCACGAGTTCTGTTATTGTTTATGTTTACAATTCATCGGGTGCGTTCAATCGTCACAGTCTGCTTACCACAACTGCAAGGACTGACAATATATTGTGTGTTTGTTTTGCTTTCGAACATGTCTACTCTGAATTCTCTGGATTATAGCATTAATATCTTTAATTTATACAAAACGAGATTGCCACTTTTCCTAAGGATCAAGATTAAAAATTAATTTGTGAAAGTGCAAGGATATGTCAATCAAACCCACCAAAAAATTTGAAATTTAAATATCTTTTATATGAAATAAGATTTTTAATTAATTTTTGTGTGAAATGCTATTAAAATATATAATTCGTAATATTATAGAGAAAATAATAACTTCAAATCTGTGTCCAAATACCTTTAATCAAAGAAAATACCTTTACTTTTCTTCTACTTACCCACCTCTGATGTTTTAGAGGTGCGTGCTTGCTCTGCTCCTATTTTATATTGTTTTATAGACTACTGATCTTGAATACTGTTTGTTTTCTACATATGTTTACGGCGGATTAGGGAGCTATAGTCATGGCTTTTCTAAATGGTAAAGTCAATAGTGTTGGATATCTTTCATTGTTTAGTAATTTATTTGGAATTGAACTTTTAAATGATGCAGAAACGTTGGCATAGTTATAGACATCGGTCTAAAATAAAGCTAAGATCAAATAAATGATGTCTCATTTGATTTACATAAAATCATATAAAACAAAATAATTTTAAAACAAATTTTTAATGTATGACACATCTGCTTCGTATTTGGACATTTTACTAGAAAACTTAAATACTAATTGCAAACTTACAACAAAACTTTATGAAAAACATAATGCCTCCATCATTTTCTATCAGGAAGTCCCCTTATTTGTGTAGCAATATATCAGATTTGTTGAATTTGTTATAACCAAATTCTTGAATTGGTTATAACGAATTCAACAAATCTGTAATAACAGATTAAATTCGTCATAACGAATTCAATAAATCTGTAATAACAAATCAAATTCGTTATAACGAATTCAATGAATCTGTAAATACAAATTAAATTCGTTATAACGAATTCAATGAATCTGTTATGACAAATTAAATTCGTTATAACGAATTCTAAAAATCTGTTATAACGAATTCTAAAAATCTGCTATAACAAATTAAATTCGTTATAACGAATTCTAAAAATCGTTATAATGAATTCAAAAATATTTTTGATATAGGTCCCAAATGGGCTTCCTTAGTATTATTTGAATTCGCCCCGTTTTAAATTCGCCCAAATGAGGGTTGGGCGAAAGGGATAAAAATAAAACGAGGGCAAAAATTTCCCTTTATACAGTATTCCTTTTCTCTTATCAATATTTAGAATTAATAAAAGGTCAGATTACATCAATAAATTCGTAAAATTATTAGATTTAGAGATATCGGTTGAAGTTTTTCTGTTCTTTGAAGATTCTCTAGTCTGTACTCTTAAAGAAATCATACAACACTTTTGTCTTAGCACTTGTGCACTTTCTACTGTTCATGGCTTTTTGTTTTGTTTATTTCTTGAATAAATTGTCAACAAAGTCATCATGAACTCCGTACAATGGGTTTATAAAATTAACTTTCCATATATAATCTGTACTCTTTATGATTATATTTTACATTTCGGAAGTGTAAAGTCTCAGTTTGAAATTGACAGTTATGTGTCTAGATCATGATTTGATATTTTCTTTCTTTGAGTGTAATTACCAGAAACTGGTCTTCAATAAGTGCGGAAGATTGATCGATTTTAATGTACTTTAAAAAATTGTCTTTGATTTCATTTTACATACATTTTGTTTCATGCATTTTCTGATAGTCTAAATGATGATTTGTAAAAAAAAAAATGGGTCAATTCCCTATATACTGAAGTAAATTAGAAATATTCTGGTTTTATTTCCCAATTGCAATATGTATTTGCAAAACATATAATAAACGAAGAAAAAATACATTGAACGTATTACACAAAACTTACATATAGATATTCATAAATACGTAAAAGTTCAATTTCATCTTTTGGCATCTTTTTAAAGAGTGAACTTCTAAAAAAAAAATTTCTTTTTATCTTTATTGAAAAGTAAGATCTTGAGAAAGTGTAAGAGTAAGAATCATCGTACACGTTTCGAAATCAATGCACTCCCCAACTCTTTTTTATTTAATACTGGAATTGCACAAATAACCTAAGGTTTCAATTCTTTTCAGTCATGCATCTTTTAATGAATCCATAATACTAAAATTCAACATTTTAAATGATTAAACATTCATAATCTCGGTAAATGTAATTAATTTAAAACAGTCTAGATACAAAATCAAGCACGTGCCTCAGTAGGAGCTCTCTAGTTACAGAATTAAACAGGAAACACCTAAAATTCAATCAAAGAATACAGGACTAGTGTGCAATTTATGAATATTCTTCAGAAATGAATCTGGAAGACTAAAAATTTATGATGGAGAGCAGAAAGAAAATTTACGGTTCCCGGTTGCATTGCTTTTTGGAGCATTTAAAGTTTAATTACACCTCAAATGACTTAGTACGCCTTTGTCCGTGCCAGACGGGGTCTAGCACGGACGGCAATTAGTCAAAATGGCCAATGCTTATTCGTCGAGTATGGTTATCAAGTCTTAAATAACCCTACTTCGTTAAGTCCATTAAAGCAAGAGAAACGAATCTCATTACACGATCATTTGCATATACAGATATATTACCTCAGTTAATAAGTCGATATAATTTCCATGCTATGATCGCTCCCTTCTGTGTTTTTTGAAAACTATTCCATAAGTTACGTTTTTATGTTAGTGAACGAGGTTCAGCCTGTGCAAAATGTCTTTGTTTTATGACAGCTTCAATATGAAACTTTAAGCTATTTAACATATAACCGTGAAAGAAGAAAAATGTTAAGTCATAATGATTTAAAAGTCAAAAGGATCTTAATTACAATTTTGTAATTTAATATTTTTTTCTGATTGACAAACAGACGAAAACTTTTATGTTTTTGTTTCAAATTTTATTTTCTTTGCTTCATAGAAACTGAGTACGAGTTGCACATTCTGATGATTATTTACAGATTTGTATTATATTAAATATCAATAAGAATAAAAAAGCTCAATTCAAAATGAAAGTTGTTAGAATGAACTTTCATCAATAGATCAAGAAACAAAGATTTTAAATCTTTAAACTCTTCGATTTTTTGAAGTAAAGCTAAACTTTATTGAATGTTAGTTATATGAACTACACACCTCAATTCCGGGTATTTATAATACAATTTACTTCATGACCAATGCAGTTATC
The DNA here is from genome assembly GCF_032062105.1 of Saccostrea cuccullata. NCBI lineage: Eukaryota > Metazoa > Mollusca > Bivalvia > Ostreida > Ostreidae > Saccostrea > Saccostrea cuccullata. Next base: position 44,904 of record NW_026929195.1, on the reverse strand, counting down.
ATTATTGAGCAGCAGATATTAAATACACCATATTTACCTGCAGTCTGTCGTTACATCACGAAGGATAAAATAAAGAAAAAGAATTGCTCATGTGATCAGTCAGAAGATCGGGTTTGCAAAAGATAGGATATGAAAACAACGAATTGTTTTCATATCCTTGGATTTAAAAAATTAACAAATTCTATCGAATTTTGTAATAAATGTGTCACCACAGCAAAAGAAGCAATCGTAAGTAGTGTGCAATGTGTTCAACAATGAAACAAATATAGCTTGCCAAAGTTGATTTCTCTCAAAAGGTATATATATTTAACAAAGTTTATATATCTAGACTCCTTTTGCTCTATATAGCTTTGATAAATTAAAAAAATTGTAAACAAGACACAAGAAATCATGTTTAAATTCCACATCCTTTTGCATTAATTTTGCATATTTGCCCCAAAATGTATTTTACAGAATATTGCAGTTTTTCCCTTAGAAATCCCAGAAGTGATTTTTTTTTCTCGTGAGATTGTGACATCAGGATTTAAGTTGATAATTTCTTTCCACCATCTCGCCAAAAAGAAACTGCATAATGATAATTAATGCTTTGGAGAATATTATTCTTCAAACTTTATTCAGAATTTAAATGCCATGTCTTAAAAATCGTTTAACTAAACTTTAATGATATACAAATGTGTGCTGTGCAAACTAATTACGAGTTTTAATTGATGTCTCTCATGCATAATTCATGATAACTTATCATTCTCAATAATTAGTCTTCTGACGGTAAAAAATATATTACCTTCTCAGTGGGTCAAATATGTTTCAAACAGATCTTTAAAGTCTTGTGATATAGATTTTCCAATTCATTATAGGATATTTGTGTTTACTGTATAAGTTATAGAGTTCAATTTCCTTGTTTTGTGTCTAGAAGTGCAAACATAATTTCGTTTTACTTATTAGATCGCACCTTCGCATATTTTTTATGATATTTGATTTTACATAATTATGATTTTAATGGCAAAAACTTGAAGGGATTTTTGGAAAAGGAACAGGAGTGTTGAAATATATTTTTTTCCTACAAAAATTTAAAAAATAATATTTGGAATGCAATCTTTAAAAAAAACTTTGAAAAAACTAGGATTTTTGATAAAATATTTCAAAAATAAAAATCTATGATTTCAATCTTAAAACTGGCATAAAATCAAAGAGAAGCACTCATTGAAAAGGGCATTTTTTTTGTTTTTCAGATTGACGGAAATAAATTTGAAAGAATGTAATCAAATTTAATTCTAAAACGAATGGAAGAAATTAAAAGATGTCGAAAAAGTTTGAAATTATTTAAATTAATGCAAAAATATGGAAGCACTTATAATTTTATCAGTTTTATTTAGAACGTGTAAAATAAATGTATTGGAAATAATGCAATAAAAAAGAAACAGTGGACTAAATCAAATTCTTTCTTCTTTATTTCTTTTCATATGTTTCATTTTAATGAATATTCATAAAGTAGCTGCTGAACAACGGACCAGAAAGGTAGAAATATTACACACGCAGGACAGATCAAAATGTCCTAGGAGAATCTGTCAAACTTCTCACTGATATGGATATTTTTATCTAACGCGAAAAGAAAGCGATATATCATGCTGCCCAGGCTAATAACCTCCTCTACTGTCTAATTTTTTTTTTTTTGCCACAACAATTGAAGATATTTCTATCTTTTTCACTTCATGCAAGGCATTAGTTTTCCTAAAGTACCTAGTGCATTAAACTCGATGTATATTAATATATACTATTCCTTTGCAACATTTATTTGGCTTTCTATTTTTATTTCTAAATTCAATTTGTATATTTTCCAAAATAGTAAATTTTTTTTGCAAAATTTACTAGTAAATTATTAAGTTTTCAAGAGATGCAATTTTAGGGAAAGAATTACTGATGCTTCAGAAACATCTTCATAGAACATCTTTGCAATCAGCAAATGAGAAACTTCAATAAAATCCTTTCTGCATTAAGCATTTCTTTTTATTTTATCATTTTAAAGCATGAAAATTTATTCCAAAAATAATCATTGTAAAACTTAATCTTTTTTACCCGGGAAAAATGCTATTTACATCTAAAATGTAAACCACAAGAAGAATAGTAAACAAAATACCAGATTTAGACTTATTCTAGAACAATTTGCAAACTAGATCTACTGGGTTTTATTGGACAAATCATTATTATTAAATATTAACCTGTCAAAAGTTTGGATTTAAATGTACTAATTTTGCCTTGTAGATTTCAAATACAGATATTGAACTTTCTAGGTGACCCGCTTTAGAATAAAAGTTTAATTATTCTTAACTTTATCGGCTCGTACCTTGAAAATTAACTACATGTCAGCATACTTATTTCAATTAAAATTCCACTGACTTCTTAGTATTGTAATGAAGTCTTGAAGTGTGCTTTTACATATTTTAACAGAATTTTAAAGATGTAAACCAGTGCATTAAAGGTTACCAATGATGTCAGAAAGGCGCTAATTGTCGTAGTAGAACAAATTAAGTTTCATATGTATTCGTGCAGAGCTAAAATAAAACTGTGATCTACGTATACTATACAAATGTTTAACAATATGTTACATACATCATTCAACTTTCTTTTGACCCTTTATGTCATAATACAAAAATTTCCTAATTGCATAGTCATGCCCCTCTCTATAACATTTTAATCTAAAATTTTAAACGCTCAGGTATTAAATGTTCCTCACGATCTATGTTTTAAACCCTCACGTACCTAATAAGTAGCCGTGTTTGTGAGTGTAGCTTTTATATAGAACTAAAATGGCAGAAAATATATACAGACGTGATTTGAAAGTCGTTTTTATGCATAATATACATTTTGTATATACATGTTATTAAGTAGCATTCAATTGTAGGAACCAATTGTCCATCTTTCCCGACTTGATGGTACATTAACAATATTTTAAAAAATAGTACAAAATTTCAAACTTTCATTGATATACATGTTTTGCAAATATCAATGCAGGTATGTCACTTTTTGTACTTTTGATAAGAGCATCATCAATTCGTTGCTTTTGGAATCTGTTAACATTATCTATTTAACTTCCTGTTAAAAGTTTCCTTTGATTGAAAATTTGTTTTCTTACAATTTTGGTGATCATATGTCTGCTCAAGGGTTTGTTTGTCTTGGTTTGTATAATATTTATTACATCAGGCACTGCTATTGTGTTTTCATGTCACCACCTTTGATTCTTTAAAAACAATAGCAGATCTTTAAATATGTAATTTTACATTCCATTTGTTGTATATAATAAATACATAGCTGAAGTACTGTAGTCCTCTGTTTGAGAAAATTCGGAAAGAAAAAGCAGAGAGCTATACAGTTGGGTTGTAAAAACTTTTTTCCGCTCACTTCAGGTATTATTTCTTATATTTTGTGTTCTCCCCAGCTTTATGAAATTTTAATGATATCCGATAATTAATCATACGTTTAATTTTTATCCCTTAAACGTTTCTTTACCTTTCAATGGTTCATGTTGGGCCATTCGTGGAAGAGGATAAAAATGGGAATCTTTTAGATCGATATTTCAAATCCACAGAGGACTGTTTCGGACCGTTGAAAGGTAATGATTGGGGTAAAATATATGATTAATTATCGGATACCATTCTAAGAGCGTAAAAACATAAACTTCAAGAAATAATACCTGAAGCGAGCGACAAAAAATTGGCGGCATAAATCAAAGGTTTTTACAATGCATGATCTATAGCTCTCTGTCTTTTCTGTCTGAATTTTCTCAAGCAGAGAGCTACAGTTCTACAGCTAGTAAATACAGTACTTTTCAAAAACTAAACCATTTTTGTTGTTACACTCTAAATATCATTTGTTATATTGTTTTATACTAATCTCAATCTAAAATCAGGAGCACTTATCTGGAGAAATATTTGCGTTGACTTAATGCCCGATCCTTAAATAAATATTTTGCATTTCATGAAGATTTTGGTTTCCTGATTGCAAGATTATTGTTGAAGAAATATACTAGTATGCACGCACAATGTTATAAGACACAAACCACCACAACACAAATTCGTACTGTACATAAATTTGTTGTAACGGCTTCATTAAGTTTCAATGCAAACTAGACATAAAATTCACAACTTAAAGTGCATAAAATAGCCATAATAGTCTGTAAAATCGTAAAATGAGCCTTCCTGTTTCTGCCGTTTGACAGATGGAAGGTATGGAACACATCAATCTTCCTTTGTCTCGTACCTCTTTGGTTTTTACGAAGGTGTAATAGAGCACACAGATTTTAGCAGTATATTAATAGTGTAGAATGAATTGGAAACACTCTAGTAATCAAGGCAATGTTCTTTTGGATACAGTCTGTCCCATCTGCGTATTACGTGATGCTGTTATTTGGTAAACCACTCTTTTGTAATTAGCACACTTTAAGACAGTAACTGCTAATGATATTATCTATCATGTTATGGAATGTTAATTTTATGTTCTTTTTTTCTTCTAAACTATAACAAATGCAAAACCATGTTTTGTTTTGTATTGTAATGCTCGGGTGTAAGATATGGCAAGGAAATGGCATATTTAGTAATTAGGCATAATCATGCATTTGAGGTAAACGCCCAGATGAGAAATAGCCAATCAAATTCGTACAAAATCATTATAAATCATTTTGCATTTAGTTATTGCTAACATGCAAATTATATTCAATTGGTACAAAGAAAAGAGTTAAGACGCGAAGCACAGAAAACTGTCACATATTTCTGTTTAATGCTATGTTCATTTTGTCAATATTATCAGAACGTTTGTACCTTGGAATTTCAAATTTTAGTCGGGGTTTAATTTTCGTTGTTTTCGAGGTATGGAGAGACCCACAAATTTATGACAACCACGAAATGTAAAATTTCATATGCATTACTACTAAAAAAATTCCAACCACGAAATTAAATTCCCGCAATCCAATATTTTTTCCTTATGCCTTAAAAATTTGACCCTATGAAAATACGTGATTTTACAGGGTTTTTTTATTTGATAAAAAATTTAAAATATATACATGAAATTAAAATAATAGCTTTACTTAACAATTTTTCAGACGTCCCTTAAAATTATAAAGAAAATGATTAATTAAAAATAATAATAATTTAGTAGGAATTGAAATTTCATGCTTATTTTTGATAGATAATACAAGATTACCAACCTCTCACAAAAAAAGTACATATTTATTAATGCATTCACTTTTTGTGAATTTAGCATTTGTGAAGGAAAAGGGCAAAATTACACTGTATCTTTATCATTCATTGCAGAGTAAAAATCACCGAGAGTGAAAACAATTTTTTGAGTAAATTGTTGTCCCAAAACTTAAAATCTGTTGCTGAAGTCCTGATTGACTACAATGTAAATGACATCAATTATTATTTATATGCTGGTAGCAACTGCTGCACTTCATTTGGAAATAAAGACTGTTTTTATTTCCAGAAGTGCATCAGTCGAGTCAGAACTTACACTATCATCAACATCTAGAGCAACTGAAAAGCATGCATGCTATTACTTTATACATGTACCATTACGTATCGAACAATAAAGAAGCATTTGTTATTTATTATACGTTTTGGCAAAATAATTAACTTCAATAACTGGTACATTAGTTGATTAGTTGATACATGGACATTTAATTTAATAAAGTGAAAGTCTATGCGCAGGAGAAAATGTTTTGAAGTCTTGGGATTTAAGGTGTCCGAGCTTTCATTATAAAAGAAAAAATCAAGCTTCTCTTTATCTTCCAACAACAGTAAACGTTTTTCACATTAAAGATAGACAAGGGCTGGTTTTCATTTGGACCACCCTCAAAAATTATTTTTGCGTATGTAAATCTAAAAAATGAATTCCAAGATCTGTATGTTTCCATAATCAGATTATTTTAATGGTTTTCATATTTTTGCTGTATGTTCAGATTTGTTTAGACAAAATGTACCATCAAAATCTATATTTAAAGACATTTATTATCAATTTAGTATTCCCGTACAAAGATTTTGTGTATTTTGCACCAAGTTTTCCAGTAGGTAAAAAAGGAAATCTAAAAGTAAGATGAGAATATTTTTGGTTTTAGTCGGTGAGTGATTTTTATCAACATATGTACTTTTGCGATTCCTCTGCAACGTAGGTGTCAAAGAAGCGACGTTGCATCGTTTGTTATACCTTTATGAGATTCATTAATTAATTGTATTTTAAATAGCTTATTTTAATGAAGTCCTTCGCATTATTATCAAAAATGAGCCCAATAAACATTAAATGTATACATATATTAACATATTGCTTCTTCGTGTGATTTGATCTTTCTTTCTCAGAATCATATGTGGATTATCAACAATTTTTTTCAGTTTCTTTTTGAAATTTAAATCAGAATTCTCAAATTACAGTGTAACGTGATGTAAAAAAAAGAATATTCATGCATCTAACTTCTCACCTCCTGTTTAAGTACAATAAATGTACATACTTCAATTTCTACAAATTTTAAACTGAGTGTTTCACCTTATATACCAATACAAACAAAACTACAAAACTAGGGTGTGTTACATGTATATATCAAGAAAATTACAACAAAAGAGAGTAGTTAGTATTTTGAATTTCCTGAGTTACATACAAAAGAAGAAAACTAATTATAAGACGAATTTTACATCCACCCCTTCAACTTGAGGAGCATATTTGACATTTTACAATGAGTTTTTCCCTGTATATATTTAAATATAAAGCAAATCCATTTGTGGGAATGAAGACCAATCATAGACATCTACATAATACCTAATTTGTTTTCCGTAAGTTAAAAGTCTACATAATTTGTGGAATCTGTCGTATAGTTGTTATTGTAACTTGTGGGTACTAAATTAACCTTGAACTTTTGGGAATAAAACTACAGAAATATAAAACAGGAATTCTTGTAAGTTAATACTTGGTACTTACCATTATTCATTCTTGTATTTATATTATTTGGTTCTTGAGAACTTAATTATGTATGGGTTTAAAAAAAATTTATTCCGAAAATTTGTTTTGCAACTTATACTTATAACAAAGAATAATTTATATATTGAAAAAAAAATAATATATATGTTATGTGTATGATTAGCAAGAATTGTAGATTATCCAAGAAAGTAAAATTTAAGATGCACAAATAATGCAGTCAGTGATTTAGATGCATACGAATAAGGCAGTAGGTTTAAAATTTGAATTCATTTCATATGCATTCATTTGTATTTTTTGAATCCTTAAATAGCCAACCAAGCATACAGTTTATCAGTTACTTTAACATTAGCGATAAATAAGATTAAAGAACATGTTTTTGCTTGTACCTGTTTAAAAATAGTTAAGATTTAAATTGTGGAAAAAGAATAGTGAACAGTTTCATAAATCAAGAAAATAAATCGAATCGTGGACAGAATAAAAAAAAGGCAGACCACTGGAAACAGAGACAGAATAAGAAGTAAGCATCCCCTGTTGACCATTTAAACTTGCTCTATATTTTGAAAAAGTAAGCGAGGTTCTAATGATTTAACAAAAGATATAAAAACAGGCAGACAACCCAATTTCAGATTTAATTTACAAACAAGTTCATTAAAAGGACTGCATAAATTGTAAAAAGCACATGTTGAAGAAGAATGTTAAAATGATTGGAACGTCAGCTTATATGTCAGTAGCTTGCCTCCGTTGAGAGACAAAAACAGCATATGCAGATAATAGCAGGATATCATTTCATAAATAATGGACGTTCACGAAGGAAAAGTTGAAGTCATTTCGTTTGACAGACAGTTTAGGTTGTAATTTTTTTTTTGTTAGTAAAACAAATTGCTTCATCTGTGTTTTTTTAACGCACTGCCTAGGCTGTGACGTCATAAATGAGCAGTTATGTTGAGAACATCGTAAGTTTTTAGAAATTGTTTTCAAATCATTTGTATATTAGTTATACAATAAAATATGTTCAAACCAAATGAGCAGTAATAACTGATTGTGAATTGATATTTATATTGTAAACATTACAATAATCATGAATTTCAACAACTTATTTGGCGAAGTTTTGGCATTCAAAGTTCTTGCCAGGATGGTTTATTTACTCTCTCTCTCTCTCTCTCTCTCTCTCTCTCTCTCTCTCATTAGTTCTGAGAAAGATAAAGTTTGGACGCACATTTCACATACATCTATATTCATAGTGTGAAAGAATATCATTTCCAAATTTTACCACAGTGTGAAAGAATATCATTTTGAATAATTAATTTACCTCGCTACTGAAATAAAATTATGTCATAAATGAAAAAAATAAGAATATAACTTGAGGATCATTGAAATGAATTCCTGTAATGATGCTTTATAACTTTAGCTTGGTCAAATAAGGTGTTTCGGGACATAATTTTTAGGTAAACAAGATGAAAAATCATATATTTAAACTGTCGTTTCCCATGAAAAATTTAGAAAAACCGTCCTGCATATGGGAGTTTTTCTCCGTATCAGGCAAAGAAAATGTATCCAAATTGCCTACAATTTTTCAGAAATCGGTAATTTGTATGTTCATGGCCTCTGCTTTAAATAATGTCAAATTTAATATAGATATCGGGACTACTTTTCATGTGATTTCAAATTGAATTCCATGAAAATACTTTATTTTCTACATAATTAAATTAGAACCGTAAAGTAAGGAAAAAAGAAAGTTGAAAGTGATTATGACGTCATAATGGATCTAGCACCAAAAAGTTAGTCTAAAGACATTTACTAGATCTTGACTTGAAGGTACACAAAACGATTTCAAAATGATGAAGCTTGCTACATTGTTTTATAGTTCTATTTGATTGCAATTTAGTGAAAGTAGTTTATCTCTCAGTATCTCTTATAACATCAGAGGTGGGGTCAGAAGCGATGGATAAGTAACCATCCCTTGTCGACCAGTCACACCAATCGTGACACTGTGCACTTCGTTATTATCGGAAAAAGGGGCGAAAACGCAGAAAATTCAGTGGGCAAAAAGTGACCTATCAATAAGTATGAAAAATGTCAGTCAGCATTTGTATTGACGATCGACCGTATTTGCTGACAATGTTATTGCTATAGATTTTGCATAGATTTTGTTGACTGAAAACAAAAAAGTTCATATCCCTTTCTTTCAACTGTTTTCTCAGTTTAGCTTGTCTCCGTTTAAAATCGTTATTACGTATGCTCTTGTGTATCGAATAAACCGAAAGATATAAACTCCATATGCAGAAAAAAATGGTATATTGCTACACAAATAAATAAATGTTGACTATAGGAAGTAGTACGTGTAACAAATCAAGTAGTCTAGTGAATCTTTCAAATAAAAAACAGTTGTGAGGACTCTTTAGTATTTTTATTCCGTGTTCAAAGGGATATATCGACATGAAAGTACTATGTTAACAAACAAGACTTCGTCGATATATCTAAATACCAGTTTCAAGGCCACGGCAAGTTTTTTTTTTTTTTTTCGTTTTTGTCATGCAGAGATTTTCGAAAAAAAGTCAGCTTGAAGTGAATACAAAAGGGTCAGCTGATAATGAAGCTCAATAGGTACCCATGGAGATTGTTGGAAGACCTAATCTCCAAACCTTCACTGATATTGTGAATCACAAACTCAAGCTTTGAAGAACTGGTGTGTATTGAATTATTTAACAAAAAATATTTGCAAATGACCAGTGGCAAGGTAAGAAAAATGGTGAGTTTCTTTTCAATGAGAAAGCAGTTTTTTTTATGTTGAAACGCCTGAATGTTAATTTTTTGGTAAAATCAAAAAGCAAGCTTTGTGAAGGAAAAATATCATAATGCTTCTGGAGAGGGATATTTAAAGACCCTTATCCATACACTAATGTAAAACGTTTAGGGGATAACTAAAGTGGTTATCTACATGTATTTCATTTTTTCAACATAAGGTAAAACCTTTTACATACAGGACAAAATATTTCAAAACAAGGAAGTTTTTCGTAATTAAATATATATTATATACATGTACATACAAATAATATAGCCAATAAACCTACTGGAGTACCTTGGTTTATGTTCAGAATAATAGGAAGATTATTTACTATCTTAACTATGAGTACTTATAGCATCAACCTCTTAAAAACACGATATTTACATAACGTGATATGGTCGTATTTTCTTTTCTTTTCTTATATGTAAAGAAAAAAGAAACTTTGATAAAAGTCTGTGTTTAAAATACTTTCTCTGGTAATTTTATGTTATCATTATTTCGGACAGTAACATCGAGATTCATTTTCATGCATTTCACGAGTATGTAGGTAATGAAGGATTTTGTAAATGTATAGTAAATATAGGAAACTTGAAGGTCAGTCTTCGAGTGTATTTACCTGTTTTCTGCTGCACAACAACCTTTGAGCAGAACACAAGATATCATTTTCATTTTTTTTTAAATCTGCATAAATATGACATATCAAAGATTTAAATAGCATAAAAATTTTAAAATAATTTTTGCATTTAAAAGTATTTTTCCCTATTGTATTTATTTATATAAGGGATATAATGATATCTCTATCAAGCCTGAAATAATTGTAAAGTTATGAACTAGACAGTGCTGATTAGAATGATTTTCAGGTCAATGAGCTTTCTGGTATGCTTTTTGTGCTAAATAACTTCAGGTAAATGATAAAAAAATTAACCCATTTGTAAAATCTTCAAATAGAGGCACTTTTGGAAATTGATATATAGTTCTCTCTAAATAAGACATTTGCAATGCAATTGTTTTTGACAGCGTGCGTCAACAATATGACAAATATAACAGAAAATGCATCAGGTTCTTCACAAATTAGCAACATAAACTAAAAAGCTTTACCACAAATATCTACCTTTAGCGACAAAATACGCAAGCACGTCTCTGATGGTGCTAATTTAGGTAACTTTATTTATTAGTTTATTAAATATTCTTTTTTTAAAGAAACAGTTATTGTCCCTTGTAAGTATTTCATTTTATTGGCATACAGTGAATTTTTATGTACAGTTATGATGAAACAGTTTATACAGGTATATTGCAATGCAATAGTTTGAACTAATTTTGAAATATTTTTTTCAATAAAAGGAAATAAATGTCATCTATACAAAAAAATCTAACATTTTCCCGAAATGTTGATTAAAACATTTCGGTATGCAACGGCTTCTGTAGTTTATTTGAGGTTTGAATGTTAAACTAGTGCTGTGTTTATTTTTTAAAATGTTGTTGCAATTTTTCCTCACATTTGCTATTGTTTCAGCTTTGTTAAATATGTCTTCTCATTTTCAATCGATTTTGAATTTTTTATATTTACTATTTAACAAATAGAATGATATAACTTCTCCAATATTTTTACCTGCAATATTAAAAAACATGCACAATATTTAATGCCAAATTTCGCTGCCAAAATAAATGGACATTTCTTATCACGTCAATCAGTTAAACTCCACTTTTAACAAGAAACAATTACAAATTAAGACATTTTGCAAACTTAAAAAGTAGGTTACTTAGCAGTTGGGTTGAACACTTAACAAAAACTATTTTATTTAGCAGAGAGGGGGGTTAGAAAGAGGAATGGGTCCCAATCCTGAAGCAAGGTCATTTAAGGTTTTGCCAAAGGTCAACATGTCCAAAAATTTATTTTTACAATAGCTCAAAAACTATGTGGTTTATAAAGTTAAAACTTTTACACTGTGTACAATGTACATGTAAATATATCATTGATTTCCAGATGGAAAGTATCGCTTGAAAACAAATATTTAAAAAATATATATTTTTTGACAAAAAAATTAATACATTTAAAAATATGCATATTTTTTAAAACAAATGCACCTGCTTAATTCTGTACTTCTAGTGAAAACCATTATTGCCGAAATAATATGTTTATCAACGAAGGGCAAGTTGGACGTAATGGTCTCGGAAAGGCTGTTATTGAAAGTATGACGTGTAAATAGACAAAACCCTATAAATTCCGCCATTTGCGATGTACTTTCCGTTTCAAATCTTAAAATTTGGACAAAATAAACAGGGAAAAACAACGTTCCAGAAGCTATCATCGAAGTCCAACTTGGCCTTCATTGATAAACATATATTGTTTCTGCAATGATGGCTATCACTAAAAGTAAGGAATTAATTGGGTGAATTAAAAAAAATATATATATTTTTCTAAAGAATTTTTCTCGAAAAACATTTTTCAAGTATTTGTTATCATGTGATACTTTCTATCTCTTAATCAATGATGTATTCATAAAGTGTTAAAATTTTTAACTTAATAAACCACATAGTTTTTGGAGCTACATGTATTGTAAAAATAATTTTTTGGACATGTTGACCTTTGGCTTAAACTTAAACATTCAATGCAAATTTGTCCTCTCTGCATCGGAATTGAGGTATTCATGTTCTCTCTGGAATAAATTAAGGTACAAAAGATAACGTGTTCTACAAAATCTGCCCAAATGACTGCTAACATTTTCTTTTTGCCTTGGCATCCTATAAATGTGCAATATGGTTCAATTTTTTTTTAATTTTCTCTTCTGAAGACAAATGTGACGATGTGGATCAGCAAACAACGCTTATCTTACAAAGAAGATTCACAGAAATCTCAAATTTTACAAAGTAGCCCAATTGTATCATGGTGTTAATTTGAGGTTGGAAATTTTTTTTTCTGCATTAACGTGTTCCTGAAAAGACAACTTTCCTGCAAAAGCCATTTTTTAAAAATGTGTTTTTCATATATCAAATGCTAGTAAATGTAAAATAAGGTTTTATTAGGAATTTTCTCTAAGGGTCATTTGGGATCAAAAATCAAGATTTTCCATAAAGAAAAACCACGTTCCGAGAACAGAACCTCTCTTTCATTTTATGCAGTGGCCAGATCGAAGAACAAGATGCTACAAGTAGTTAGTGGCATATCGGGATTTTTTTTTTTAATTTTGTTTTTAATCCAGGGATAATTTTGAGGTAAAAAATATTTAATAAAGAAAAAATAGAAAATGAATATTTTTGAAGAATTCTTTTTAAAGCAAACTATTTCTTTAGTTTTAAAATGAGTTTGTTGTATAAAATACTTAATATTCAAAAATATGCAATTCATTGGTTACAATGTTATCTGAAACAATTGTATTTTTATACATGTTTATCTCTGTAAAATGTGGAATCAATATTGTTGACTATTTATCAGTTACTAGTTCTCTTTTCGCTTTTGGAATAAAAATATATCTAATTTCTGAATGAGGTTATATTGTAATGTATTTAAGGAAATGCAATTTTGAGTGTCAATAAATTGTTCAGATGTATTTATCTTTAATCTTAGGTAATGTCTCCTCGCGTGTCTATAAAGTTGAAAAACAATCCTTAATAAAGTTAAAAAATATTTAGAAATTTTAGAAAATATACATTTATTAGAGTATGTAAATAATTAGTATACAGTTAGGGGGTTGTCATGTTTTTATATCACTGAAGAATATTTGATTGTAAATCTTTATTTTTAATTATTAGCTTATTGATTATCGGGTAGAGGTATTATTATTAAATATGTGTATCTTGACCTATTAAACAAAGGGATGTGCATAGGCTTTGACTGTTGCCCTAATCCTTATTGAATTAGTCAATAAAATATGTTTAAAGTACAATAGAATAGAGTAAGATTTTTACAAGGTAATTTAATCTTGGGAGATTCAATTTAATCAGGGTAATTATTCTGCTTTTATTCCACTGCAAGGTTACCAAGAAAATTCAAGATTTAAAAAGGAAGGAAAATACATGCATGACGAATAATTACTATTTAATTTTCTCCATATGTCCATCATCTTTCAGTTACATTATTCCTGTTGGCAGTAATTAGCTATTAACTTTTAAAACACTATCAAAAATTTGCTAATGCAACTTTTTTTCACGTGCATGTTTATAATTTACGAGAAAATGAAGACCAAATGACATCAAGGATCCGGAAAAAGAAACAGCTACCCTGGTTCCGAATTCTGTGGTTATCTTGTCCTGAATTTTATTTTTTTGACTTTGTTTCGACTGTGACATTGACTTTTGAAATCAAATTACAAAAAAAAATCTTAATTTTTCTGATGACATTATATATTCTGAAAAAATACATGTTTTGCTGTAATACTGAAGCATATTTAGTAAAGATCACTATCCTGAAATGAAACATATGGAGATAACAAACAGTAATCAAGATCAAAAGTCAATTTAACAATACAAAATAGGAGTATAGCAAACACTGACCTCCAAAACATCAGAGGTGGGATCAGGAGCGACAGAGGAGTAAACATCCCCTTCCGACCGGATCGGGAAATAAAGGAAAAATCTGTCGTCAATTCAGCGTATAAATAATGGACGAACAATTGGTATGAAAAAAGGTCATGCAGCATTTGACTCAATAATAGATTGTATTTGCTGACAAGGTCATTGTATCGACCATAGGACTTAAAAAATGATGACTTTCAACGACACTGTTGATATTCTTGTTTCATCAACTTGTTTGTCAATAGTTTACCTCGTTTTAAAAATTGATCGTACGTAGAGCATGCTCTTGCGTATCGAATCAACTGAGGTATATAAACTTCGTATGCAGGTGATGAAGGTATATTGCTGCATAAGTTATTATTAAGGGAAGGTGACAATTGTAAAGTTAAATCATCACGTTTATCATAGAGCTTGATTGTTATATTACCATTAACGTCTTTTTCAAGTAAAATATCCAAATATCAAACAGATGTGTCACACTCTGAGGCATCTTTTATCTCAAGCTCACCGCGATATATTGTATCGACATAAGAATGGAAATTACCATTGTTAATTGAAAATACGTTGTCGATATATCTTAATGTCGAGTTGAAGGCCACAGCAAGTGTTTTCTTCTTTTCATGTATAAGATTTTGGAAAAATCCTGCTTCATATGAATACAAAAATAGGTCTGCTAATAATGGGGCGCAATTGGTACCCATGGGAATTCCAAAGATTGTTGGAAGACCTTGTCTTTAAAAATCACAAGATATTGTCAATCAGAATCTCGATAAGCATCCTTTTGATGTCAACTTCAGAGTACAATGTGTACAATCAGAATGTTTTTAACAAAATAATATGCAAATGACCATTGACAAAGTAAGTAAATTTACGAATTCCACTTTTATTGAAAAAGCAACTGTCACTGATATCAAAAAGCCTAGACTTTAATTTATCTTGGAGAATGGTTGTGTATAAAGTTGAAAAGTCGTAAGTTCTTAAGCTGTTGGTTTTGGTAAAATATTGTGATTTCAAATGTTCCAAAAGTTCCTTGGAATTTTAAAATATCCACATCTGATTTACACCACTTCTTGAATATATTGTTGCACAGTACTCTTGAAGTTTCTCTGTCACGACTGTTTATACATTGTATCTTAGTGAGGAGTAAAGAAAGAGGCTTAGTTGAGCATTTACTGGAATCCGATATATATATATATATATCTATGAAAGTATAAAGAAGCCGTATGGCTCAAACAGTGCTGACACATGAAACTTAAATTTGATTTTTTTTTATTTATCCATGTATGTAGGTTACATGTGTATCATTTGGAGGTTACAGGAGCCCGTTTTACAAAAGGAATTACTATTTAGACTTTTTAGAGGGAATGTGGTAAGATATTTTACACAAACAATTTCAAAGAGAATTCTTAATTTTGCAGCAAAATTTTACAGTCATCTGGAGTTTTTGGTCTTAGACCTAAGTTCTTTTGTAAAACGGGCCTCTGAACTGTAAGATCTGAGGAAACGTGTCTTGACTTTTAACCAGGACGTTGAAATCCTTGTAATGTCAACTTGTTCATTAGCATCTTGTTTTACTTTAAAAAGAATGAATCAGCTAGTGGTGTTAACACCATACATGTAGATAATGTTACTATTGAGAAAATAGCAACAGGAAAAAATAATGCTACATCGATTATACCTCAGGTACAATAAAGCGCATTGAAGTGGTAAAATTTTCCATTTGGATGAAATGTTCTGAGTCATGTTTTGAATGTCAATTATAACATAGCGACACGCCCATTTCTTTAGAAACGAGAAAGAAATATTCGTCGTAATGTTTAGGGCACCCCGCTTTCCGCGACAAGCAACATGAGTTACACCGAAATGGAGATTTTTAAATAAAAGAGAGTTAAATATAGAGTTCCAGCTTCTGTAAAACACGCATTGCAACGAATTTGTACATAATTATGATTTTATCATGTTTATTGGAGTTAAAACACATGTATGCCACGTGCTTAATGTAGACCGTCAATTTGATTGGCTATTATATTTATAGAATACCTGTTCTGCAGGTTTTCGATTGAACCATTTGACCGATTTTTCCTTTCTAAAGAAATGGGCGTATCTAAAGATAGCTCAAAACGTTCCATCCAAACGGAAAATTTTACCACTTCAATGCGCTTCATTGTAAGTTAAAAATTGGCCATTATCGTTTGAAGTAGGAGAAAACATCCAAATATGAAACAATGAGGCATACATTTATGGAAGGGAATTATCGCCAAAAGCGTACAGAATACAATTGCAACACATTTATTGTATGATCGTGAGGGAAATATATAGATATATTTAGCTACGAAAAATCATATTCAACACGAGCTTCGACAGAATGGGAACACGATTTTTCTTGGCTGAAGAAAGCTTCATGTTTCCCAAACATTCATGCAGTTATTTGTTTTTTGTTTTTTTTTATTATATCCAGAAAAGCCAACAAAGAAATAAAAATTCAGTTGTTTTTAAGTCAAGTTACTGAAGGCCCTTAGAAAAGCCACATTTCGATTTAAGGGCAGATGATAAAAAAAAATGCATGCCTGGATTCGTATATATTTTTGGGCCTATTTTTGCTGAAGATGCTAAACATAATAAAGAACAAGGTACGGTTTCAATACAAATCTGGTCCTGTATTTTTCTCAAATGTGGAAGTTATGTAAGAGATTAAAATTCATCGTTTTTGAATTATTTAAATTTCATGCAGTAGAATCATACGAATCATTTTTCCAATATGACCTCCTAAATGCTAATTGGGACATGTGTATGTTCCCTTACTTTCTTAAAAAGTTGCAGAAGACATAAATGTTCAGGGAAATTTTCTTTCAGAAAATATACAGCACAGGCATCGCCCACAAAGATGTTGAGATATATGATTTTTTCAAAGCATTTTACACAATATATCCAAGAATTGAATTAGGCGACGGCTGTGGATACTTTTTTCTAAAGGAAAAACAATAACAAAATTGAAATTGAGTCATTTTGGAGCTTTTTTCTGCATATTACCTAGAAATGTACCAAATTAATTACATCATATTTTAATATTGGTCCTTTGTGTCATATTTTTTTATTGATTTATCATATTCATCAACTCAACTTATATTAAAGCCAATTTCATATCTTTTTAAGAACATTAAATTTTTAGGGCACAAAAAAACCAAAACCGTACCTTCTTCTTTCTAAAATATTAGAATTTGTAAACCTTCTATGATGTTCAAAATTTTATCTTTCTGCAACCATCCTTATTAATCTATACAATTTTTTTTCACTTCAAATTCCATTCTTGTGTAATTTTGAACGAAAAATTTGAAAATACACAGTGAAATTTGAACGTTTTACTCATTTAAACATGACGCAAGTTGCTATTTGCAATATTTTGTCAATTTTTTTGTGTACCAAGAAAGAAAGACCCCCCCCCCTTTGTCATTGATTTTAAAACTACTGTTGCAAACATTTTGACGTCCACTGCTCTCGGAAGTTTTCATTCAACGATAAGTGAATTTTAATGCATTTTTAGCAGATAAAATATCCTAATAATTGATAAACCTCTTATTTTCTATCAAAGATTTAAACATATACTGACCACTGCATTTCAATTTTCATTAATGAACGCATGTCCCTTATGGTTTTGCATCTAAGTAATAAGAATATTTGCTGGGCAGCTTTTTCTCTTTGTAGAGAGAAACATCAGACATCAATAAAAATAGTGTTCAAATATCATATAAAGGACAAAAAATATATTTCAATTTTTTCTAAAAATTATTAACTTGATCCCTGGTATTATATTACTATATAAAATAAAAAAAGAAGAAAGACAAAATACATGTATACTCATCAATGAATTAAGATTAAAGCAAGGCAATTCATTCACTTTTGTCCATGTAATTTCAGATAAAAATGTTTTAATTTTTTATCTATAAAAGAATGAAAATATACACGCATGACAAATAATTTTAGATGTTATTTTTTTCCATCAGACCATATCACTTTTTAGCTTAATTCTTGCTGACAGCAGTAATAAGTTCAATTTACTTTCTTAACTGAAGTCAAAATGTTGTTCATTTATATACAAATTTGTATCATGTGAAACGCTATAATTTACGACAAAATGCATCCCAAATGACGCCATATATCCTTAAAACAGTAATTTACATACTCTGGTTCAGAATTCTGCGGTTTTTTGTTCTGAATTTTGACTCTCTGACATTGCAATATTTTCGTCTCCAGTCTGTCTCTTGGCAAGTCCATAAATTGGTCGCCCGTATTGGACTTCAAGTTTTAATATCTTTATGGTCAACTTTTATTACTTACCGATTGTGTTGAAATTAGACCTAAAGAAGCAACTGGACCACATGAGGAGTTTAGATAAAAAACACGAAATTTAGTAAGCGGTCATTTAACGGTGATGGTGGTAAAAGGTCGGGTATGTTACACTCTTTTTTCCAAAGGCCTCATGCGGAGTCCCGCTCCCGATTTAAAAAGACGAGCAAATTATTTGAACATTTAGTATGTGTAAATCCATACTTATTAGATTTAAATTAAATTACCAGATGGACGGCGAGAAAATCTAATTAGAGGTGGATAAAGTCGATCTATGTCCATTATATGAAAACGATTTCTTCTTGAATCAATGGTTTTCAAGTATTTGCTAATGCTGTGAAGACAATATTACCGTAGGACATATTGCTAAAATCATATGAAATGTTTTTATCCTCACCGTGTCTAAGATTAAACTGTTGATAATGATAACGACAATAAGGTGAAGATTTGTTCAGCAAATTATACCAATTTACAACACTCGAGTGTTAAAAAAGTACACCACAGGACATGTAGCAATATCAGATTTACGGTTTGTGTCTGGGAAAAGTAGTGTTAACGAAGTTAGGAAAAGTACTAAATATTAGTTGTTGGTACTTTACTAATTAGCACGGGTAAATTTCACACATTCTGAAACACGCTCACAGTATCACACAATTTTACACTATTCAATTAACTATTAAAAGAGTTGGTGAAAACCATTGCATTAATATAAATTAAATATACTAAACAACCAATTGAAGTCTTATCAATAATTAAGTACAATAAAAATTGGGCTAGTAAGATAATATATATTCTTATTAAAAGAATTTACAACCTACGTAAAATGTATATTTGAAAATAAATTTTCATTTCATTAAAGTCATGATTAACGTAATAGAAAGTCAGAGAGGAAAATAATTTGTCTGCTTTTCAACTGGAATAGATATTCACTTTATGATAACCCCATTACTGTGTGCATATCATTTAAAAATAAAAACGAAATATATATGCATTATGCTAATTATGGGTTTTAAATTAAGGCTAATCTATTCTGATTTTTTGTTCCAGAAAAGTTTAATTTGATTCTGTAAATTTTAAACACTAAACCTAATCGTCCTTCTGTTCTAAATGCTAATAATTGGTCGACGTAATTTCATTTTTAAAATATATTTTTATGTTTCATTTTTATTTTGTTTTCGACACTGTTTTCTTTCATCTTTTCTTTTCTTCTTTTCTTTCCTCTATTTTGATAATAGCCTTTCTGTATACAAATATGAAATATGATTGTTTTCTTTCATCTTTTCTTTTCGTTCCTCTATTTTGATAATAGGCCTTTCTGTATACAAATATGAAATATGATTATTGATTTACTTTAGGGAATCTATCACAAATTTTCTATTAAAAATATTTTTGATAAGATTTCAAGGCTGGCGCCAAATTTATATTCACGAGTTGTAATGCTCTGTTCGACCTTTTTTTTTTATTAATTCTATATTAATTGACCAAATTCCTTAGTTATATTGTAAACTTGGAGATATTACAAACCGAAATAAGATTAAAGAAATTGCTTAACCGGGAAATTCTGGAAAATACGAACCGAATTAGTCATATAAAATAACACGAGAATGAAGACAAGAATGCCTCTTCATTAACGAATATATTGTGTATTTACTGAGATAAGAATTTACTCCTTTTTCCGAATATTTCCTATAAAAACACCCAAGTATCGTTTGATATCGGCGCTAATCGAGTATATATACCCCCAAAGCAGGGTTTTAAGTGATAGTTTTATAATCAAAGATTACGCCATGTTCCCAATGTTTGTTTGTTAAACATTTTAATTGAGCGGAGTATCATTTTCCCCATTCAGAGATGAAACACAAATACCTTTGGGCCAAAACAACTATTTTCTATCGATGTGAAACTTACAGCCTGTATATTATTTTCGTCCATTTCTTTGGGAAATGTGTTAATAACTGGTATCAACATTATGCGAGTTGTAGGTCCCCAGTGCAAAAATTGTTTAGACTCAGCCAGGAAAATTGGTGGTTACTCATTCTAAAAACTAACTAATGAATAAAAACTCATTAGAAACCGTAATTGGTTTAAAAGAAAATCCTTCGACCCCACACCGTATAAGAAAATTTCAAAAATCACCGCTTCTCTTTCATCTATCCTTGGTTAAGAATATCTGTTTTCTATGAAAACAAAACTTAATTTACACTGTAATTTGTTCAGCTTATTGTGTTTTTCTGGTCATGTTTCAAAAATTGCATCACTAAAGTTTAAGATTTTTTTATCAGGACACATTTAATTCATCTTGGGTGACAATATGAGATCAAAAGGGAAAAACTGTCAACAAGTTTTGTCCAAGTTTACCACCTGTTTTGATTTAAGAATGATAAGACATCTACCACTCGTGGGAAAGTTAAAATCACAAGTGTGTACATGTATCTAATTTTTAAAAGTTTAAAAGTACATATACATCTACTGTATATGGTTTACTCTCCTTAAAAAAAAAAGACAAGAATGTATGCCTTGGAAATGCAAAAATCATGTTATTCATGGCTCACATTTTAAGACTATACGACTGGTACATGTATACATACTAAATGAAATTTGTCAAAAATAACCAAATGAAATAAAAGCATACTAGTGATGCAAAAATTAAATGAACACAATGTATGATCAGATTCATTTTTTTCTGTACCAAATCATACAATATATAGTTAGAATTTTTGTAAATTTCGTTTGTATGTAATTAATAAAAAAAAATATTTCTATATGAAAATTTTAAAAAGTATACAATTTAAAAGATGGGCAATACCAGGGTGTTTTATTTTCATATTATCATCTCCTCGAAGTCCATGTTTTACCATTAATTAAGGACAGAAAATTAAGATAAATCCATAAATTTGCTTATAGTTTCGCCTACATTGTCCAGCACTGAGTCTTTGACCGCAAAACGTGACTGAAACTCTTTTACATTCTTAAGAACGTGAACACTGCTCTAATAATAAAATCTTATACGGGCGTGCACATCAGAATTCTCCAGTCATCCTTATTTTCAATTCTAATTTATAAGCTGCGTTGTAGCACATTTGCCAACAACCTTCTCCAATACGAATATCATTTAGCATCCTACCCTACAAATACGTAACATTTTAAAATGCAATTATTAAAATTAAAAAAAAAATACACATAAAAATGTATTACACTAATTTCTTTACATTTATGACTGTGCGAATATGAAATTAAGAGTAATTAGAATGAATTCATTATTTGAACTGCAAGAAATTTACATGGTCATAAGACCATGGTATGCAAATTTTACAAAAATGCCAGGATGTTTTTTAATCCTAGTTTATTTGAATATATAATTTTCAAGGTAAAATTGAAAAACAGTTAATTAAGAGATATTTTGGAAGATATCCATCGTTAAAATTTTCGTTATAAAAATGTATCAAGTACATGTACAATTTTCCCCCATTTTATTGTTTCGATAGGTTTCCACGGAAATGTGAAAGTACTCAATAAACACTGAATTTCTTTTCAACTCCGAAGAAAATATATTTAAGGTTGATTACACGCGCCAATTGCGCTTATTGGAATTAGCACTAGATTATTTATCGCATAACAATGAAAAAATCGATCATTCTTTCCTCATCTGGGTTTTTAAGAAATGTGACACGTTTCAGCGAAATCTCGTTGATCCAATTTATACGCTTAAATGAAGGAACTTTTGTGTTTACACTGCGAAATTGACCAAAAGTACTCCGTATAGGTGATAATTAAAACTGTCTTAACAATTTTTCACTATCGCAAATACAGCACAAATAACTCATTCTAGACCTTATTCTAACTTAATTTTTGTTTGTATATGCATTAAATGATATATTTATCTGTTTATTTTGTCGGTTATAAATCTGCCATACTGTTAATTTTTCCTTTTCTCTTTTATTTTGCCTGCTTTGAAGTTGATGAAAGCGACTATGTAACAAATCTTTGAGGTCTTTTTCCGATCCTTTTTCCTAAAAATGTGAAAAATACTTAAGTCTCACACGCAGACGATAGTGCGTAAATTCACATCTACCGAAGGACATATTGGGGCACGTCCTCGACAAAATTCAGTTTGACATTTAGTTTTTTCTCATTTTTATTTTTAAATTGCGTACAATAAATGTTAATTATTGATACATTACGTAATTTGTTAATAAGCATTTTAGGCAATAAATGTATATGCTCTATGCCTCTGTAAAAGTTCTCGTGGTTTTTAGATAAATTCATATTATGCTAAATCTAAGATATAACTACTTATTCCAGATCATTATGTAAATCTTTCTGCATAAATGCATAAAATGCATGAACTACTAATGAAGTCCACCTTGGTATGCGCTGTCGCTTTAAGAAATGAAGTTAATGAATATCCTATTCATCATTAAATTCCTCGAAGTCGACGACTTTTAAAATTCACGAATTCTGGGGAGATTGATGGTGACATTTTATAGTATTTCATCAAGAGTTTTGCTTAATACTGAATAATTTTTTTGAGGTACCTTTATCATATATAAAGTCGCTTCAAGAGTACAGCTTATATAAGCAGGCGTATCGCATTTATCTTCATTTATATTTACGAAGTCAAATATACTTAATGAGATGATTACCTGCTCATTCATTTTAATGAAGTGTTGCATATTTGCATTTTATTTTGTATCTTAGAATATTGAGTGATGGTTTACAAAACACACCAAGACCGAAAATAAGTTCTGACCGATTTGTTCATTTGGAGTCAAAGCATGGATATTGGCCATGTGTTTTAAAATTGTTTTAAAAAAATCATTTTTAAAATATTGTATGATTAAAAAAGTAGAGATTCAAAGTGTTAACCCCCCCCCTTGATATACAGTGTAGTTTTATTTTATTATTAACCTGTCAAAGTTATTCATCATAATAAAAAAAATCCCATATTTAAATATTTACGCCTGTGTTATCTTTTTTATTTGTTTGTGGTAATAATGTGAGAAAATTGATGTTCGCCACAATTTACACACGTTTCAGCACCTTGAATAATTATTCCCATTTTACCTGAAAATGAAGTTTGCCTATTACATATTTAGATGTATGAAAAGTGCCTGTAGGTTATTAGAATGGTTTCGCATTATACGCTCTGGTGCAAGATCAGTCATTGATACGCCAAGCGTAAAGACACCAACCAATCAAAAGGCGGCCAAGAGAAAGCATGAAAAACACAATGTTTAAATATTCCCGAACTAATTGTTTACATTGGTTATAAGATTGTGGAAACTTCGATTTACAAGCATCAAATTTTATCCATCCCGCATAAGATACCAATCTACTTCAACTTTATAGGCATTGTGTTATCCTCAAAATAATTAAATTGTTTTAAAAAAAAAAAACAATTTCTGAGGAAGAAGTGGAAAATATCTTCTTGTGCTCTTGACTAAGAAATTTGACTTGTGGATATACATTCTCTATATTCTACCAATATAAAAATGAATGTTTTACCGCAGACTGGTTATCCGTTTCCTCCCGGATTTTGGCCTTTTGCGACATGTGCCGGAATGAAGACGATGGACCTACCAATCCATCCTGCCTTCATCCACACACCGTATCCGACATATGCAATCCCTCCATCCGCCACGGTCTCACCAATGATCCACCCAGGAGTTCGATCCAAAGCCGATTCTTTTACGATAGATGCTATTCTTAACAGAGACAAATCAGAGAGTATTTCAAGAAAGATAAAATCACCGAGTTATCTTGACAATGAGTGTGGAAAAGATGTTGACATTCATTCAAGGCGTCACCAGAGACTATTTGCCAATTCACATCCATACCTAGCATCCTCTGAAAAATCCTGCTCCGACCGTACATCAGTTAAAAGTCCCTCCGAAGTATTTGATGATGGTGAGTGCATTTTTATTTAAATTTTTGAAACTCTAATTATTTGAAAAAATTAGTAATTTAAAATATTTAATAATCTCAACAAAAGTATTCTTTTGTACAAGATTAAGCCATAGATGAAATGTCTTATTTGTGCATGTTTATTAAAAATCATTTTATAATCATATTGTCTAAAGTTTATAATAAGAAATGTTTAAAGTAATTTCATATGCAGGAAGGAATATCAAAATATTGAAATGATCAGAATATGAACAGAATATCAAATGATCAGAGTTAATTAATTAATGAAACTTATTTCATTGGTATTTGGTGGCACGTTCATTTAGTAAAAAATATTATGCACCATTTTTTTACGATACAAGAGTACTTTTTTACAAGTTATTACCAATCTCAAACATCGCGGTTCTTGACATCTACTTTCTGTGGGGGTGAATTATGCAGAGAAAAATTCTTATAAAAATGATTTGTAAACATTCAATGACAAGTTATAATATAAAAGTCGGAATGACAAACGTCAGTCGGAATAAAGACGGACTGAACCTGTCAACTGAGAGCCTTCTACGGCAAAACATTTCTCAGAGAAAGTTTAATCTGACAAGTACAAACAACCAGATACCATTAATTAACTGCTTTTCTTTTAAATGAATGTAAATTATGTATAGTCCTCTCTCTCTCTCTCTCTCTCTTTTAAAATTTTTATTTATTTTTTGTTTAAGATTTCATTTTAAAAAATCTTACTTATTTTAAAAAAATGAGAGGAATGGATTATTATTTACAAAGCTTCGAAAATATTCTCTTGAATTTCTTAAAATTTTTGCTTTCAAACATTTAAAAGAAAGTCTTTAGATATTAAGACGAAAACCAGAATACATAATGTATTTGGAAGTTATTCCAAATAATGTAATTGAACAATCCTGGGAATGCTTAAATCAGCTATGTCTGCTGCCCAGACCTATACACTTTTGTGAATGAAATAAATATATATTTTTTTTTAAATGATAAAAAAAATGTGCATGTGCGTAAGAATGCTTCTGTTTCTTTATATAAATATTTATTTCACTTATTTTCTTCCATAAAGAAAACATAATTTAAAGATAAAGAAACGATTATTTAAAATCTTAAGATGTATTTCATTCTAAAACAATCTAGATTCACTCTAATTTTTGAAATAAGAAAAAAAAGAGCGACGGATTATATTTACAGTATCTGTCAGTTAAGCCAGTGTCAAATCCGTAACCGTCAAAGTGCAGTGAAAGAAATACGTCTCTTCAATTATTTTGTTTGAATGATATTAAGTAATCAACTCTTGAGATTAAATTAAGTTTATATTGACTGTCTCTCAAGGTGTTTATAGTCCGAGAGGTGTGGCGTTTCGCCATCGGCGTCTCTTGTTTCACTGCTGTTTCACTGCTATTTCCCATTTTCTCCACAAAATTAAGTTTACACGTGGGGTAATGACATCCGAAAAAGAAAACATGCACGGCACGGTGGTGGTCGGTTAGATTTATGGGATGTATGGAACTTCTATTGTAAATAATTTATATCCTCGTTAATTTGACTCCTGTAAATCTAGCAACGTTTGTGTAAAAACTTGGTTTCGTTTATAACAATTCAGAAAATTACATTCTCTTTTAAACTGCAACAAAATTTGTCTTTAATATGTTTTAACACAAATGTTTAATCAAACTTTTTTTTTTTGATGCAAAAATCTATTCGTTTTATTTGAGTCATTTTTTTTTGTCCTTATGCTTTAATTCAAAATTGAAAGAATACGAATATGGGGGAAATTTTCTCACGTGAAATATTTCTGAGATGGTCCGTCGATCTGAAAGTAAATAAACTTTTAATATCATTATTGTAAGTTCATTTGTAAAAGGGTTTCGTCTCTCGTTGCGCGATTTGTCGTATTGTGGTTGAAATTCCCAAAACCATAATTATCAGTTCATAAATGTTCTGTCTTCACCACCCCCTTGCAATTTTGCGAAGCATTAAAATTCATAACTCTGTTCTAAAATAGGTCGCGAAAAGTCACCTGTTTCATTCAAATTTTCATAAAGCGATCATTTGGCTTTTTTAACGACAACCGCAAACAACACACAGATGTTACTTATATTACGACACTCTAATTACTCATTTCTCCCCCTTAATTTTATTCTTAAAACCACAGACCCATAATCTACTGTTTTCAAAAGAAAATCTGTAAGGGACGTATGAAAGAGCAATGTTTATCTTTTTCACGAAAAGTTCAAATAAAACCTTTAAAACCCTGAAATTAAACAATGCTTTTCAGCAAAAATAAATAATTTAAATGGCACGTTACTGGAGGAAATAAAACCGAGACTGTATAGATAAAAATTGGGATTTAGTTTTTCAGAATTCATAAAATAGCCACAGAGAGTAATTATTGATTAAATAACTTCAATCATTGACAAAATAAGGTGAAAAGACACCGAATTTTCCCAATAATTTTATTTGGTTACGAAAATTATAGACCTTGAATTAAACCTTTGACAAGGTTTAGATCCCGTTTGATTTCATTATCACGATCCGACATAATAAGGAGAAAAATCTCACCAAGTTTATAACTTATTCAGATGCATTTAAAAACGACAGCTAAAACATATAATTTAACGCCAATTTTGATTTTTTTTATTATTATTTAAAATTCTGAATTCAAGTTTGCTTCTCCGCCTATTTTACACAGTCTGTGCGAAAGAAAATCAATTAAGTACAATAAATGAGCGGGGATTTTCCATTTAACACACAGTTCTCGGGCAGATAAATGGCAAGTAAACATAATAAAAATGTGGTAAAAATGAGAATGGTGCAAAAGGGGCGTGTTCTCTGTGTCAACATGTTCCTAATTCTCACGCTTATGAATTTATACGGTTACAAAATGACACAATCTAGCTATCGAAAACAGCTTGTAAAATCGGTGTGAAAATAAATCGACAAGATTTTGGATTTGAAAGCTTATTTATGAGAAAAAAAATGACAACAAATGATTTTTTTTTACAAAGATTCAACAAAGTAACACCTGGCTTTCTTATAAATAATTATACATGTACACGTGTACACATCATCAAAGAAATTTTCAGGTTGCACAATTTTTATAAAACATAAATTGAAGGAAGGGCATATTTTAGGCATCAAATAAATAAAATAGATAAAATAATAAAGAATAAATATCTATAATGATACAATTTTATACAAAATATACAAATGCAGTCTGAAGCATCTGAATCTTACTTTTATACCAATTATTCTGTGTTTTTCAGATCAAAAAGATGACAAAAAATTGGAATGTAAACAGGGTTGGAAACAGGGCAAAGGAAAGAGAGTACGCACAATCTTCACCCCTGAGCAACTGGAACGACTAGAGGCGGAATTTGAAAAACAACAGTATATGGTTGGAACAGAGAGGTATGCTTATTACGAATTATTATGGCATAAAACAAACTGCAAACGTCAAAATTTTATTCTTATATTTCCACTTCAAAACTAGCTTTCTAAGGTTCTTTTAGAGATCAAAAAGTTATAATAATTTTCTTATGTTTCTGAATTAACAACAGGTACTATTTGGCTTGCTCCTTGAACTTGACCGAAGCCCAAGTGAAAGTTTGGTTCCAAAACAGGAGAATCAAATGGCGGAAACAGACACTGGAACAGCAGCAAGCCAAGCTTGCCCGATTCGATCTCTTTAAAGATTCCCTGGAATCGGAATCAGGATACAGTGATTCAGACGATGATAATTCTAACAAAGGAACCAGTTTTCCCACGTCTCCAGATCAGCGATGCGTAACGGCAGAAGTTCCGTCAAATGCTTACACACCACCGTATTAGGAACTGTTGTGTGACGTCATTTTTCAGATCAGTATTAAACAAAAACGAATGTAAGCCAATGTCCGCTTATGAAAGAGTGAGTGCATTGCAATGTGCCCTTAGTCACATGACTGAAAAAATATGTTGTTTTGTGTGATGCTTCTTATTAGTAGTGCTTTGGAAGGTAGAATCTGTGAGCACTTTGTTGTTGTTAAGTTTGAGTATAATTTGTGGATTATGAATTTGTAAATATTCTTAATTTATTTATCAATAATGTATAAGATTAGATTTTAATAAAAATATTACCAGTATGAAACAAAAAGTATGTCTTATTGTCTGTTCTGCTCTATAAGTTCTGGAGCAAAGTATTATAAATATATAAAAATTTCAAGAACACCCCCCTTTCCAAGAATTAGACAAGAAACTGGTTGTGTTTTTCAAACTAAATTTTGCGTTAGTTTAGATAGAATTAAAAGAGGTACTTGTATGTTACAACCAATAACACATTTTTAATGAAGTAATATGCCTCACCAAGTTTATACAATACTGTTGACAGGGAAATTTTCGCCCCAGTTTTATTTTCGCACCTTTCGCCCTCTCCTTGATTGGGCGAATTTAAAACGGGACGAATTCAAATTACGCCTCATAATTTCTTAAACAGAGCTTTGACTGGGCGAATTTAAAACGGGGCAAAATTGTTCACAAGTTCAAAAGGGCGAAAATAACCCTGTATACAATAACCTCATAAAACTTTAGAATATGTTTCCTTGAATATCACGATTCTAAGATATTACAATTTAAAAGTATGGTTCATGAAAGGCACATCACAGGTGTTACAATGCTGATGAAGCTAAACATTTCTTTTTTGCTGAGAGCAACTGAAAAATAAATAGGAAATTAAAACAAAATCTGCGTAGAATTTTGCAGATGCTGTACTCATTGTACAATCAAGATATAGTCTGATAAAATTTTCAACTTGAAGCGTCAATTTCTCTGAGTAATTTACTAGCATAACTTTTAGTTTAAGGTATTTCCTTCCTCCTATGATGTCATAAGTTTTTGCAAAAACTGTTATTAATTTAAATTCATGCCAAGTAGAACAATAATCTTTATAAGAATAATTCTTAAAAGCTGTAATGATAAATAATGTTAAGAAAAAGAATTCTTAAAAATGTTTCTTTTCTTTTTTTTAAGCCATTATACAATCTTTAAAAATGTTGACAAGGGCAATAACTCCTTCTCAGGTATCTTCATTCAGGCATTTTCTTTATTGTACTTCTTATGTAAAATAGTTTCCCTGGTCTTCACAATTTAAAAATATCATAGAAGTAGCAAGTATTTCGGAACTTTCTGCATCAGAATTTTGCATTTGAACCAGTTTTTACATAATTTTTGTCATGATAATGTTTACAAAAAATGTACATTTTTTATGTTGACATACACATCTGTTTATTTATGTCTCCTATCTTATAAATCAAATACTCAGTAATATGTCGACTTATACATTTTTTGCAATAATTAGTAAATTTAAACTATATCAAATGAAAATAAATGCAGTTTTTGTGAACCATTAAAATTGTGAGGGTGGAAAAACCTTAATATGCTGATTGAGCATTAATTAAGTTGATCAAAAAGCAAAATAAAATTCTGTTTAAGTGTAAGTCTGTTCTTATTTTCATGGTGCAAATAAAAATAAAAACAAAGGATAAAATACATGTACTTTTCAATATTGTTTGATATCCTTGGTCTAACCTGGCCACCACTGTATCATCAACAATCAAAATGAATTTGAATTACTAAACCTATATTTCATCAGTCCAAAAATCCATACAAATTCTTACAAACAAAGATAACTTTAGTATATAGTGGGTTCCAAAACGATGCTTTATCAAACCTCTTTAATCTTCATTGAAATATTTACATCAGTGAAGAAGAAACTACAGGAGTACTGTACAACAGTATATTTTATAAGTGATGTAAATCAGATATGTGTTCTTAGAAACTGGATGGAACTTTCGGAAAATTTAATATGACTAAATTTTACCAAAAATTTTACCAAAATCAATAACATAAAACCGTACGATTTTTCAACACTTTATACATTCAACAATTTCCAATGATAAACTTAATTCCGGGCTTTCTGACAAAGACGGCTTATTTTGCAATGAAAATGGAACCCGTTATACTTACCTTGGCACTATTTGCAAAATTGTTTTGCTGAAAGTTCATTTTTTAAAAAAAATTGAAGATCAGATCTTCCAGCAGACCATGAGTATCAATTTGGCCCCGTTATTAGCAGACCTATTTTTGTATTGCCATGAAGCAGACTTTATTCAAAAACGTCTGTATGAGAAGAAAATGCTTGCTGTGGCCTTCAATCCGATACATGTATGTCGATGACGGATTTTGAATGAACAATTATGAGTTACTTACGAAAGCCCAGAAGGCTCATTCGAGATTCGAGTTTCCAAATACGAGATTCGAAATTCGAGATTCAAATTTCGAAATTCGAGATTCAAAATTCGAGTTTCGAGATTCAAGATCCAAACGAACCAATCAAAAGCGGGTTCAACATTTGATTATTTCCCTTTATTATGTTTTTACTATCAAGAAATAGTTCAATATAATTATATCAAATGGGTCATTTGATTAAATTACAATGCAAGAAAAAGTGTTATATATGTTAGAGGGAAATTTAAATAATTAATGGAATTTTGATCAGCAAAAAATATTTTTATTTATATTATAGATTCTTAAATATTAAATAGATTTCATATATCAGGAGTATATATATTTTTGAATTGTCTACTAAACTTAATATTTATGCATTTCCTGTGTTAGGAAAACCACAGGTACTTGTGAAAGGTACCACCCCCCCCCCTCCCCCCTCGATATTCCTAGGGCTTATTGGACATTTTTTTCACAAGTTTTATTTATTAAACTTATTCATCATGTATACAATAACAAAAAATTGTAAAATCCCCAGAATAATCGCTCAACACCCCCCCCCAAATACCCACTATACATTATAAGAGAAGGATATGCCACTCCAGTCTGTTTATGTTGTACCCCCACTGGTGTTGAATGCATTTATTTTGTTTTAACTTTATATGTCGATTCACACTGTCTCTACATATACAATGTATTTCCAGGGGCGGATCCAGGAATTGAAGTTAGGGGGGCGCCAGATTCAGGCAGGGGGTCTGGGGGCCGCCTTGAGGCCCCCAGTGGGTCCAGGGCAAAGCCCTGGTGGGGGCCCAGGGGGCGAAGGCCCCGGAAGCTCTTGGATTCTAGAGGTTTTGTAGGGTAACAATGAGGTCTACCGAATAGACATTTAAAACATTTTCTCGACAAACTATGTTTTATGCTAACTTGGACAATTTTAAGGGGGCGCGCGCCGGGTGCGCCCCCCCTTAAATCTGCCACTGATTTCTGTGTTAGTCCATGCTATCGGACTGACTCTGCATCACGTAATAATCCCACATTTTTTCCGTAAACAGCTTTCTTTCTTGTAAAGTGGGGGTAATAAATAGTGTTTTTTTGTTTTGTTTTTTTGGTTGAGCGATTATTCTGGGGGTTTTACGCCAACGATTTTTTTCGTATTGTAAGGCTACACATAACAGAGAAATAAGCCCCGGGGTTCAATATCAAGGGGGGGGGGGTCTTGTCCACACGTACCTGTGTTTTTCTAAAAATTAAGACAAGAAACATGTATTGACGTAAGCGTCAAAAATCGGCCGCAAACCAATTAATGTTCCTTTTATGAAGCAACTAAAGACTATGGTGGTCTGTTTTTAAAATATCTTATATTTATCTTTTAATATATATCCTCGTGATATTAAAAGCTTGTGCTCTACATTGCATGATTTTCTTAATTATATAATGCATGTTCAGTATTAACCCCTGGTACTCTGCGTCAACAACTTTTGAACCGTGGGCCTGTATGGCATTTACATTAAAAGTTTAAAACTAAAATTAAATGTAATCTACAACTAGATATGCAGTGTAGTTTAATTTAATAAAAATGCAGCAAATATGTTGGTATCCTTGCTCTCTCTTAGAGGAAAAAACTAAACTCCCTCTAGATCCGCCACTTCATTTCTTCTCTTTGAGTTGTAGCGGGAAAATTCTTGGCACATTGTAAAACGTGCATTATCCTCGTCTGCTAAGGGCCAAATCTTGTAATATTTTGTAGCCTGCTAAGTCTTTTAATGAATTTACATTTAACCATATTTTTCAAAATGTTTATAAGTGTACATATGTACACGTCATTTTAAAATAAATACGTACAACTAATCCCGTTTGAATAGAGAAAGTAAAATTGTGTAATATACATAACGCGGTCTTTGATTTAGACTACGCCCAACACATGTCTTAATTTTCTCCGCACTTCAAACATATCTAAATTTCTAAGTCAGTATTGGATGAATTATTTACCTCATTCTTCATAAGAATTTTTAATTTTATGTGTATTGTGCGTTTTTCTTTAACCTTAAGACCGTCTTTTTAATATACTATTATATTAATGTTAAATATTTTTTATTTAAATTGTTTTAACTCCGCAGAAACGCACAGCGACTTCGAACTTTCATATCATATAACCGACCATCTCCTGGCGGCCGGTAATTTGTCATCAATACAAAAATATAATTATATACTCCTGATATATGTAATCTATTTAATATTTAAGAATCTATAATATAAATTGAAATATTCATTGCGGATCAAAAATCCATTAATTATTTAAATTTCCCTCTAATATATATAACACTTTTTCTTGCATTGTAATTTAATCAAATGACCCATTTGATATAATTATATTGAATTATTTCTTGATAGTAAAAACATAATAAAGGGAAATAATCAAATGTTGAACCCGCTTTTGATTGGTTCGTTTGGATCTTGAATCTCGAAACTCGAATTTTGAATCTCGAATTTCGAATTTTGAATCTCGAATTTCGAATCTCGTATTTGGAAACTCGAATCTCGAATGAGCCTTCTGGGCTTTCGTAGTTACTAGTACTTTCATTCATTTGTCGCTCCGATTCATCCCAATGAGCTTGAAATAGAGCTGTTTGATACGCCCGTTTTATATTTGGATATGAAAAAGATCAGAAAAAGACATAATGGTTATCTAACAACAAAGCTTTATGATAAATGCTGACTTCAACTGACCTCAACTCTTAAACCGGAAACTTCCCTTACTTGTGTATCAATATACCCTTATCAAATGCATAAGGTCATAAAGTGTTTATGTCTCTCAGATGCTTCGATATGCAAGAACATGCTCCATGTATAAACAATTCTTAAACGAGATAATTAAGTTTTTTAAGAAAAAGTGATAATAGAACAAGAATTATAACAACATTCCCCTTTAAAGTCATCATTTCGGAAGTTCTATATCGGATGTAAGAACTTTGTCACCAATACAGTCTATCAAGTCAAATACTGAGTGGCCTTCGACGTACAAATTGTATGTTATATATTATGTGCACACTGAATTGCATACTAAATTCTCCCCTATTCATGCTCATGACAAGGAGCACAAGGCTTTTTCACTCCTCCATGGCATCTGATCCTACCTCTGATGTTTTTTGGAGGTCCGTGTTTGTTCTGCTCTCGATTTGTTTTTTGTTTTTTTGTTTTGTTTTTTTTGTTTAAAAACAAACATTTTTTTTCTAAGATCAGTCTATATACAATGTATTTCATATCATAAAAAGATAATTATTTTTTAACTAAAGACAATTTATTATTAATTATTTGTTATTGAATTTTAAGAAAATATTTATCTCTTTATTATTTATCCGTTTTTATACCAGTTAATCATAACAATCTACTTATCTTCCCTGGTGTTACTACCGTAACAGTTCTTTTTTTGACTTGCATCAGTACGGACTGAATTTTCAAGTTATTTTTCCTCTTTTATGTGAAAATTCCATGGCTACAAGGTAATGTATATAAACTTTAAACCTTTATTTGCAAATTCCCTGACTGTTCATTACGAGGGATAACTCATACTTGAACATGAACAACACACGTCTTGATATAGATAATTTAGAAAAAAAATAGAGAGTTGACAAAACACGTGTCCTAATTATTCAAAAGAAATGGCGTTGTATTATAAAATAGAAATGTATACAACCTAAACAATGATCGATTTAATATCATTTAGTCTCACTACAATTAAAAAAAATGAATGCGATTATTTGAGAGAGATAACAAAAACATTTTCACTTTCGAACAAAATTCCTATGATGCATTTGCATCTGTTTATAAAGCTTTATAACATTTCTTCTTTTAAAATTTAGCCGCCAATGTCTAATTAAGCGATTAGAACTGTATCCTTTTGGGGGAAATTTTTTGCATGCCTTTCATGGGGTCAGTTATTAAACTACACAGTTGGTGTAGATGTTGGAGAGTACTTTTAAACACCAATAAATCTAAGTGTGTACATTTTAATAAAACTAGGTCAATGGCAGCCAATTTTGAATTCACTATTGGACTAAATAAGTTAGAAACAGTTAAAAATTATAAGTATTTAGGTATAACATTTACGCACACTGGTAATTTCATGAAAAATGCAGAAAATCTTGCTAGAGCAGGGGGGCGTGCACTAGAGAAAATTATATCTTCGATTCATAGTAATAAAGATTTCAGGTTTAATGCTTATGAAAAACTATTTTACTGTTGTGTTCATACCTGTTTTGGATTATGCATCCAGTGTCTGGGGTTACAAAAAATTCCAACCTATAGATAATATTCAGAACAGAGCTATTCGGTATTTTATTGGGGTTCACCGTTTTGCTCCTACATTGGGGGTTTATGGAGACACTGGATGGATTCCAAGTCAATATAGACGTTGGATAAATGTAATCAGATATTGGAATAGAGTTTTATCCTTTGACAATGATCGAATTACAAGAATTGTATTTGAAGTTGATTACAATAAGTGTAGGAATAACTGGTGCAGTGATTTGAAAAATATATTACACCAACTAGAGCTGGATTACTATTTCGAGTCAAAGCTTATAGTAGATATAAATATGGTCCAATCAAAAATACACAATTATTACTCAAACCTTTGGAGCAATGAGATTTTAAGCATCCCCAAACTGCGGACCTATATTAATTTTAAAACAACGTTTGGTAGGGAAAATTATGTAGTACTTGATATGCCTAAAAATTTACGTTCAATTTTAGCACAATTTAGATGTGGCATTTTACCTTTACGAATAGAAACCGGTATATATCATGGTGAATCTGTTGAGGATCGAATTTGTACACTTTGCTTTAGAAATAATGTAGAAGACGAAATTCATTTTTTACTGCATTGTGCTTTATACTCTGAATATCGATCAAAACTTTTTGAAAACACTGGCATTAATCAAATGGGGTGGTCATATATGGATTTACAATGTGCACGTATTTCAAATTATCCTAGACAGGTTGCAAAGTACTTGTATTTTTCATTTATGCGAAGACAGTCCTTTATGTTCAGAAAATAATAATAATAATGTATTTCAACGTCATTTTCATCCACCAATAATCCTTATAACAGACACTACCAATCGTACAATACAAAATGTATAGATATATATTTATCACAATTATGTTTATTTTTCATGCACTTTTTGTTATTCTCTTAACGTTGTTCTCCTTATTTTCTTTATATATTGATTTTCAATTTTGTGTTTAAAGTGGCATATAGGGTGTTGATTGTTATTTTATACAGTTTGTAAACAAAAGAATTTAATTGTACACATGTCACTATAGATAAATAAATTACTTACTTACTTACTTACTTACTATTAACTATAATGTGTCTTGCTATGATGTACATATTTGAAAAAAAAATGTTTAAGTAACTGATATTTTTAAGCATATAAACAACCTCTAGACAACAAATTTCTAAAACATTTTACATTATACACATGTAATATTTTCATTATTCTTATTTTTTTCTGTTTTGTTCTCTGATGAATTATTCTTGTACATGTTTATAAACAATACACAAAAATACAGACAAACTGCATACGAAAAATAAAAATAGATATAGAATAACTCTCTTTGATTCAGTTGAATTATATCTCCTAGAGAGTGAGAGAAAAATAACACAACTTTACTGCTTTATAAAAAGACGCTCTTGTCTAATCCTCAATTATAAAAGTAATCAAGCATTCAAATGAAGATGATGAATACTCAATATTACATTGGTTTGGTGACTAATGGTGCGGACCTAATATAAACATCGTCGAAAGCTTTCATTATCACCCCTATAATTGACAATGCACCACCATTATTAGGAATGGCTTACAATTGTTTGATTTGCCTCTCTATTTCATTTACATTTTTCTTTCGGCGTACAGAAAATTGATGAACAATTTATATTCAAGTATTTGCATGTAAACGTTAAAAATGCCGATCATTGTTTTATTGGGAATTTAATTTGAGGCTATTTCTTCGTTAATAATGCGGGTCATGAAATATGCAAGGGTCATGTTTTATTTCCACATGGAAAGACCGATGCCAACCCTTATTTATTTTAGACAAGACTGAAAATGATTGTAAATTCAAATGAATTTTCAAATATTACATGAAACGTTTATTAGTTAGCAGGCATATAAATAATGGTTCTTATGGCTCTGAAATCACAACATTTTACCAAATTCAACAACATGAAAACTTACGACTTTTTAACTTTCTGTACAACTAATCCAAATGATACATAAATGTCCAGGCTTTCTGACATCATTGATAGCTGCTTTTTCAATAAAAATGGCTATTTGCAGAATTACTTAGTTTAAAACCAATCGTACTTTAAAGTAGTCTGAAGTTGATATTAAAATATGCTCGAGTTTCTGATTTACGATACCTATAATTATGGTTTTTGGAGACCAAGTCTTCCAACAATCTATTGGAATTCCAATATTGGGTATCAATTGCGTCCCGTTATTAACGAACCTCTTTTGTGTTCAAATGAAGCAGAATTTGTTCAAAATCTTTTACGTGAAAAAATCCCCACTTGCTGCGGCCTTAAACTTGACATTTAGATATATACATATATCGACGAAGTGTTGTCAATTAACAATAATTATTTCCATTTGATAAATACCCGTGAGCTTAAAAATACCACAGAGACTATCACAATTGTTTCATAATGGAATATTTTACAAAAAAGAGACGTTACTAGTGATCTAACAACTGCACTTGATGGTAAAGTGATGATTTTAACTTTCAATCGTCAGCTTCCTTTACTTATGAGCAATATACCTTAAGTTTGTCATCTGCATACGGAGTTAATATCTCTAAATCTGTTTCGATACGGAAGAGTATGTTCTACGTATTAACAATCTCTATAACGAGGTAAGTTATTGACAAAGAATTTGATGAAGCAACAATATCAACAGTCTCCTTTAAATGCAACATTTCCTAAGTTCTATGGTCGATATAATGATCTTGCAATCAATAACAATTTATCATTATTCTCATACTGTTTGTTAGGCCATTATTAACACACTAGATTGTCCATGAATAAGACCGGTCAACAGGGGATGCTCATTCATCCATGGTACCTGATCCCACACCGTATGTTTTGGAGGTCAGTGTTTGCTCTGCTCCTATTTTGTAATGTAAATGGGCTTTTGAGCTTGAATATTGCTCATTATCTCCTTAGATTTCATGTATACATTTAATTATCATGCTGCGAACTAGTAGTACAAATATAATATAATATAACATATTAAGCATTACCAATCACAAATTTAAGAAAACCAAAAATTTTTGTTTAAGGGTATTACCTAGACTCGTACATGTACTGTAGATGTTTGCATCAAAATATTGCACATCTTCAGTTGTAAGTTATAAAGTTTCTATTTACGAATAATACTGATCTAATAAAAAAAATACAAAGAGGGTTTTTTGAACGCAACCACAAATTGATAGGTGTCTCACACGACTGAAAATAATCTTAATAGATCCCAGGCGTGTTTTTTTTTTTTCAAATAATTTCCAATCTTAAGTTGAAAATGAGAAAGACAAAATAATTAATATATCACCATTTATCCTCTTTTAGCATAAAAAGATAAAATTAAATCTGCATGATTTGGCCCTGTCAATTCCTGAAAATCAAACTTCATTATTAAGCAGCGAAACTTTGGCCAAATATTTATTAGGTGTTAAACCTTTGGTCGCCGTCTTGATTTTTGGGAAGGAAACAGCGCGTGCTTTATCATAAACATCAAAACCGGATGCGGTAATGCAAAAATACCAAATTTCAAAGAAATTTAGACCTTTTTACAGCGATTTTTTGTAGGCGCCAACCTTGAACCATGATGAAATTTTAAACACAGTTAAAATGATACATGTTATTCCATAATTCATTTCGTTTTTGATGGTTCACGTATGGCGTCCTACTTAAATGATACTTTTCAGTACTTTGATGCCTGACTTGTGTAAAAGATAATTTCCGGATTTTTTTTCTCTCAGTACGGCCTAGTAGAAATAGAGGTTAAACTTAATTAGTCATATTAAATGATTTATTTTTTAATTAATTTAATTTAAAAATAAGATTCCCTCCGTATGACAAAACAGCTTTTAAAAGGATATCACTAGATGGTATGGCGTAAAAGAAGTCGAACATGAGTTATCGTTCATATAACGAGTTATCGTTCATAAGATGCGTAATACGTCATCACTAGAGACATATTCACTCGTACATGGAATATTCCACATGTTTTAAAATAAACAGAAATAAAATAAATATTCGTTAGTAATATTTATTCGATTGGTAATTTATATTTATTTCATATGTCATTTACAATGGGGTTATTAAGTTTCAATCCGTATGCCGAAAAGTGGGAATGTCCGTATATATAAACAATTTATCAATATAAATTAATCATCAAACAAGGATAAATTATAGACAATCGTGGATTGATTTTAATGAAAAATAAAAAGGAGTTGAGGTAAAGTACTGGATATATTTCCTTTCTATATATTTATTTGTATTTCGGTTAATGCAGTTTGGTTGTTATGTGTATTGCGAATGGAGAATGTAGAAGGGGGGGGGGGGTATTACCTAGTGGAGACAGGCATCTATCGTTAAATGTGGTCATGTAAGAAAAACACCCAAACGTGTTTAAATGCTGCCTTAAGATCCTTGCTCCAATTTTTCACTCATGGGAACACTAACAATTGCCGTTCGAAAGCTGGTCGACACCCTGGGCCATTGAGCAGTGATCGAGGGACCTTTTTCGTGCCAGCACCAACAGCGACAGGGAGGTGTGGAGCGGTTGTTTGTCAGAGTTAAGGAGCCCACAACCACACTAGAATTATTGAATTATTAAATCTTATGTATATATAGTAAAGAAAAGGGGGTCCTGGCCCCCTGCACAGTGAGGGACCTTTTTTGTGCCAGCACCAACTGTGACAAGGGACCTCGGTTTATACGGTCTCATTGGAGGACCGGTCTCCACGTCCTTCAGAGGGATTCAAACCTGCAACAAAAGGATTATCTTTTTAATCCGCGACTTTAAAGCAGACTTTCTTATTACCATTTCACACGGCGATGCAGATTTCAGT